>NW_010972576.1:15121833-15122271 GCF_000737465.1 Haliaeetus leucocephalus
GCGCCCCTTTCCGCCCCCCCCCCCCCCCCCAGTTAAACGAGGAGATTTCTTAAGCTGAGTCTAACAGAGACGTCTGTTTTTCAGGAGCATGCAGTTTATTCACACCCTCCCCCTGCACAGCCGCATTTCAGCCATACACCCGGGTACCGCGCTCTGGTCGCTTGCTTCGATCTGTTAAAAAAGTGAAGTAGCGTTTGACGTGCTGTGTTTTAATGACTGCATTCCCCCCGCCCGCCTGGGGAATCACAAGTGGCCCATAGATTCGGCAAGCTGAAGGGCTGACAGGTCGGGTCGGGTCCGGTCCGTCCACACACCCCCTCCACCCCCCGCGGGGGCTTGCCGTGGGGCCGGAGGGGCCGCCCAGCGCTCTCAGCCCCCTCGGGAAGCGCCGAGCGGGTCCGGCGGGCGCGGTCACCGCCGGGGGGGGGGGGGGGGGGG
>NW_010972576.1:15122301-15451383 GCF_000737465.1 Haliaeetus leucocephalus
TCCTCCTCCTCCTCCTCCTCCTCCTTCCCCCCCCGCCGCCGGCCCTACCCGATGTGCTTCCTCCGCAGGGCGAGGGTCTCGGCCTTGCTGTACCGCTCCTCCATCCCGGCGGCCCGCTCCTCCCGAGGGCTCCCCCGCTTCTTATGCCGGCTCCGGCCGCCGCCAAACCCCTCCTCCCCGCCCGCCGCCCTCCACGCTTTCCCCGGGGGGACGGGCCCGGCCGCGCCCCCACCGGGATATCCTTTTGGGCCCACTCGTGATTCCTATTTAGGTAAGGCTCCGCCGCGGCATTGCCGCCGCGTCTTGGAGGTTTTGTTTTGTTTTGTTTTGTTTTTTTCCCCGGCGGTGCCAAACGGCACAAACTTGCAAAAAAAGAACCGACCCGGTGCGGGGGAGGCGGGTGGCTGCCCTGCGCCCGCCCGCGGGCATGGCGTGCCGGCGGTGGCTCGCCTGTCCTCGGTCATTCTGGTGGGCAAAGCACTGCTGCTGCGGACATCCTCGGGGCGGGGGGGGCACCACGCGGTTGATTTAATCAAAATCAGGGTCGTAAGTCAAGGACCTTCACAGCTCCGTAACTTCCAGAAGCTGTTCGCAAGTGTAGGCTGAGAGACATACTTGTGTATGTCCATCAAAGCCGGCATCTGTATTTCTTGTAAAGCAAGGTGAATTAGTAAGAAAGAGCTATGGTTTTATACACGTAAGTAGAAAAGGGCTCTAGCCCTGGTGCTCTGATGCATTTGTATGCCCTTTTCAGTCCGGCCAAGACCTAAGTATAACGGGTCCTATGAGCTCTTTCTAACCACAGCGCCAGCATAGAAGTGATTTGCTCGAATGTGGCATTTCTCCGTGGTTATCCTTGATAACCATCTCACTGGAAGTCAAAGCCCATAAGAAAAAGAGGGGACGATTTCATGGGGAAGAAAGGCAGAATTCACATCAAGAGGCATCACATTTCAAAACAGCGAAGCTGCTGGTGGAGCACCTCAGCTTTACCTTGTCCCTGCCGCAGATTCACCCTCTCCTCGTCTAGAGGCTGCTCCTTGAGCTGCGTGGGCAGGCAGCAGCAAAGCTGCGCCTACTTCTCTGCCACCCCATCTGTAGCTCATCTGTGCCACCTGCAGCGCTACGTTTGGAAGAGTTTTCAGAGAGCATATGTAAAGCCACACAATTTCCTGTGCTGATGATACTTGTCTTTTCTAGATCAGTATCCAGCAAGTCATCCCAAATTTTGCAGATGGAAGAAACGCACCTCCTGATTTTTACATTTTTTTATATCTCTGCCAGTAAGCTACCTTTCTGCTTCTCTAGTCAAGTGTTTCTCTTCCTACGGGCGTTTTCTTGAGCTTCTTCAGACAGTTTTAATTTTGAAACTCCGCATCTTTCACATTCCTGCATTCATGCTCCATTGGAAACCTTGCCTCACCGACCGACAAAACAGCCATGTAGCAGAAGTGGTAGGAGGCACCAGCAGCTACACCTCTATATCCCAGCAGAGACAGCAGCTGCCTGTCTTCAGTGAATTGTCCAGGCAGAAGAAGGTATGGGCTTAAAAGATCGGAGGGAGTTGTCAAAGCTGTCAGCTGGGGCAGTATTGTACAGGCGGCAATGAGATTCATTGATGGGTCTCAAGAAGAGAGCAGGCATTTAGATCTGCTAACATCCAAGCCAAGCCTAGGATAGAGCCTGTCAGGAATGCTGTCTGAAGTGCTTTTCCATTTTGCCCGCGTCTCTGAAAGCTGGGAAATGATATTTAGCATAGGGTAGATGTAGTTCAAGTTGTACACGTTATATACTAGACTTAATCACAATCCCTTTGTAACAGTAAGGTAAAGAAAGGCTAGAGCGCAGGCAGTGAATGGCACCATGCCAGTCTGTGAGTTTGAAGGCATTTCAGGAGAGATGGTTCTCCTGCACTTGGCTGGTGCCTGCCCTCTGTCAGTACCGAGCACAGCCTTGTCCCTCCTCTGGGGCCACTGGGAACGCTAACAGTGGAAAATCTCAGCTGTTTATGCTGACCTGCCCAGTCTTGCTCGCACAGAAACCCTGGACCACAAACAGATTTAAGGGATATGCAAGCTACTGTGCTTCTACTACTTTACAAGCATGCGTCGGCAGCCAGCCCTGCTTGTATCAGGACTTTTTGTTCCAGGTTCAGCAAAAGAAAGTTTGTTCACAGCTAGATTAGTAATTGCTTTAAGCAATATTAAACTTCATCAGGAAAGCTCAGAGTGGTAGGTGAAGTAGCTTGTCAGAAGGGGAGGGGGTGTTTGTTGCTTCTCTGTTCCTTCATAGCCATGGAAAGAGGCTTAACAATGAAGAAATTATCCCTCCCTCTTGGCTCATAGTTCTTGCACGCTCTTTTGATATTATCAGCAGGAACAAGCCTGCCAAGTCTCATGTGTAGAGCAGAGGAGGTCTCTCCTCCCTGATTAGCGGAGAGATACCCTGCCCGAAACACAGGGCTTTCCAGCACCTTGTCACTTGGCTTTTTTAGACCTCTCCCACTCCTTCCACTTGCCCTCATAATGCTGTGGAGTAAATAGTAGCAGCTATTTTTCCATGGTATAAAATAGTTCGGGGTTTTTTTTAAATACTTTTGTTTTGTTTTGTTTTTAAAAAAACATACTGTTTTCTCCATCCTGCTCTGTTTGCTTTCTGAACATTCTAATTGATGGGTTTTTTTCCACACTTGTTTAAGGGCTTTGTCCTGGCAGGGTATCAGCAACCAGCAGCCTGGTTTCCTGTATGAATGATGAAAAGGGGTAAATATTTTTTAGAGCTATTCAAAGTATCCAGGTAAGGTGGCTTCATCTCCCCATTTAACTGTTTAAGGAGTTACAGTACTTCTGAAAAACAATGTACTGCTAGTGCATCCTGAGAAGCAAACCCATTACAGATGGCCAGTGGAAAATGATCTGGGCTGATGTTTCAGTACAGAAAGGTAAAAAGACAGACAAACCATACCCATCTGCACCTTCTGAGGGATAGCCAGCTGCTTCGCACTTACTCTGAAAGGGGAATGGACTTGCCTGCGAGTTGATGCAGTGATCGGTCCAGCAGGCCCCTGAGTCAGTGGAGCGCAGGGTGTGTTAATTAGGTATAAATAGGCCAAGGGTAAGGCAGGAAAGAGCAAGATTGTGTTACTTACAGAGCTTCATGGCAGCATTGCTTTCTAGAGCCATTTGCATGCTTGCTGGGTCCTGGATAATTTTTGTTGAGAATCATTTCAGTGCTGAATGTGCCAGTGGTGGTTGCAGTTCCAGATTTTTAAATGGCGAATTTGTTCTATACACATCTTTCTGACACAAGCTAATTCATATAATAATGAGAGTTGATACTTTAGATTTTTTTTTTTTTTTGCCATACTTGGTTTTACCAGTTTTATGTGAGCCAGAATCAATTACCTCACAACGATCTTAATATGCCAAAGAGAAGAGAGCTCCTAAAAGCTTGCAAAAACTTGCCAGGTACTTGGTAGCTCCAGGAGAGAGCAGCCAGACAAAGGTGATGCCAGTGAGAGCTCATGACTGCTCGGGTTAGGTGTGGGCACTTGGAAAAATTAGTCAAGCTGTAACCTGCACATACAAAAATAATCGGGATATTTATTAGTTACTGAACATTCTGTCTTAGTGTAAGCACATGAAAAACCTGCATCTTGGTTGATGTGACAGGAGCTGTGTCCACCTTTGATCTGACTAAAGCAGCTTGAGTACAACTATACTAGAAGACTGTGATCTCTCTCTGACGAGGTTTATGTACAGTGTTTTCCTGAACACTTCAGGTTATGTGTATATATATTTGTGTGCATGCATATATATATGCATATATTTATATATATGTTCAGATAGACATATATATACATATATATATATATGGAGCATCCAACCTCCAAGTTTTGAGCAAGAATCCAAAACCACCGTATTTTTCTACTGCAGCCAGGAGAAGGGAGAGGCCAATGCCCTATGAGTACTCTGTCTGGAAATTAGCAGAAGCCAACACAAGACAAATTAGTAACCCTGGGAAGACAGAAAGACTGCTTGCAGGAACATGACTAAAATGTTCTGGCATTCCCTTGTTTGTTTGCTTTTAATATTTATTTGAGTGCAGTTGTTACTACTTGGTGAAAAATGAATGCTTTGTCAGGTCCTTGTTTTGTTTTGTTCTTTTTATTTTTAAACATTTCTCTGTGTGTGGTTATTATAATTGAACCCCTAGGTTAGGTGAAGCTGTGTGAGATGAGGATATAAAAAGCCACTTCTGTTGCATTTTGTTGACTTCTGTAGTGTCCTTATTACAAATGGGTAGGGATTAGCAGGTTTAGTAGGTCCACAAAGCAGAGTTGGATGTCAATAATGGCCTTTAAGTAGTTAATGAAGAGCTCCATTAAAAAAAATACAAATGAGAGGGAAAAGAGCAGGCATTTCACATTGCAGCCCTGCCTGTGCTTTGGCACGTCACAAAATTTTGGAGGTGGTATCTGGATAGGAAGGAATGCCAGAGGAGAGTTGCGTCCCATGAATATGGTAGGATGTGAAGGCTGTAGGGTACCGGTCAGCTGAAGTTTGAGTTCAGAGGGAGCGCAATACTGAAAAGTAACAGGGAGGCAGTGAAAGGACTGAATGGGAATTCCCACCCACAGACAGCTAGCTCTAGCAGCAGCCAGAGTGCATTGGTTGTTACCGTACTGGTAATGACACTACCAAAAATACTTGGACTGCCGGCATAGCGCTTATGGTGACTTGGCCAACATCAGAGTAGCTATGTCACTGTGAGGGAAAAAAGCAGCAACTGTCCAGAACTTACTTTGTGTTTGTTTCTTGGCAGGACAGTTGCACCAGCACCTAGACCCGCCTTCCCTCCTGTACGAAAGGAGAAAGGAGAAAGCTGGAAGGAAGAAAAGGTCGAGAGTGACCGCGGCAAAAGCGAGGACTTGGGCCGGGTCAGGACTGCCAGGCTGGCGCGGCCTCAGTGCTCGCAGCCCTCGGGGCCGCACGTGCAGCACGGCGGAGCAGGTCTGCTCTCGGCATCGCCAGGCGCTTCCTCAGGGACACTGAGCACATTAAGCTGTAAGTACCTCATCTGGGAAAGGGAGCAAAGCTATTTTTAGTCCCCCTCAAGAGTCTAAAACACAGCTAGATAAGATTAACGGACATTTGTGGAGATTACCAAGAGTTAAAAGTAGAGGTCAAACTCCCATGGTGCTCATTCTCTCTTTTAGCCTACAGTGACTACATTTTTGAGGTGAAGGAAGGGGAAACAATGGGGAGCGTTTTGTTTGTCTGAAATCTTCGGGGATTTAAAAACCCCAAACCTTTAAATAATGCTATGAAGAGATTACAGCTGATGCCCAATGTTTTATTTTTCAAAAAAAGTCCTTCGTTCAAGGAGACTCCTGCAAAAATGTGTTGTCTTAGACCAGGGTGCTTGAAAATTTACCATTTCAGAATAATCATTATGCTCCATCTTTTCTGAACAAACTGGATTTGTGGTAATACAGACCTTCACATTTTCTAGCTTGCACTGTTACTCATGACACTGCCTGTGTACATCTTTATTTCTCAGCAGTTCAGGTTTATTTTTCACCTTCAGTATTACAGAAAGGGGAGATCGGTGATTTTCAGCTTTATTTCTTTGGATCCTAGGATGCCTGGGGACTTGCCTAAGCAATAGTTTCAACTTCTGGTTAATACACAGATCTTTGCAGCTTTTCCAGAGCGAGGAAAGGCTCTAAGGTTTGCAGCAAAGTTTCTTCCTTCCTTACTTTTGTGGATGCCCATAGCCTGTGCTGCCTCTTTAGAAAAGATGACTGAATGGACTTGGCTTTGAAGGGAAAAGACACATTAAGAATAGGAAGACTGAGGTGGGGTTTTTTATTGCATGCTGTAGGAAAATGGAACATGTTGCAAAGGCCCTGATTTTTGTGTGAATGTGAATGCTGACGATAGGACCTGCACTAGATTTCAAACTACAGATTGGCACAATGCAGCACACACTTTTTCCAATCCAGACAGACTAGAACAATTTTTTGCACCAACATTAAGGACTTTATAACTATGCAAAATCAGCACTAATGGTTGGATTAATATTTTAATAATTACACACTTTTTACATTATGAAAATAAATCATAAATAGTGTAAAAATAATTCTGAAGATCAACTTCTCACAAGCAAGAAACAAAACCCGAAGTACAAAACTGAAAGAAAACAAAACAGTATTCAACTGAAAAACAAGGAGAAATTTTAATAATAAAAACAAAAGCATGCTGTTTGATAGGGTTCAATTAAGTCAGGACCAGAGGCCACAAGAAAGTGGTAATTAATAACAAATTAAAATGGGTGATTAAAACCTTGCAATTCTTTATGCTACTCATCAAAAGAGGTCTCGTGACATATTTACAGTGCTAAAACACTCAAAATACTTCTACTATTGATAACATGATACTGACCCATGTGTTTTTCCCCCCAAGCATTGTAATCCTTGCCAAATTACTTTTCTTTGTATTTTTATCTCTTCTACTGCGTTTATGAGACCATTTGGAATACAAAAATAACGGCACATATAGATGAACTTAAAAAAGTAAAAAATACAAATAAAAATATATAATATTTTCCAAAGGAAAAAGTCAGATACATACATCTTAGTAACATTTTTAAAGTTGTGTGATATTTTCCCAAACATGTACAATAATATAAGAATATCCACATATATGTTAACAATATGTAAAACATTCTTCCACCCACCCAACTCTTCATAATACTTCAGAGAAGTGTGCAAGTACCAATGGTATCTGGGAAATTCATACAATTTCTTTTTTAAATAGAAACAAGTAAAACACTAACGGTCCCAGGTTAAGTTAAGGCCCCCTGTTTTCCAAAGAAAATTCAATTTCCAAGCAGCATTGATAACTGGATGCATTTAAAAACAAAATGAAACAAAAACAACACTCCAAATCCTTTTTTTAAATACAAGCTCCACTTGTTTTGTGGAGTATCTTTTTCAAATTCTGTCAGAAATGATGGTGGCAGGCACTTGTTTCTAACAGCATTTAATGAATCCAACCACCATGTAAAATATTTCAATAACAGAGGGTGCAAGAAAACCTTCATTTGTACATTACAGCAACATTCAGATCCATAAAAGCAAGTTGCAGAAAGAAAAAAAAATAAAAAAAATCGGGTGTTAGTTTTAATTCTGGTCACTGAAATTGAATCATTTTTTGCAATGACTAAAACCTACTTTCTTTCGACCACTATCTCTGCAGATACTCGTGTTTTGTGTGACTCTAGTGTGAAAATTTAGGTCTCTCATTAGGTAAAATACAGAGATTTAAAAATGTAATTTAAGATGGTCAAGCAGCAGGGATTAGGAAACTTGAAAGGAAAGGTCAACTTCTGCATGTCTTGAACATCTTCATCACATTCAATAGACTGGGAGTGTCCCTGCAGTTCTTACTCACCGAAGTGGTCCTGATTTAGGCAAAACCCCACTGTTGAAGTTGGTAATAATCCCCTTGTTACTAAGCACGATACCTGGGTCCTTCCTTCTGCACGTCTCAAAGTGCTTTGCAAGGGAAGGATGCATCACTCTCCCCATTTCATTGCTGGGGAAAGGGAGGCACAGCCAGTTGAAGAGCCTTGCATGGCTGAGCCCAGGTTTACAATCCTGGTTCTGTGGCAGTCAGCGGGACAGCTCTTTCTAAATCCCAGTGGGATCCAGGATCCGAACAAACATCTCCTGACGCAGCCCCCAGCCTTACGCAGCACCGCCTTCCCACAAGGACCAAAGGTCTGCTCGTCTCATTTAGGGTTACATCGTCTCTTCTGCTGGCGTAACTGAGTAACTGACGCCGACGTGCACTCTTCCACGAGCGTAACGCTCAGTGGAGGCAATGCTGACTTTCCACACTGTACATGAATCTTAAGAATTATCCCTTTTTAAACTGTACTTTACACATGTGGACGTATATGGATTTGATCATTCTGAAACTCATTCATACTACTTACATGGTAGACTAGAAGAATATATAAGCAGCTGGATGAAGAGTGTCATTCTGCCTTGCTACACTATCAGAACTTGACATCAAAATCAGCAATAAATAAAAATATAAATCAAAAAAATACATTGTATCATTGTTCCATGAATTAACATTTCATGCTTTACCTCAGGAAAAAATAAAAAGGTGTCCAAAGCATCCTGAAAGAAAGATTCTCCATAGCTAATCTATGAATATGAAGACAAGGACCATGTACGTCAGACACATTCCATACAGTGCTTAAAAGACTTGCTGCTTCTGTAGCAGGACTTCTGCACAGTGTGGTTATAATACACTGGAGTAACAGATGATTACAAAACTTGGTATGAAACAAATACTGAAAACTCTCAAAGAAACAAGAATTAATCATACCTGAAAAAGTCAGGGATATAGAAACTGTGTAGACTAATACCACTACACATTTCTACAACTGAAAAGACTGGTAGAGGAACTACTGTTCCTGTCACAAACTAAACAAAACAAATCATATCTATTTTGAGGAATGCTACTAAAAGATACAACAACACGCAGGTGGTTCAAACTGTAGCTTTGCCATCAAAAGAAAAAAGATATACTAGCACCAAAAATAGTTGCTTTTTAAACAAAATAAACATGTTGCAAGTCTTCACAGGGTGCTTTTCTTGATGAAATATTAAACACAATTCTTTTTTTCTTGTACTGAACATGCAACTTTTCTAGATACTGTTAGTTTTCATTTCAAGTCAATCTTTGAGATGCAAATATTAAAGTCAAATCTATAAATGTAGTTTAGCCTGTCAAATTAAATTGTTTATCTGCTGTTCACCCGTGGTTATTGAAAGGGAATGAACCTTTCATGATATTGAACAAAAGAGAAGCTTAAGAAAGTTAAGTAAGATTATTTGGGAAAAAAAAAGTATTCCTACCTGGTGGGAGTTAAATAAAGAAATTACTTTACAAGACAGAAAAGAAAGTGAATAAAGGTGTTTAAGTGTTTCTTCAGCAGGGTCTCAGTGTCAGGGAGTTAAAGGAGAATTGACTAACGCTTAACAGTAGTGTCTATAATTATTTCCTGAATGAAGAAATCATGAACCAAGGTTCTGCTAGCTTTATTGATGCATATGAGGACAGAAATGGATGCTGTGAGGACAGTTTAAAAATATAGATATACAAATCTAAAAAATATGAAAGTGCTAATGACAGCATGCATTTAATAGCTCTTTAACTTGTTGCTATTTCTTAAATGAGTTGTTTGTGGACACTCTCAATATGGAATTGCTAAAACATCTAGCCAGACAGTAAACATTCTACTTGATTTTGCCTTTGAATACTCTGAGGGAGATTTAAAAAATATTTCATCTTACTGTGCGATTGCCAGTATTTTATATTTTATAACAGTCTTCACATCTATAATATACCTAGCCAAATGTACCAAGTCAGGACATAGGCATAAAAGACTCTTCTGTTAGGTGGGCAGCTTGCTCCTCAGCCTGTTGTTTTTTGAGATAGTGCTTCTTAAACAAGCAGACTAAAACTGGCAAGACAGAGGGCTTACATGGTGTTGCTCTTGTCCCCTTTCTGGGAAGTCCCTCATTCACATTACTGCTATAGCATTCTGATTATTAACACTTTCTATTCAGCCTATTCAATGTGAAGGCTTTTACTACTGTAATCATGATTATTCAAAGAGGTTAATACTTGCATCTCTGAAAATTTAAGCACAGAAAAACTTTTTTCCTCAAATCTCTGAATACTTATTTATTTCTTACTATTGAAAAGATGGAACTGAGCAGTAAGAATATGTATATTCAGTATATGTATCTATATAGTGTTGGAATTTTGTTTTTATTTGTAAGGTACTACTAGATGGACGCCACTAAATTAATTTTTAGTTTAAAAAAATCTGTGGAAGATTTTCCCCAGTGCAAAGCTGTTTTTGTCTCTGATATACCAAAATGACAACAAAGATTTAGCAAAGTGAAAGATTGCATTATAGTGGCATTTTCATTGATCTGAGATTGTGAAGCAATATGAAAAGTGCAACCACAGCAGGTCCCCATCTTCACGCAATTTAGAAATGATGGAGCAAGGAAGAATGTGCATTCCAAGAAGGGCAAGGTGCCCGCACATGGATGGAGACAGGCTGCCTTCCTCAACGTTAGTTTTGGTCTACATATGAAAGACAACTCAGAAAAGTAACTAAAAAAGTTTTTGATCCTCTTGCTATACACTAGGAACGGAAGTGATATAAAAAGAATTTCCATCTGCCAAATATGGCACCATTTCTCATAAACTAGTCTCTCAAACTAACTACAGTGCACCATATGAAGACTCAAAACTGGAAAAAATACCTTGTGGCAAAAACTACAAATGTGCACAAATTAAGTATTTATAGCAATAAAAAAAGTGGAGAAGCAAAACTTTGCCAATCTTTCTCTAGAAAGCTAGTCATCTGAACAGAAATGGAGAAATATCGACACCTTTAACAGTGTAGTGTGATGACAAGTATGCAGTGGTAATCACACAGACTTGTTTCTCTCCAATGTTTTTTGAGTAATAATGTCCACTAAGGTCACTGTAACAGCAGAAAAAGAACAAGATGAATAAATCAGTCTGTGAAACACAAAAATAACTCTTTTTTAGACTTAAAGGCTTCAAAGACTCTGAAATAAAAACTGTTAATATTGAAACAAGATGAACACATGGCTTGAAGCATTTTCTTCAATGCCATCATCACAAATGTTGAATAGATTATTGAAATGCATCCTTTATGGCAACAGTTACGGGAAAAGGAAACAACCATAGCTTCCAAAATTCTGCAGCGAAGTTCAGCTAGTTTTGTGTAATTTAAACTGAATCACCTGAAAACCACACCATGGTACATATGTCTCTGGTCAGTTCCATTATCCTCCTCCTCCAGAGGATGTTCTGATTCATCCCCGCCTCAAGAATGCTTTTTTTCTCCAGCAGTCCCAAAATAAAATACGCAGAGCACATACTCTGTCCATCCTTGAGTAAGGTTGAGAAGCTTCTGGTCTCAGGCGGTGTCTGCCATCAAATGATCCCTGCAGCACCTCTGTAACCTCTTCAAACAACCCACAGAGAAGTCTGGTTTCTTCTTCAAACTTCTTTCCTTCTTGATTAAGGACTCGACAGGGCCTATCGTGAATGTCTTCACGACCGTGAGCAGTGCAAGGCAAACCGATGCTGATTAAGAGGCGGGACCCTCTTTGATCAAAGGGGCCAGGTGACCCGCAAGACTGGAAGCCATCCACCTGCAGCTGGAACTCTATTCCCCAAAAATTCAAGGCCTCTTTCTATCCTCCTCTGGTTTATCTCTTTTTAGCAATAAGCCATGGTGTGACTCCCTTGAGATGACAAAAGGAAATGATTCAGAAGCTGGAATCAAAGGTCACCACGAGCAGCCATTTAGCACGTGACATGATCACACAACAAGCAGGTTTGGCACACAAACTCATGCTTTTAGTCTGTACAAGCAGATATGGTGGCATGAATCAGTGAAGTGTTTAAGATAGACATGGAAGCCAAGTCAGTAAACTCCAACAGCAACTGGTACAGTACATTTGATAGCATTTTGCTCTTATTTGGTCACAATTTCTTGTAAACTAGTTCATGGCACTCATTGTCCATGCAGGTCCACAAGCCAAAATATAAGAATTTACAGAAATAATCAGATTTCTATTTTTGATCGTTGTATTGAGATCTCTCTCTCATTAGAGAGAGAATCTTTGCAGGTTTACCCTGCAGTTATATATCATCTAACTGCAGGTGTAAGTGAAAAAAAGATGTACAAATGGACTATTGCAAACAAGTAGAAGCAGCTACATGTAAACATATCTCAGACTTGTAAAATCGAATTTTCAGTTTTCAGCTATAAATACAAAAAGTGGAGCACTATATACACAACTTCATGCTTCTAAGGTTAGATTCATCACTGCAGAGACAAAAAGAGATACAGATTAATCAAATTAGTAAATCAGTATTTCAGATTTCTATTCCAAATACATAGATATGGCAGAGTTGCAAATGCGGATAGTTATTCCTCAGCACCAGCTATTCTTCAGAGATAAATGCACCCAGCATTTCTCTTATGCTTTATGTTTTCTAATGTATTATATGCCAGTATCCCTCCACCTACATTATTTTGAATGCTGTGTTTTAAAATCTAGCACTGTGTAGGTTAAATCTTTGCTAAAATAATGTTGCTAGTTAACATTAGCATACAACATAACAACCAGGAGAATGTATTGAGGAATAGAAAGGTAAGGCAAAGAGGAAGGCAGGATGCACTATTCTTATAGGTATCCCAGAAAAATAATATCATAATAGATCAATATAAATATTTGATAGAAATGCCATATCCATGAGCTTTTATAAAGAATGGGAAGCAGTGATCATGTGCAGAAACCAAAGGATGTGTGAATCTTCATATGAAAGAGAAAAGTCTTGGACTTTCCAGAAGTCTAATGCCAACTGTTCCTACAATACTGCCTCAATTGAGTTATTACTTCTACATGTATTACAACCTCGTCACACCCACTACTGCCATGCAGAGGTCTTATATTGCATTGCTGCATACATCTGTCTAAGAGGCTCTGAAGTATATCCTGATACTGTTCGGTATGACTGTGTCAGGCTTTTCTGTGTGCCAAGGACGTACTGCCCCTGAAAAGAAAAAGCTCTGCCCATCCTACCTTTTGCCAACAGCCAGGCATTGGTAATCCATCGGGACCCTGTTTCGAGAGGAGGGGGGAAGAAAAAAAAAAAAAAAAAAAAAAAAAAGAACACTGTTAAGTTGATAGGATAGATATTCCGTCAATATCTGTTAGAACAGCTGAAGCAGCTCTGACTTTTTATCTAATAAGTAGCTACCAGTTCCTAACTTATTTCCTCTCTTGTTCTCAAGGTGAAGGAAAAGCCAAAGGAGAGAAGGTTTACACTGTAAATACATACGTGCACCTCTCTGCCATAAAGATTTGGTTTTCCCTAAATCATTAGAACATCTTCATCAGTTTCTTATTGCTGTTAGAGCTCAGGCTGCATATATTTTAAATATAATCTGTTATTCACAACAATCTGTAGCTGAATGTACAAGTTCAATGAGCAAAAAAGTATTATCACTTTTATCTGGAGGGTATTGGCCCCTAGTACAAAGTTAACCCAATGATAAGGTAGCAAGACTCATATTTGAATAGGATCTTTTCTGTTCACTTTCATTCTTAGCTTTTGAATGAAGCAGCAAAATCTTAAGGCCTGAACATACCTCAAGTGACACAGTGGAAGAAAACATCAGTGGTGGGAACAGGGCAGTACAGCAGCACTGATTATTTTATCGCTTAGACAATATGGCCATCTAATTTCTTCTTACGTTAGTGAAAGTCACTTCGTTTCTTTTCTGTCATCACCCTACTTTCATATATCTCCATGCATCCACTAAGATCAGAGCCAACTTTTGACCACAGTCATACTGGTTTTCATGGAACTAATTCTAACTTACATGGCTATACAGGGCTTATCCAGAGAGTTACATGCTCAGAATTAGGAACATGTATCATGTAACTAGACTATAAATGAGCAGAAAAAAAGATCAGGTCTTGACATTTGTTAGAATATAGAATAACAACACTTATTATGCGAATTTACATGTGAAGATAGTGGTTAATTAGAATTTTTGAATGTGCTTGCATGTAATCTGATGGGAACGGCTTGCTGCCTAAAGCAAGAAAGTGCTGTTTGCTTAGCAGCTTATTCTAGTAATTACCTATAAACAGAATATTTTTCATCCATTGTTTGTTAGTGAATCTCCAGATATAAATGATAATACAGAAACAGAGAAACATTTTTAAATTACAAAAGCATGCTTGATTATCCCCAACAAAATATGAGATATGGTTACCATTAATTGGAAGCAAACAAAATGGACTATGGAATAATCTTAATGGACTACGTATTTAAGATTAAAATCCATTGACTTCAAATTAGAAGCGCTACAGTTGAAATAAAATCTACTTAATTTAACATTCATCTTAGAGAACCGTGCTTAACCACCAAACAATATCAGAACATGCAGATCAAATTTTTCTGCGAACAATTAAAAAGAAAATCTTCCTTGTATCTTTAAGAGGAAATGTGTATGTACTGTTCTTTTTTTTTTTTCTTTTTGTAAATGGAAAAGAATTTAAACTTACTTTGCCGTTAAATAAAAATAACTGTTGCCAGATTGGTACAAGGGAGAGGGTCAACAAGTAGCATTTTAGTATAGGTGGGAACTTGAATTCATGCTAACATAGGGTGGGGAGTGTTGTGTGTATTCCAGGAAGGTAAGTTCCAAGGGTAAGACCATTAAATTGAAGACGTTAAATAACAAAGACAGTGAGGGTTTGGGCTGCAGACCGTTATCTTCTTACAAACCTCAGGTAAGCTTTTAATTTTCAGATCTGTTTGAATACTATTTGATGAACAGGCCAGACACCAAAAATATTACTTGTGTAAGGTCTGGGAGATTAGGCTCCAGCTTGGCTTACTCGAAACCTATGACTTGATTTTTAGAAATAATATTTACATCATTCTGCACATGACTCTCATTTTGGCCAAATCCTGAAAACATGCACCTAAGACTGCATGGATTTGAAAGGAAGTCCAGGGTGCAGAGTAGCTCTGGGACAGGCTAGGGTGAAGAACTGAGCCAGTGCAGGCAAAAGTCATCAGACTTGATTAGAAGTGGACATAGTGCTGGATTTCTAGAAAGACTTGCGTTCAGGGTGAGTAAGGCAATGGGTATTTTGTGAGGAAAATAACAAACCGACGATTCTCAGGGAAAATGTAGGAAGGACACAAACTTATAAATTGCCATGTGATGTGGGAACAAACTGCTGAGAGTTAGGTTTGAGGTGTCAACAAAAATGTGTGTTCTCTCATTGCGGTTATGATCAGTGAAGCAGCTGGTTCATTCATGCACATGCATGTGTTATGTGAATAATGTAAAGTCAGCTCAGAAAAACATTACTTTACATTGAGAATGGCTGACTACAAACAAAGGAACCGCATGCAGGGTTGGTAGGAAAGAGAAATACTGTACCAATTGGCAAGGGGCATCCAGCCCATCCAGGCCAGGCTGGCCTGGCTCCCCTTTTTCCCCCTTAATTCCACGGAATCCCTGTTTGTAAAGATTAACTTGCAATGTTACTGTCAAGGAAATGCCTTCAGTATTGACTTAGCTGGAGCGAACAAATAACAACAGAGAGGAAAGAGGAGCAAGCTGACAGCTGTGGTGTGATTTTAACCTGTGGGGCACTGACTCTGCACATCCCAAATTTGGTTCCTTTCCAACATGTTTGGCAGAAAGTAATTAAAACAAACACCAACAAACCCCACAAATTTAGCCTGAAGGTCCTAAGTCTGGTGCTGTAAACCAAATTAGGAGGTTGACAAAGTCTGCTCCAGAATTTGCCAGAACTTGAGATAAGGCTGCATTAATAAAGGGTAACAGGTGACAGAGTAGCTGGTGCTTGTTCCTCTCCCCTCATTTCTTAATCCATCAGTCTACAGCAGGACGATCGATTGTCCAATACACAAGTGAGACGTACCAATGGGCAAGGTGCATCTAATCCAGGAGCACCCTGTTCTCCTTTCTCCCCTTTAGGCCCCTTTTTGCCTTTCTTTCCCTTTTCCCCCTGTGGATACAATGGTTTGGATAAAACAAGTTTCATTCTTTTGGAAAAAAAATTAAAGAAAGATTGGTTTAAAAGTTTGGGTTTTTCTTTTTAAGCCAATGGAGAGCTGAAAGGACACTTACCACTGTGTTCTGGTTTGGATGGTGCATTATGTGGAAAAATAAATTATATGATCACAAGCAAGAACTGCAATCAGTCGGTATTAGTTTGTGTTGGTATTTCATATCAATATTATGAAAGTTTTGAATCCTAGAACACAGCTTGAAATCATTGATTTCTTGAGAGAGAGGCAAATCTGCAAATCCCCCCAACCCACAGTCCAAAATAAGAGGTCTCCTATTTGTTCCAGGTGATAGTACTGAAGTGCACATGCACACTAAGCTGAATTTATCAGCTTCCCTAGAAGATTTGTCACTAGTCCGAAGTAACTTTGCAAGAGCAGAGTACATCGGCATAGTCTCTCTAAAAAAGACCTGTGGCACGGATGCTTCGCAGGGACAGCTGGTCTCTAGCTAAATTCTATTGACCTCCATGATGTCACGTCAAGGGTGAACTTGGCCTGGAGCATCCTTTGCTGAAGTGACCCTTTGCACTCTGCTAAGAGTTTGGGACAAATCCTATTCTCAGTGGTGTCCACAGACACCCACAGACATCACTGAGGGTGCACTCCTGTCACTCCAAATACAACACGACCATTTCAAACCCTGTTACAGGAATCAAAACATTCGAACTGCTTGATGGAGAGGTGCTGTAACACTTTCAATGATTTCATAATGTCTTGGTATCATAAAGTAGTCAGAAATGATAATTAGATTCTTTATTTAAATATTCCAACATTTAAATGTTCTCTCTACTGCAGGCAATGTTTCATCTTCTTATTTTACTGAAATTCAGTCCTTTGATTTCACAGAGTTTTCTTTTTAAATGTAAAACTTCCAATGCTTTCATTACTCATGGAAATGAGTTGACTCCCCTCAACAAAGCTACCTGCAAAGATGACCTCACCTTCAAGCAGTATAAGATCTTTAGAGCGTTCATTTTATAATTGATTTCACACCAGTTGATCACAATGGTAAATGAGTTTCAGGTTTGCTCTCAATTTCACAAAAATCAAAAAAGGTTCTGTTAAAAAAATGAAACAAATTGGACTAGGATTGTAAAAAATGGGATAGGAAGGATGAGTAAATCAGGAGTATCACAAAGAAATGGGAAAAATAGTCATAGGAAAATTAGTATGACATTGGAGAACCAGCAAGCGAGGTTGTGGCTATTGGGAGGATTTAATTTGTGAGGAAAAGGGTAAAAAAGACAGAGGAATTGTAAGGAATGAAGGTAGAAGGAGAAGGAAGGAATGCCCCTTTGGAAAGACAGATGGATTTTGGTGAAGCATAGTAAATAGACATTTAACTAGTTCCACACCAGTACAGAAAGACTTAATCCATTAACAAGAGAGAAAAACCATTTTTACACAATTAAAAAATAATTAGTTATATCATATTTTAAAAAGGAAGGAAAGCACATTATTCATTTAATATCATAGCATACTTGACACTTTCAAATGAAAATATCTTTTCCATGAACAAAACATACTGCATTCATGACACGATTGGAACAAAGTTTCTTGTCTATCTTTTCTGTGTGCCAAAAAGTCGCAGGACAATATTAGGAAAACAGCAACCCAAACGTTACCCTTCTTTACCAAATTATAAGATTGTGATGTAAAACAATCCCCACGAGTCAGGAACTGTGAATTGGCTAAGTTTTCATCTGAAACCTACAAACATGACAGAGTAGCACAGAAGCCCAACAGTGTCAGGGTCAAATCTCATGTTATTTGTGCTCAATGTAACACCAATATATTTGCTGTGAGTGTATGCAAGCACAGAGCATGGACATACTCCAAAAATTATTCTGAAAATGGACAGAACAGTTTGGTTTCTGACTCTTTTCTATATCTTTAGGACTCCTATTTCTTTAACTTGTTGTGTTACAAGTCATAAGATAACTATTTAAACTTCCAGTTTTGCAGGGCAAACCCATGATCTTATTCAAACCAATGCAGCAGTCATCTGAGTAGAGAATAGTCTGGATTTCCTGAGTACTTTACTACTTTTTCCACAGACTGAGTTCTTGTCTCTTAATCTTCACCTCCTTAGTCTGAACTATAGAGATCCACAGAAGATACGGAGAATCTACAGCTGATGAGGATTAAAAAAAAATTCCTTCCTGCCCTTCCTCAGTGCCTAGAGAAATACAAAGTTGTGGCACTTCTGTAACACTGTTATGGTTGGAACAATCTCCAATCCTCACATGCACAGGTTTTCATCAATGCAGAGTGTAGGGGGAAAAGGATGGGCCTTTTTCCCCCAGGCGGAAAACCAGTGGCCTTTCCGGCCACTGTTGTGATACATCATACTCCTCTGTCAGTATTTATAACAAGAGACACAACTGCACATTTGGGATCAGGGCCCCCCTTCCCTCCCTCTCCCCACAACACAATCTCTACCTTTTGTTAAAGGTTATTCCTATTTTTTTGTGCTAAGTGCTCCTGGACTATAATTTTATATGAGTAATTACAGCTAGAACAGTTTTAAAAAATATTTTTACAGCCAAGTTAAGCAGACATTATAATGCAAACACTGACTTGCTTTCACTGTAGCAGAACTAGTGACAGGCTAAAATAAAGATCATCAGTCTAGGACTCATCTCAAACTGAAGAAGTAAAGATTTATTCCCAGCCTATTGTAGCATGTCTGTGAAAAAAAACAAGCGTCACTGGTTCTCAATAGAATGTTTGTAATGATATATATTTTTGCAGTGCAATTTGAATTAAGTTTCTTAACTAGAAACTTGCTATTCTCAACTTCTGCAATGTCAGTCTAACAGCCAATACTGTAGGGAATATTTAAACCCCAAGAAATCATGAGCTGGATGCTCAACTTGTAAACTGCTTTCTCTCTTTTGAAATGGGTGCTGTTACACCAATTTGGTCATAGATAATTAGTAATTTACTTAAGGAAAAACATCAGAGCAGAGAAAATTTGTTATAATGAAAGCTTCTATTAATTGCATTACATTGTGTCTTTTGAGAGTCAGCCTTCCATTCGGAAAAGGAACTATTGATGCAGCTAAGGTGGTTTTGGTGAAACCAGTTTACTTGCAAGATACAAGTACTCCCTCATTTCTGGAAAAAATGTGTCAAAACTGTGCAACAGAAGTCTGTTTCATGGAGTTCTTAACTATATCTTCCCTGATTTTTCACCAAGAAAGACCTTCCTTTGCCTTCTAATTTTCTTTGAATATTCTGAGAATTTTTAAGGCAGAGATTCCATCTTCGTTTTTACTCTACAGACTTCCTGGCAATCCTCTTAATCTGAAAGCCCGTACGATAACATGGTTTATGAAATATCTGTCAGACTTGCTAAGTACTTTATCCCATGCATTCTCCTCAAGAAACAGGTTTCGCCTGTTGCTGAATTTTTAGGGGGATGAAGGACTAGACTGCCTGTCCTGCAGCCCAAGAGAACAAGGCTCCACAGGAAGCTTGAATCGCAACTGAACTCCAAAAAGGGCCTGACCGTGCCTTGTGGCCACACAGAATTCCCTCGCCCTCTTGCAACTGGAGGTCCTGTGTTTGAGCTATTTAGTCAGTCTCTGGGAGTAATGAACTAATACCCCAAAGCAGCATGCTGGACTCTGGGACATTAAAATATTTTTACATCCTGAGGGCAAGAATCTCAGCTGTTCCATTTTCACATGATATCATATTTAGAGAAGTCAACTGTTTTACCAGCTTTCCAGCTTTTCTTCCTGTATTTTGTCTGCCTATCTCTAGCTGTACATGGAAACACAGACTCAGAAGGTCTGGCTGGAAAAGACTTCTGGAGGTCGCCTAGTCTAAGCTCCCAGCCTGAGCAGGACGATTCCTGACCCTAGATCAGGTCAGACCAGACCAGGTCCTGCAGTCCTCCATGGGTTCAGCTACCTCTTTGGGTAAACTGTCCCAGTGCCGTGCTGCCCTTCTAGCGAACAAGGTTGTCCTAATAGCCACTCTGAACGCCCCAGGAGCAGCTTGTGGTCCTGTCTTTTCCCATTTACCGTTACCTAGAATAGTTTTGCTCCATCATCTTTGTATCTCCCCTTCAAGTAGTTTGGCCTCCTCTTTGTCAGACTAAGCCAGTCCACCTCCTTTAACCTCTTCTATTGGTTGCGTATGCCCCAGGCCTCTGCCAGCTTGGTAGCCTTCTTCCTCTCAAATTTCTCAGTTTTTTCGTGAACTGGGAGGATCAAAATACCATCTGCAGTATTCAAGCAACCTCACCAGAATTGATTAAAGAGGGGTAATAACTTATTTTAATCTTCTGGACGCAACCCTTCTAATGCCTCCCAGTATGAGAACATACTGTTAAGCTCATTCCATTTGGCATCTACTGTAACTCCTGCTTAGCACAGGCTGGCCATTTTGCCAGTCATCTATCAGAGCTGGCAGTTATCAGTTACACCTTTCTACTGATAACTGCTCTCAAAAAGAAAAGCTGTTCTCTTGTGACAGACAGACCTGTAGTCTTTCACAGCAAGCATGAGCTTGCCATTCATTGTGATTACTCTGCCAGGTCAGACCCTGCCTTTATAATATTCATAGAGCACCTGCTTAAGCAACAGTTGTTCTGCCAAATCAGTGCCTTACCAGTGATCTCTGAGCTCAAAATAAGCAGTATAACAAGGGACAGAAGGGAAGGATACATTTCATAGTACCCTTACCAATGCATTGGGAACTGTTTTGCCTGACAGTATCGAGAAAAGGAGGTGAATTCAAACAGCCATGGTGACTTTTTAACCCTGCTTCTTGTTTAAGAAACCGTGATGGGACGCGGACCTGGTATAACCCTGTACATGTTAGCTAGGCAAAAATCTGAACTAGAAAAATGACCTGCTATGTGTATGGACTTTGATATAAAGTGGCTTGCTGTGAGTGCTAATTCAGCGGTTTTAGTAACTGTGTTCTGTGTTGATTAGAAATAGGATAGATTTGCTCATGAGCTTTGTCTGCATGCATTTAGTCCTAAATTGCTTTTTACTAAACATATTTCCAAGTCACTGTGTCTGGACAGTGAAAATGAAGTTAGGCTGTTTCTGTTAACTTCACTGTCTAGCTGGTTTACCAGAACGGTTGAATATATGATTCAATTTAAATCCACTTAATTGTAAGTAAGACACATTGCCAAAAATAAAAATTGAAACAGTTCCTGTCCTTATCCATTTGGTGTGGGACAGGTAGTGTGTACAGGCATGGTACACTAGAATCAACAGTTATACTGCAAATACTGCCAAGGAACAGAGCTGGGGTCTTCAGTATAAAATTACTACCACAATGACACATTTCAGTGATGTCTGCATTAAAAATTTCAGGCTGACAAGGATTTTCAGCAAGTGTAGGATGGATTGGAGAAAATGAGCCTAAAAACAAGCTGTGCTTTAGGACATGTTGATATTACTAGTTCTGTGCCTAAATTTTTGTGGGTTTTCATGATTTTGCTTAGCATGTATCTGTGACCTGCCTTTTGGCACACAGTAGAAACAAAGATAAGTTTTAATGGGACAATTTATAGCATAAAGACAGCAGAACTGACTAGGCTGAGGAATCAAGCAACAGTTAATAACACTGTGGTCACCTTTTCTCCCTTTTCTCCTATATCACCCTTTTCTCCTCGAGGACCAGGGAAACCCTATAAAAACAAAATGGACAAAGATAGGTCGACTTTTAGTCACATGCAGGTTAAGCTTTCAAATACTCTTGGAAAACATAAAAAAAGATGATTTCACTACATGCTTTGTATGTATATGTGTGTTATGTGTGCACACACGCATGCACACAAGAGCCTGTGAGACAAGTCATAGTGTTTGGTAGAGTCATTTTGCCAGCAATGGAAAGAAATCATATCACTCAAAATGGCAATAGTCCATGCTATGTAGCATATGTACATTCTGGAAAAGACTCCTCCAAGTTAGAGGTTTCAGTGTAGGACTAGAGGAAAAGGCTTTCAGTAAGTCTTTTTAGTATGCTGAAGAAAGAGCCTATGTTTTGAAATTTATCCCTTACAGGTTATGGAATTATTCTCTTTAATTAGGATAAATTTACTTAACCAGATGTTAGTGACTCCTTGTGCTTCTACAGCTGAGTCACAAGTCTGAATATTTTCTTACCAAGCACAGTTTTTCAGCCTATTGAGTTCCAAAGAACCAGCTACTTGTATTACTAAGCACTATATCTGTTGGGGTCTGTCGATAAGGGCCATATATTGCATAATCTTTGTCCTCTTTATCATAGAGAGAGAGCAAATGCAGCATTTCACTCTCTGTATGTACTGCATGCACACTAAATGGAAACAAAGGTATAACACTCAGTAAGCTATTTCTAGAAAGACGCTTACCTACCATTAAGAGTGCATTGGTCATACATATTACTTACATCAAGGCCAGGCTCGCCATCTTTGCCCTGCCAAAGAACCATATAAACTACATTAGTGTCCCTAAGCTGTGATACCATCGGCCGCCTGGATGCCCGACTTCTGCGATCCCTCTATACTGTGGTACCCCATGTTGCTAAGGCTGTACACACAGCATTGCTGTTAGTGAAGGACATTTCTGTCAGTGTTTAACATTTCCAGGAACTGATAACTTGACTGTAAAATTTTGCTTGACTGTAAAATTACATTTGTACGCAGATTCCAGGAGCAAGCTAAAAATACAGAAAGCCTATCATTTTTCATTTTTAGTTCACAGGAAGGGGAAACAGAATTGGATTTTTTTTTTTAATTTAACTCACAAAAGTGACCCTCAGATAAACATGCACTGCAAGCTAATTTAACACTCCACAGAGCCTGAAAACTGTCTCTAGTCATTGACTCCTGATCCAATTAAATGGATCCAATTAAACCACGAGTCTGTATTCCAGCTTAAATTAATTAATCAAACAGATTAGACTAGAGAGGGTATGGAAACAGCGCAAGTCTCTTGCAAAGGCTGGTTGTGCTTGGCCAAGCACATTTACATGGCTTTTCTTGTGTCAAAGTATGGAACAGACATGTATGTGTACACACCTGACCCAGTTATCAGCAAAGTAAACAGAGTAAGTCAGCTGATTTTATTGGGGCTATCCTTGTTAGGCCAAAGGAAGTTCTCACTCATATTTTAGAAACAGATGATATCATTTAAATGGTTGATTTAAAGCATACCATCTCCACCTATGAATGATCAACAATGAACTTCTGAAATTGCTTCTGAGCACACACCACAGAAATTAAAACAAAACTGGTCTCTGAAGTGTCAAACAAAGATATAATGGTGAAGTAGCCTTGCAGCACGGAAATCCAAGCAGTTTACTGACATTAAGAAAATCACACCTTTCCACTGTTCATCCTGACCTCCTGCCACTCTTGCATGGTCCCCAGACAGCTGATGGCCACAGGCTGCAGAAACAGGAGCACCCGCATTCTGGATTTCCTCTCTCTTGCTGGTTCATGTCTGGTCTGTTTCATTACTTTTGCATGACCATGTGCTCGGGTAGGAATCTATGTCTGCGGTACAGACCAGTGACCTTCCGCTGTCAGGGATTATTATCTATCTTTGCCTTTTCCAAATAATTGTATTGCTAGGTGAAAAGCAGTCATAAAGCACACAACGTTTAATCAAGGCGTGATGAAAAGCACGATGTGTACAAACTACGTGCAACTTACAGGCAAGCCGTATGGTCCTCTGGGTCCAGGGTCACCTACAGTTCCCTTTTCACCCTAAGAAAAGATTACAGAACAAGCAAACAAAACCATTGTCTATCTTAGATAGAAATAATCTCTACCAAGTGCTTTAGGTTAAAGTTATGCATTCCTAAATCTTTTGAGTGAAAAATATCCAAGCTTGTTTATTTTTATCAAATGATTCAGGGGGCGAAGAGAAGGTGTGTATTAGTTTCTAGGCAAAATGAGCTTTCGGATATATGATACTACATTTGTTTTTAAATCCATCAGTAACTGAAAATATTTTTTCAAACTGAAGTTGCACCAATTTAAATTTTAAGCTTGTAACAGCTACAACATCACACTCAGTAAAAATCCAGTGTTGTAATGACAACTGAGGATATAGAGCATCAAGCTCCAGCACAGCAGCTGAGATGCAACACAGTGACAAGCAAAAATGTGTCAATCAAAGCTTGTATTTATGCAGGCAATGCTATTAACAGTGACATTGTGAAGATTATCCCATGCACTTTACTGTGTTGCTAACTGCTCTATTGGATTCTAGATTAGTGACATAAATACCCTGGTTTATTAAATCACAACTGTATTAATGTGCAAGACAAACAAGTACAGAGATTACTCCAGAAGTTTGATGTCATGCTGCACTAAAATCTATGGAAAAATTACCAGTTTCCAGAGGGATGCTACCAAAATCATTTTGCAAGTTTAATATAGAGAAAACTTTTCCAAATGAAGTGAAATTTCAAGGTGACAGATTTCAGGCTGACAGTAGCAATCATCTTTGCTCTCCAATTGTTCTTCATCAAGATTGATATGGAGTTAAACTTCCCAAGTCAGCCAACATTAGCCCCTGTAACTGCGAGCACAGCCCTCTGTCAGCTTGTTAGTGAGGCAGGGCTAGTAAGTAGGTGCGGGCAGCAGTCTTGTTTCAGACTGTGGTGCTGTTTCTTCTGAATACAGTTCAGCAGAAAAGCCATACTCTCTCTTGAGAGAACTAAACTGCTCAGAGTGTTGATGAGATTAAAAAAAAAGTCCTGACCACCTCCAGTTTTCAGAGCTCCTACTTTGGATTTGTTACGTAGGGTTATTTGGATCCCTTCTTCGCCTCCTTTCCTTAACATAGCCTAATGCAAGGCTTTGTGCAAGGCTTCTGGCACACAGAAATGCTGTGTTTCATCCTAGCAATTGCTGCACTTAAGCTCTTGAGACAATTCTGTGTACGAGATCCTCTAAAAACCTGGGTTATTTACTACTCATTGTTAATTGATTACTCTATTATTAAAAGCACAAGACAGAAATGTAGATGTGTGCTTAATTAATAGTGGTGATCATCAGCACAGCCAAGTCCCTTAGCACAGCTCTGAAAATGGGCTGCCAAGTCTCAATTTTGTTGACTGGATAATACAAAAAAGCAGGCAGCAGAATAAACTGAGTCTGATCCTGTTGGTGAATAATCACAGCAGTAAGGAGTTTGTCAGAGTAATTGACAGTTGATTTATTTTAGATATTTCATATTTTTACATAGGTGGACACTGTCTATACTCACTTCAGTCTAGTGGTGATTAGATGTGTAATGTGTGATCTTTCTGGATTCTGTTAATGTCCAGCCATTTCTGAGCAGCTCTTAGGCTGGATGCCCTTGCAGAACAATAGGAGGTATTGGGAAGTAACAGCTGATTTTCAAAACAGTAAATCCCTTGCAGCTTTAAAACTTTCTGCAAGAGAAGAAACTAATGTGCTGACCTATGTATATAACTGTTTGATAACTAGTCTTGACATATTTCAAGTATTGAAGTATCTTTTTCTTAAATCTTCAACAGCAAAGACGACTGTACAAAAGTCCTCTAAAGATAGGCCTATAACGTTGCTAAACATATGGTAGACATAAAGGTACTCAATGTATCAGTTTAGGAAATAATCTCATCTGTTATGTAAGAATATATTTAGAGAAACGTATCTCATAATTTTTTTGCCTCCAATACAAAGCACATGCTGAAATGTGTTTGGAATATCAGATGAGGTCCTGAATGTTTATGGATTATATAAGATTGATGGACTGTCACGGGCATACTGCCCTCAGCCATCACGATAAAGCATTTCCTTCAGGGAAACAGACATTCGCAAACCTGAAGAAGGTTTTTAATATCTTTTTGCAAGACAATTCATCAGTGCCCAAAGCACAGAAACCATAGCCTTTGTTTTTGCCTCCTATGTCATTCAGTCTCCTGAATCATGGGTGAATATGGACTACCATTTGCACAAATAACGCTGCATAAATGGTGTCCCCAGTAAGACTGATATGGAGATTTCATAACACTGCCATGGTGACAAACGTTTTAACCAAATTAAAGAGAATGCACTTTCCCTCCCAGTACAGAACATGTGTAGTGATGACAGTGTTGCACGGGCTACACATCTGAGAGCCAAAACCAAGCTCAAAACCCGGTCTTTGCCATCAAGACAAGAGTTTCAGGAAATTAGCATTTCATTAATTTTGTCTTTCAGCTTCTTTTAGATGGACAAGTTGGATACACATTATGCCTGTCGTTACCCTTCAGGTTTACATGTCCCCTTTCACTAGTAGTAGTTTAAGATGTTTATCTGTTTACCGATGTTCTCTATTTTCTCTCAAGACAATATATTAGAGAGATTAATAGGTACACAGCCAGATTCAGAGGCTTGTTATGATCAACTCCTCCAGTTAATGAAGATGGTCTCAGTAAAAGCTCTCTAAGCACCTAGCAAAATGGTATTTTCAATAGCCAAAGAATTTATTAACGACTGTAAAACACCAGCCTAATAAATGGTATTAATTCACACTGTTAATTACAATTTCTGTTTCTACCAAAAGAAATGCACAAAACCACAGTATTGGAATGTTCACCAGTATCATACTTCAGGAAGTGTTAAATCCTGTGTTAGCTTTTAATAATCAATGAACAGTTTAAAGTTTAGAGAGAAAATTACACGGTTAAGCTCACACAGTGAGTTAATAGCGCATTTGTTCTAAAATTAATGTTTTCCTATTTTCTAGTGACATGCACTGTTTTCCTAGTCTACTTTCTTGCCATCTAAATAAGTTTTGTATAAGGACTGTGATATTTTCTATTTTAATTAAATAGCTAAATTGGAAACAAACTAACCAACTGTAATTTGCACAACAGTCTGTCCTACCTAAGAAGTAATTCAGCATTGCCTCAAATGCAGTCTATGCAAAAATGAATCCATGATTTCTATATGAGAAATCACTAGGCTTCGGTTTGATTATACTTGCTTTCCTTAACTTTTAAGGAGACATAAATATATACTGACCAGCTTTTTACGTTTATTCTCTTAAAGTGAGATTGTCTTTCCAAATTTTAAATAATGTGGATTTAAGAACGTGGTTATGTTTCATGTTAGGAATCCCTAGTGCCTGTCTAGGTTAATATTGGCCCAAGGTTTTTCATATCAGTATGGAAAAAATGTGATCCTGT
The DNA here is from genome assembly GCF_000737465.1 of Haliaeetus leucocephalus. Classification (NCBI taxonomy): domain Eukaryota; kingdom Metazoa; phylum Chordata; class Aves; order Accipitriformes; family Accipitridae; genus Haliaeetus; species Haliaeetus leucocephalus. The sequence continues at coordinate 15,149,238 of NW_010972576.1, forward strand.
CCAGTGATAGTGAGCAGTGGCACTGTGCACCATTTTTAATTAAAAGGCAAAGTATGAAGTCTGCAGGCAAAAAAGTTTTCCTCCTGCTTTCACATAACAAGTTCATCAGTTGCAAATGCAAGCTGTAAATCTGCATTAAAACCACGTGATTTGTTATTTAGATAATGAGACATATATTAATGCCAGACACCTGTTAAGATAACTATGCTACAAACAACTTCTGCCAAACAGTATTGAATAATTAAATGAACAATTACAGCAATAATCTTGCTAGTTGATTGCTTGGGAAAAAACCTTCCATCTTTCTTGTGAACTTCCTCCCATTCATTTAGCTACACAGAAAATGGCGGGTGTGCAGGAATTTCTTGTACACCTTAGTTTCTATTTTTTTTCAAATCTATCCCTCTGTGCTCATGCAATTATTGAACCAATTTACATCACAGAAGTTCCTGTCCCCTTTGTAACTACTACTTGTCAACAGCCGTGGTAGGCCTGATTCTAGAACCAGCTGTATGACTTATTATGACCTCAGATAATTTCATAATAAAAACCAATTATAGTTATCTTCCATACATTAGAAGAATAGTTTGCATTATATCACATGGTTTTTGAAATAAATTTCAACTGGTAGTACATAGGCAGATCCTTCAAGATAAAGGTTCATAATGCAAGAATGAAATGTACAGTATTTATATATGCTTCTGCATGTATATCTCATCTAAATTATTTCCTGAAGTTCAGAAGATGATGTTCAACTATCTTCACAGAGTTGATAGAAAAAAAAGTTATGTCCTAGTTGAAAAAAAGACTTGAATCTGTAATCCCCTAGGAAAAAAGGAAAAATACCCAAGTCCTTCAGACAGTTAACTAGCCTGAGTAGTAACTACAGTCTACTGTTCCTATTTTGGACTACAGTGCATGTCTTTTATTTATTTCTCAACACACAGCTCTGTAAAAATGAATCATCAAGTCATGCATACCTTTCTCAGATGTACTGCTCCTAAAGCTAACTGGACCTGTGCCATATGGCTGCATCTCTAATAGAGCAAGTCTGAAGTCTTTTTAGCACAGCTGTTTTGTTAAGGTGAGAAATTCAAAGAGACAAAATTCCAGGCTGGCAACTCCTTGGAGGGTTTAGTTAGTATAAGGTATCATCTTTTGTTTTGTTGTACAAGTTGATGGCTGTATTGTGAAAGATGACAGGTTCACAGTTAAAGGTTAAGGTCCCTGTCCTATTTCCATTGGAGAAAATTTACTGTGAATATTTCAGATTAAATAGGAGGGCTCCTATCTTCTAAGCTAAAAAAAAAACCCAAAACGGAAGAAGAGTTTACATTTCGTAGAGATTAGAGATTTTTTTCAAGATAAAAACACTTAAGTGCAAACAGGTAAGAAATACTCATTTTTTTGCCATTGCATACGTATATAATCAGATCACACTATCTTCTTTTGTCCCAGTTTGTTCTCTCAATCCATTTAGACAAAATAATGAGACCAACCAAAATTATGTTCTGTGTAGCACCGTGAACTTGAACATCCTGTAAGTTTCTTACTGATTAGTCATTACAAAATACCAGCTCCTCTGAAGTTAATAAGTTACAAAATCAACCCTTAAACAGATAAATGTGTGTTTAACTAGAACGCATATACAGTTTCTGTGCTGATCCTTACACAGAGGAGATACTGTTATGTTTAGTAACATCTAGGCACACTATAAGTAGCCATATGACATTTTGCCATTGCAGCAGTCGCTTTGTAAAGAGAAGCACAGAGAGCATATACTTACTCTGTCTCCTTTAGGACCTGCAGGGCCATGGGGACCAACTGGGCCATCTACACCCTATGAAAGGAAACAAAGAGGGTAAGAGAGAGGTCTTGTTCTTACAAGTCTTTAGTTTTAATAGCTGTCTTCTAGCCAAGAACTAACATGGAATCAGTCTTCAATGGTTGAAAATTCAGACTTAATTGTGATGGGACCTGGCCAAACAAATCCATTTGGCTTTCAAAACTCCACCTATAAGCTCTCCTGTTCTGAGGTAACCCATCTGTCTTTCAGTTGGATTTTACTTTATTCATGGAAGCCATCAGATGTACAAAGACTTTAAATGTATTGAAGGAAATTTTGCCAGGAAAAATGGAAGGGTCAAAGTTGTTTTTTTTTTTTAAAACATTGATTATTATTTAAATTGCAATGTCCTTACAGGTGGACTTACCTGTTGTAGTGATCAACGGCAATCTTACAGAAGCCTTCAAATACATAACTCTACTCCTCTTTCATTTATAAATTTCTTTATCATTATCAGAAGCAAATGACTTAACATTTATGTTTAATATGAGAATGCCTGCGGCACACGTCTGCACCCATTTCACTGATTCCATATTAGCATTGAACAAGTATGTTTTCATGTGTAAACTAAATCCCTAACCTTACTCAGGAAAGTAAGCACCCCAACCAAGGCAGTTGTCCAACCAAAAATCAAAACCAAACTGCCTCTTTAAGATTCAGAGCTCCTTCTACAGAGAATGACATTCTCCTTCCCACACACATTGCCCTAAGAGTCTGCTCGAAGCCCCCTCTTATACAGCATGGAAAATGCCTGCGGCGTTTGACCTTCCTTCCTCTGTGCAGTGTGTGAGCGTGGCCGGCGGAGCCGCTGGAAAGCACACGGACTCGGGAACGAAGAGCAACACAGAAAGACGAGGGACTCACCCGGGGTCCTGGCTTTCCGTCTAAGCCAGATGCTCCCTGTGTGGTTAGGTGGAAGCATGGATGATGGGTACAACACGAATGACAAGAACGTGAGATTAGTAAGTGGTGCTGATGAATAAACATAATTCAAACGTACAGTACAAGTTGTGACAGGGTTCTGGAATGGGTATCACATTACTACAGCATGTTAGTTAAAAATTCACATAAAACATCAAGAGCCTGATTCCATTCTCACATTAGTGTAACATCCCTGACCCGCCCCTGCCTTCACATCACAGTTATATTAGACCAGAATAACGTCAAGCTACAGGAGTGCTACAAACACCAGATGTCAGGGTGTTTTTGAGCCTTAACACGCAAATATTTACTTTGTAATTTACTTGCATGCTTTCTAATTTGTAAATAATGACAATAGTGAATACTATACTACACAAAGAAAGAAAAATGTATGTTAAGCGTGATAGGAAGTATTTAAGTGCAAGAATACTGCGTTATGCAGCCAACAAAATCTGGATCCTGACTACAATGGCTTCATTCATTTCCAAGAGCCCGGGAGACAATCACGTTTCCTGTTTTCCCAATATACTCCCAGTTCAGAGCACAGTCAAGGGCTGGAAGTGGGTAGCACCCGGCACTTCGGGCTATTTGCTTCAGCATCCTTGGGGACGGGCTGACCTCTGGTGGATTTTATGCGAATAACAGAGCAGCACCGAAGGATCTGCTCGACTATCCCAACACTGCTGGCAGTAATGCTGGGGCTAGGGGAACCAAAACTATTTGGGACATAGGGAATAATCTGGGCCAAAAAAACCCCAATCCAAACCCACCCCCCCCAAAAAAACCTCATTAACGGTGAAAATGAGCCATTTTTAGAAAGTCAAATACGTAGACTTTGCTCCTTAAAATGACATTTAGAAAAAGTAGTAAGCAGGAGCAAGACAAGATCTATATACAGTTGAAAAACTAATGGCATATTTTGCTCTGGGTTGGAACAAACATTTCTGGCAGATACAAAACTTTCTTCTTCCTTTTAGCCATTTTCAGGGGGTTGGCTCAGACCTCCAAAGCTCCCTCTCTACATAGCTGTAACTGTCAACTTGAAAATTATCTTTTTTTTTTTTTTCCAAAATAAATTAAAATTCTCAGTGAAGCTGACCTTGTCCAGAGGCCCTGCACATAATTCTTGAAAATATTAATCAGAGGGGGTTGGGTTCCTTTGGGTCAACTAAGCCTTTTTCCTCCATTTTACTATTAACAATGTAATCACATGGAGTAATCCTCACATGAAGAAAAAAAAAAAGGGAAAACCAAACTCTTTTTGTGAGGAAAAAATAAAACTAACTTGTCAGAGTGCTTTCATGCACACAAAGTAAGCACACAAAGTATTTGCTCTTTTGTCAACCTAAATTTTAAGAACCATATTGTTTCCACATGAAAATTTATTTTTAAGGTCCTTCATTTCTTTCTAAGACAAAATTTATGCCAAACACTCAGAATGGAAATCTTTTAAAGAACAAGGTAAAAGAAACAACCCACCATCCTTAATGAATGAGAAAAAAAAATAAAATTCCCTAAACCAATTTTTAACTTTCCTCAGTTAGACCTCTGCATTTTAACTGCAGAAGTGAAAACAGGGGAAGAATAACTGAAGACATGGGGGGAAAAGGGAAGATTCCTTTTTTAACGCAAACACCATACAACACTTAAATAACAATATGACTAATGTAATGGGGCTGATGGCATCCTTGTGACACTGAACACTTTCAACTGACACATAACAAAAAAAACCTGACAGCACTGGTTGTTACAGGATGTTACTTTGGACAATAGCACAGATTTGGGGTAAAAAAACCAAGACTGATGCTCTGCTCTAACCTAGTATATTCTGTGTATGCTGTTGAGTAAACCAGAGTTGTTCATCAGGAGTAGAAAGAGAAGTTTGTGATTTGCACTGAGATTGAATAGTTGGGTTTTTTTACTTACTGGAAGACCAAGGGGCCCTCTGTCACCCTTTTGACCTGGTTCACCCTTCAATCCTTTAAGACCATTTAACCCTGGTTCACCCTAAACGTAAAAGTATAAATGCCAAATTTTTGGTGCTATAATGGGTGTTTAAGCTGGGATAGAAGAAGCCAGTCTCAGAAATGGCTGCAAATTCCAGTTTGAAACAAGGACACAAATTCAACCTTCTCAGCTTCCTGGCAATTTACATATGGATAAAGTAGTGGGCAAAAGCACCTGGGAGGTGTCTGCTGGAGATTTAAAATCTATGTGAAAAAAACTAAAGGAAACTTATGAGTAACAGGTTCTTTTGAATCTTTTCCTAATAATTATCACTATAGTTAGATGGTTTGAATTAAGCATGAGTTTGAGGGGTTTTTGGAATTTCCTCAAATCCCATAAACCATCCCACACAGATAATTCAAACTGAAGGAAAACTTTCAGAAAAATAAGCCTCAGAACTGCAGGTTTCTACAGTGGGATCTCCTGAAAAGTACGTTTTTTAAGGAAGCAATATTTTTTCTTATGGCAAACTGGAATTTGCAGCAAAATCTTACATAAAGATATTTTAAACCTTTAAGCATACATAATTAAACAGTAACAAATTAAAAGAAGCAGTATAGGTTATACAATGCCAAGCTATTTGGGAGCTCCATAGTTTCTGTGTTCATACAGAGAAGTTTAAACAATGTAAGAAATGGCACTTGTCTCGTTGTGATTGTTAAATTATGCATAGGCTATTACATTAAACATCACTAAGCATATAATGTTGGGCTTGGAGTTGCCAATAAATCATTCTCATGTCATGAAAAACTACCTCAGCATGAGGGCTGCCCAGTCAAAAAGAGTACTGACCACACCTGCCTCTTTTGGGAAACAGAAATATGTGGGTATTTCATCCAGGCTGCTCCTCATGGCCTTGCTCCTAGGTTTCCCTTTGATGTATTATGTTACCTTATATCATATTCATTTAAAAAAAAAAAATCTCAACAGAATCTAGTCTACTGCTTTAAGTAACTCCAGACATCATCTGCCTGCTTTGCACCCTGCCTAAGTAGCCATTTCTTCATTCTTCTTCTATTTGACTCAATGTGACTGTCAGAGCAGTAGCACTGAAAACGCTGAAGTTTTGGAAACAGACCTGAGAAATCTCACAAAAGCCTGAGTCTCAGGCCAAAAGCCTGAGGTAAGGCAGGGCTGGTGCTGATGGAACAGACTTGACTTAAAAAAATGATTTATGACTCAGGCTTCTTGTGCCAAGGTAACACAAACAGTCTCATAATGAGTCAAACCTGTAATTTTCTGTCTCATACCTTAAAAAAACCAAAACAAAATCCAAAAACTAAATAATCCCCCCCTCCCTCCTCTTACTTATTTTTTGAGAAAGATGCATGTGATTAGGGAGCCATAGTGATTAAAATGATCATGCCTGACAACACTGCTGGCCCTAATGAATACTATGCTGTAATGTCACAATGAATTTTAGTTTACTGGTGATTACTGAATTAAAGCACAAATTAAAATATTCCAACTCTGCCAAAACTTCCTTCTGAGCTGTTTTCAGGGGCTTAGAGAGTCCCTACAGTGTATCTTCATGTACTATGCTGTGGAAAATGTTCAAATAGTATTGCAGACCTGCCTGATCAGGGATTCCAGGTTGGAAAACATGAAAATACACACATGAGTTTGTGATGGGGAACTTGCATAATGTGTGAAGGAACTGGTCAGCAAACTACATGGCACTTGAGAAGGTGAAAGGCCATTCATACTGGAAGAAGTAGGAGATGCAAGAGAGCATAAATGAAGAAGAGTTATCTGACTCCATTTCCTGAGCATATCACACGCTTCTGTGTTCAAAAGCAATTCCAATTGCAATTGCAATGGTGAGCAACTTGCCTATAAATATGAAACTAAATAATTTAGTGCCACACCACAAATATTAATACAAAAAAATGGATTCAGCCAATGTTCAGGAGAAATACTACTCAGAAACAATCACAGAAAATTTAAAAAGCTTTTAAGCTATCTGTTAATATTAAAATCTGCTTTAAGGTTTAAGAATATCAGAAACATTTATTAAATGAGACATAAGACAAAACATAGCTGCATGCATTAAAGAACAAAGCATGACATCAAGACTTTGCAGACATCAAAAGCATGACTATTCAAGACAGCCATTAATTTACCTTTGGGCCAGGCAGTCCATGAGGTCCCTGAAAATAAAGATAACATTTTTCATTACAAAAATATGCCACAAGTTTTTAATAGTTTCTTGCTTTGTAGGGGTGCAAGTTGCACCTGTATTTTTGTCCTCACAGATGAAATGCAGCTGCCAGTAAAGCAACTGTAAACACCTGATTCAGAGAAGGAACCAGACCACTAGCATGTTAACACTAACATTTGCAGGTGCAATTTGTTTCTCTACTTCCTATGAATTTTAAGACATGCAGAAAAGGTCCTAAAATTAGCTCCCTCTCTAATGGTACCACATACTCTCATATCACTTCTATTAAGCAGGCGTTAAAATTACAAGAGGGCTTAAGGCCTTTCTAGCCCCGCTCTTCCTCCCAAGCTTACCATAGGGCCTGGAGGACCATGTGGCCCTGGTGGTCCTGGTGGTCCTATCATCTACAGATAAAAAACAACAGCATTAAATCATGCAGAGTAAAGAACTCCCTCACAAATACCAGAAGTCAGACTGCCCCTTCTTCTGTTGGTAAGCACTCACAAACATAGCAATGCAACGGTGCACATTGACAGCATATCTAGAAAGGGGTTTAGGAATGGGAGTTATTTTGATTCAAAAGACAGGGTACCTGAAGTTTAGATTTGCCTGTGCCGTATGGCAGCGTGCCTGTCTCCTGACTCTTATTCCTAGGGCCTAAGATACACTTTAAGACACTATGGGGAAAAAAAGATCTAAGACAAACAGTACTGAGCAGGGATGCTTGAACTTTTAATATTTTATGGTATGTGCTCCTTAGTTGTCTCTGTACTACATAATCTACAGAAACAGAAGATGATGTATGATTTTATTCCTCCCCAATACTGATGAATGGAAAAGATACTAAATTCAAGCTAGGGTTTGGCATATTTTCAAAATTGCCTTTTGTCTCTCCTTTTATTTCATTTAACCCACTTGTACCAAGAATTTCCTAAAGTCATTAAAATAGGTAATCAGGTTGCTCAGCATTTAGTGCATGCATATTCTGTGCTGGTTTTCTGTGTTCCTAACAAATCCATGAAAGAGAATTTCATGATGATATTTACAGTTTAATATCACCTCTCTTCCTGGGTTTAATCCCAAAGGGCTGTTATTGTAACCTGCAAGGTGGCAACAGGGATGCTAAATCAGGTCTCCAGACTTATGCGCATTCCCTCTGCTACGCTAGCTGTTGGTGATGGCAATAGTGGTAACAAAATGAGGTTTGAAATGTAAGACAGAGATTCCACCATCTGTGAAATCTCCTGAAAACTTGAAAGCCTTGTTTCAAGGAAAAACAATCAGAACAAGATGAATGAGTTAGTGAATTAATTTGTAACAAGTTAATCTTCATTTAGAGAAAGAGACTCAGAGATACAGGGTGCCCAGCGTGTCCTGCGATGGCAGAGGGTAACGTCTTTTGACTCCTCAGAGCTATGGCTCCAAATACCCAGGGCATGTCACCACTGACAAGGTAGTGGTAGTTAACTTCTGCTCTGAGGGTTCCTAACTTACTGTGCCCTGATAATGTTAATGACCCATATCATAAAGGTGTTGCGTGGGGAGGTGTTTTGGTTTGGGTTTGGTTTTTTTTTTGTAATGCCTTTACAATGCTTTGAAAAATCAAGATAATGTCTGGTCTCGTAAAACTAGTCTCTATCTTGGGTCACATGTCCCTATTCCTGACATTGCTGAAGTTGGTCTACTCTGGTTCTCACTGGACTTTCTGAGATCCCCAGAATACAAGGTGTTGAGAGAGATCTGGTTTTGTTGGTGTTTTTTTTAAATCAGTTTTATCTCTCTATTTTATCTTGCAAAGCATTTAGCTTTTGATCCATTAGAGAGCCAGAAGGCTTTCACTGAAGTGAGCAGGACTGTTGTTCATAGTGAGAGAATAGAACAGAACAGGATTATATCTTTAGAATTTCTTAAACAGTATTTAGTTCTATGACCAGAAGTCTGTTCATTCTCAAAAGGGCAAATTATTCAAAGAAGAAAAATGTTTTTAAAGTTCAAGTGTAGGAAGCATGAAGGATGTCAGGAAAGATCAGTCATGAATATTAAGTATTGTTCAGAATCAAAAGCTGGAGAACCATTACTGGACTACTGTGTTCACTGCAACACCACACTGAGACTTACTGAAGGACCTTGGGCACCAGGCAAACCAACATCTCCTTTTTCGCCTTTCATACCATTGGCTCCCTACAAAATCATTACAAAACAGCGTTTATCAACAGCTTTACTCTTATTAGCAATCAATCTAGAAATGATAATATTTATTTGCAAATAATTATATTTTTTTTAAAAAGAATAATACAGCACACATAATGGAATTCCTTTTTTTTTTTTAATTTTGGCGTTACTTTATTAATAACTGTTAACAACTGTAAAGGTATGCTTTTATATTGTCAGCTATGAATTGTGGCATGATATTTACGACAAGTCCTTAAGCTGGCACTCCATTCATGATATATTGTACTATGGATACATTTTTGGAATTGTTTCTATTTTTACTGAGAAATTTCATTTGTACATATATATGTATATAGGAAGAATGCATCCCATAAATATTGATGCATTTTCTCTCCCTCCTCCAAGTCATCTGAAATTGCTGACAAGTGTTCAAAACATAGCTCCTTTCTCCTACAAGCTACACTTGCCCAAGTTGTGCTATACATTTCAAGAGAGGTACAAATCTGATCAGCATGCCGACTAAACTCTCTCTTCCCAAAGCGATATTCTGTTTGACTGTAAGAGCAATGAAAAGTTCCGACAATCTTACACCTCGTCCTAGATTAGCTGCAGAACAATCTCAGAATTTTCCTCCCCAGTGCTTTCTGTCCCATTTGCAATTTATCAGCACTGTTGGAAACTCCTGATAGTGGAAGAGAGAAAAAAATACAAGTATTTTGGCTAAAATTAATTTATTTTTCATACTCACTGGCAGGCCAGGCAGTCCAATTCCTCCCTTTTCTCCAGGCATTCCAGGATCACCTGTATCTCCTTTTGAGCCTTTAGGACCCTAAAATATGTACTTATTCAGCAAGTCATGTGTAAAAAACCCAGACACACCAACAGAATTCTAGCTTTGATCCTAATAAGCAGAGTAAGTCATTCTATGGCTTGACCTTTGTTATTAATATGTAGAAATGCAGCCATTATTAGACCGCAGAGTATGCAGCTACATAATAATGATCTTTATTAATTACTATCATTATTATTTAGATTATGAAATCTAAGCTACAACGTGGGATCACAGAAATAATCTCCTGAAATAACCTATGGTTGCTCACATGATCTTCACTACATGATTTATGCATAATGTACCTGCTCCCCATCAACACCTGGAGTTCCTGGGGATCCTGGTTCACCCTGCAAAAGATAAGATGGAATTGGATTATCCCAGTTGTCCCAGATGTTAGAAGAAAGAGCCAGAGAAATTGCCATAATTAACACCACCACTACCACCAGAGAATATTCTGTCAAAAAGAACAGCATATATGTATAATACCTATATGCAACATATTGAATAAATAGCCCTGCTGATTAGGCCATTACACAAACTTTGGGTTGTATAAAGGCCAGACAAGTGCATAAAAAAGAAAGGAAAAAGAAGAAACCTCAGAATCCTGGTTAAAAGACCCCAATCTAATGGAAACCTTGTCAGTTATTGGAATAAATGCGGAATCATGGTTCTCTACATATGTAGGTTAGACAGAAACTTAATGTTTTCTTTCCCTGGCTAATATAAATCACCCAGTGAAGGAGTTCACGTTCACAACATTGCCCTATGACCGGTTCCTGAACAGCATTCTCCAAGGGAGCAAGTTATATTGATGGGTAGAGACTCTGATACTGGAAACAAACTCCTGTAAGGTTGAATTCTGCTTTATGTCATTAATTTCGAATGAGAATGCTCACCCATACGAGGGAACACAACCTCTTCCACACTCCAACTCCTTTGTGTTTTCCAACATACTCCAGGCTGCAGAAATGCTGGGTAGATCCTAACGCAGAAAGCCATTTCTGCACACTTAACTGTGTATTCCATTCTGGTTTCTCACAATTTCTCAAAACTATTAACATGTATAATGTGATGTATTTCCATATGATCCCTTGGATGAAGCCTAAAATTGAAGTCTCTAGTATTGTTATTGAAGCAACAGGTATTTACTCTTGGAAGAGCTTAGAGTCACTAATAGAAGATACGATATATCTAGTATTTAAGAAATAGGAGATTTATCTCAACTAATTTAAAACCAATTTAAGGAGGATCCACTAACTGCGACACTTTTTTTTTTTTAAGTATAGGCAAATTTATTATTTAAATTTTATAGAACAGTGCAGCATATGGTATTCATTGTCTCTGTGTGGGCTGCTCACTAACAGTTCTGGTACTGCGCATAGCACCAGCCAGGTGGGATTAGCAGGCTTGGGTTTGCAGCCAGGCTCCTACCCACGTGTGCATGTTTTAATTTTTACTGACATCAGAAAATACTGTGCTTATTTGGGTGGGCACCACCGTAATATAAAAGCTGCATTCACATGCACTCACACTGTGGCCAGTGGTGCCTGGCACACAGTTTTGCCTACCTCATTCCCACCCAGCCAGAAGTGATGCATAGGAGCCACTGTCTGGTTGTGCTGCTACTTTGCAAAGTCCTGGGGAACAGCCTCAGTGCAGATCCATGGGGGAGATGCTTCTGCCCTGTTTCAGTACTAATTAGTTTTGCTGGTTCTCAGCTGAGCATCCGTGTGTGCCAACTAAACAAAGCACCTGTTCTGGAAAGCTACATTTCAAAAGGCTAGGATGAAGTTTGAAACATGCCATATTTGGTAAAATTACAGTTAAATATGCTGTACAGGAGAACTCCATGTACTTGTATGCACACATTAGTAAAAAACCAGAAAACAGCTCCACCCCTAAGATACAATGGGTAAAATAAGGAAGATCACCTTTGGCCCTTGCAGCCCTTGGGGTCCTGGTGGTCCTGGTGGCCCCTAAACAGAAAAATACAAACCCCTCAGCTTTTAAATAAATTCTTGCAGGCCTTGCCATGTAAACACAGGCTGAATGTTAATATAGCTACCGTAACAAAATGAGTTAGATTTTTAACACAAGGGGAACCAAGACCAGTTATGGACAAGTTGTTAATTTATGACAACTCTCAATGACCAGAAGGGTACCACAAAAACCAATGTTAAAATAACAGTACAGCTCATATTTTATAATGAAGTCCTGCTGCTCCTATTGATGAAATGGCAAAGCTCCTCTTAACGGCAGGGACACCAAAACTCACCTCTGCCACATTTGCCGGCCCTCACATCCTGATCCAAAACAACCCAAGGTCGGGAGAAATCTCCAACTGATTGCAAAGACAATTCTGCTAAAAGATGCTAAGTGCATTTGGGAATATGCTGTGCTTCGTGAAATTGCCATGGAATAAGTTGGAACTATTTCTTTCATTTCTACCTCAGGCTGTGAACACAGTGTCACATATCAAATATTTGTCTCGATGGTGCACAGTGGGGATGCTTTTAAAAAAACCAACAACATTTACAAATCCCTTCCATTAATATAAAGGCAGCACTTGTACAGAAAACAGGACTAACAGCAATCTTGCAGAGAAGAACTTGCAACAAAAAGAAGAGTAAATTATTTGTTTATACCAAGTCTGCAGCTTTAAGGAAAGGCTGAACCTGCAATACTGTAAGCATCTCCTAGCTCGTGTCAGTGCTCTCAGAAATGGTGTCTGACCTGATGTGGCTAAACCTCCCACAGAAATTGGCTGGAGTAAGAGCACTGGAGTGTTCAGTCATCCACATATTTTGGGGACAGGTGCTGGAAAATTTATCTTTATTTCTGAGATCTGATATGATGGGACAAGAAAATTCCTCATACTTAGGCTTTGTACTTAGCTTTACTTATTTATAGTTAACTGAAACAGGCCTTTTTTTCAGAAAATAATTAATTTGCATCCAGTCTGAAAACTCCCAAATGAAGTTTCTTCACAAGCCAATTTGAAAGAACTGAATTTCTGCCCTGAAAATAAGGTTGATAATAGAAAATTGTTTGGTACTCAAATCCTGCTTCATGTTTTTGCTTGACTCCCATGTAGACACACACAGAGGGGAACATATACCAAAAATTCCAAAGCAGCTATCTGTGTACCTACAGAAATATTGAGATCTGTATTTTCCTGGTGTCTTACTTAAGTGAACTGAAGTTTTGCCATTAATTCAGCAGGAGCAGAACTGGTTCCATTGTTGAATGGATTTCAACAATGGGTTCTCTGTTATGGGAACACCAAGCAAATAAATAAATACATCTGATGATGAACCAGGTCGACATCCAACGAAGGCATGTCCTGAACTACCAGAACTATGAACATGCTTCAACACAAGGAAGCTCTACAACACACAGTAAGTCATGCAATAGGAATTACCGTGACAGTCAGGGTGGCAATCCTCTGTTGGCAAAATGTATTAACAAGAGACACCGTTACCAGAATTGAACAAATATATAAATTATTCTGCTTCTACTATTATCATCTCTACAAAACCTATGCTGCATCTGGGAGACACCATGCCTCCAAAAAATAAGAGTAAAAAGCAGGTTATTTTGAACTCCCATTGTTGTACTAGCTGCTTGGCTTCTATGAGAATCAGGATTTTACATAGGTGAAGACTGCAGGTTCTCGTACAATTTAAGAGATCAAATAAATGATGACTAAAAGTTCCTACAAAGGTTAAACTTTTGCAGCTACTGCCTTTTCCCTTAGGAAATTCCGCAAAATAGGTCTGAAGAGCAATTTCGATAGAGACATGAATTTTGTATCTGGTCCTCCAAGTGAAAGCCACTTACACTCAGCAGGGGTCTTGCTCGAACTATGATGATAATTTTAAGATCGCAGTTTTCAGCACTGATGGATTAAGACATCTTATTCTCCACTGACACATGAGATTGAGTAGGAGGCACAAGGCAAAGTAACTAAATTGTTCTGAAGCTTCTAGGCTGCTTGATGATTTATTACTAAATTCTAAAAAAAACCAGACAGGCAGCCCAGATCTTGCAAACTCTTGTCAACTTCTTAAACCAGCAGGCCAAATTCTGCACAAGTTCACAACTCAGTGCTGAGCACTGAAAGTTCTTATTTACTTCTATGGGAGACCTGGAAATCTCAGAGCCCCTAAGAATTTGGCACCAGGAGACTTAGGAACGGGTGCTTGCCATCTGAAAGGACTGAGCTGGATTTGGCAAGGATAGTTTTGACTGATCCTATATAATCTCAATTATACCATCCTTGCACAGCCATTCCCATTAATATCAATTATTTGTTGCCCTGGATGAGAAGGTGATGACATTTGAAAAGATTTACAATGGGATAAGGGCCTCCTAATATGTTTCAACCACTGCAATAGGCTTTAGTCTCTTTTTAAGACTCTATGCGCTGCAGCTTTTCTGAGGAAGCTTGAAAGTAACATTGATGCCAGAGTTAAGATACAAAGACAGAATGCAGGAGATAAGGAGCTAAAGCCCCCAGTCAATCTGTGTCTGGTAATATGCAACATTAATTTCAGGCTACTTTAGGCATCTAACTTGGAGAGTGATTTAAAAGACTGAAAGTTGTGTGTTTGAATTCCCTTAAAAGTAAACCAAATGAGACAGATATAATGCAGAGCCTCACAACATACCTATGTGGACTTCCCCATAGACACCATTCACAATGAGAGTGGACTTAGCCTTAACGACATACAGGCTTTTAGATTTTAGTAAAGGCAGTGAGATTTTTTATTTTTCAAAAGAGTCTTGAAAACCAAATGACTGGCCAGACATCTATCCACTCCCACAGAGTAAATGCAAGAAAAAGAGTTCAGCAGCTTCAGTGAGAAAATGATCAGATGCACAATGAGCCAAATTCAGTCTTCAGTTGCACATAAGCAAGCCATTCACTTTGGTGGAGTTATACTGCACAGAATTTGCATCTGAGTATACTGCAATGTAAATCACCTTGACTGCAATGACATATGTCAACTTGGTACTTTGCTTTTATGCAAACACTCATTCATTCTTTTTGTAACCCCACTTTAATCCTCTACACTTTTCTGCACACCAGTCAAAATAAGTTTTCTGGAAATGAGTAAGTGGAAAGACTGGTGCTTGGTCTATTTAACATACTCAAGTTGCTGATTGAATCCACAGCTTGCTAATGGAACCATGTTACAAGGTTTCCAAATCTCAAATATTCTGCTCTTTGTATTTTATAGGAAGAGGAGGAGGAAAAGGAAGAAAAAAAGAAATGTCAATATTATACTATGTGAACTGAAAAGCAGACGCTTCTGTTGAACTTATGTATGTGGTTTATTACATGAATTCAGCACTAAGCACCAGAGCCAGCAACGAATCAGCTTTATCCTCATTAGATGATGTCAATACTCTCCAGGGGAAATGAAATTAACTCACTCAGCTAAATTTTATCAAGGAAACTGTTTGTCTAACACCAAACAGAAAACCTGGTTTCCAAGTGTAGAAAGAGATTCCTGATTAATAAGCTCAGCAAATCTTTGCACACAAAATGTTTTCAAGGTCTACACAAAAGAGAAATACAATGCTGTCAAACTGCTTTTTCCCAGACCAGACTAAGCCACTCCAGCCTTGTTAATGTTTGCATACCTGCAGAGCTTCATGGATATTGCCATTATAATCAATTATCTCTGTTGCACCTTGGTCACCCTTCTGCCCAGGTGGTCCCTGTAATATATTTTCCACAAAAATTTTGAAACACCTGCCAAAGACTATTCTAGACACTTAACTACTGACACATGCTTTGACTTGATTGTGCGGTGTTGGAATCTTGTTGTACTTAAAATATATTACTACAAACCACAAAAGTTAGCATTAAACTAAAGATTGTTTTTAAAGGAAAACAATTTTTAAAAAAAGATAAATATAAACAAGCAAATCAGTACACAGTGTCTTGTGCTGCAGTGGGAAAGTGAATATATGAAACCTCTGAGGTCAAATATTTAAGCAGTTCCTATACTCTAATTCTGTATTGGCTGTGAACAATGTCAGAACATCTGGCATGTAACATCTTGCCCATGAACTGTGAACAGGAGACTACTTCAAATAGTAGCAAGGGCTGTTATTCATATTAAAGGCCAGTTAGCAACATACCTTCCACCAGAGTCAAGTGCCCAATTTCACCAGTTTAACTGGAGTTGCTGCTACAATTTTAATTCATAGTGTGGACTGAATCTAAGAGTACAAAACAAACAGCTGAAATAAGAAGTAGACTTACCCGTGGACCTGCAGATCCCGTGTCACCTCTATCACCGGTATCACCCTATGTAAAAATGATATTTGAAAACTGATATGCCATTTGACAATATATCATGTAGTTCTTCCCTTTTAAATATGTTTACCTTAAATGAACCGGTTTAAAAGGCCTCTCATCACAAACAGAATGTGGATCTTAATTAATTAAAGGAAAAATTCCTTCAAAATCTGCGTAGTGGCAGGGTTGACGATGCATTTAGCTCTGTGTGAATTGTTACAGAGTGCTGTATTGATTTGGAATAAGAAATCCCAAAGAACCAATAAAAGACAGATTACCAATTAACTAATTTGTGTAACTTCCCTATTCTTAATGGTATTTTCATCAAAAGCTTCGAGAGAAACCTAGAGAAATGAAATCACTCACTCAGTCTGAAAACACTCAACAACTTCTTTAAAGGTGTGTTTCAAAGTATAAATTTTTCTTTCTGCGATCATGACTCCAATAACTTTCTGAACTTCCCTGCTCTGAGTCGTTGCCTCCCCTACAAACACAACATTACTGTCAGCATTAGAGTTCCTTCACTCCCTTACTGCAACACGCTTAAGATCTTTACTATCTTGCACGCAGCTTTTTCTGCCTGGCTATTAGTAATATGTTTTAAGCGATGGAGGGACTTTCAAACATGTATGCATTCATAACCCAACATCCAGTGACTACAATTCATTTCATTCTACAGTCACTTTCATAGCAAGATCTTATATTTTTATATTACTCAAAATTAATTTGGGTAAGAACTGCAACTTTTGCTCCTGTTGAAATCTATAAAACTTTGGCACAAGTCAGGGAAGAATGATTAATTCACCAGTGGTAATAGAAAATACAGAAAACAGAAAACTTTCATGGGGCTAATGAAGGAATACAGAGAGCAGGCTGGCGGCAGGACATAATCAAGGTTCTGCCATCTGCCTTTCCTTTCAGTGTTGCCTTGGCAGCAGCTAGTGAATGTGTCACTGGAATTGTTAAAAAATTAAGTTCTCAACCACTAGATTGACTTCTGTGGGCCATATTTTCAAGACAGGTATGCAGATAAAATGAAAATTGTGTATCCTTTTTTGATAAAAAGGAAATTAAAGGGGGTATCTTTTATCTTTTTGGTGCATTTGGGAGGTGCCCAGGTACTGTAGGCAAATGAGAGGCTTATGTACTCTTCTACTCACTCTGATGCTTTAATCCCTTCATCAGCTCCCTCACTTTCCAACGTTTCTTTCTGATGAGAATGAATGAGGTTAAGTGGCACTTATTTAATCATATCCTTAAGCACTGTGAGTGGGCCGCTCTTCAAGGACCTTACAAGTACTGCAAACAGTACCAGCCTGTGTTGTCTTGCATCTTTATTCTGACAGTAGACTCAATAACCGCCTAAACAAATCTATTTTCATTTTGCTTTGACTCCATAATATAACACAAAGGAGTCCAGTGAGCACAGTATTTGCACAGTGGATGAAATAATAGAAAAGCATATATTTTATCTCTCTCTACATATATGTGAACCAACTCTATCTATATAAAGATGGATGGATAGGTTGATGTAATCAAAGTAGTTTTTTTAAAGTAGGTAAAACAGTAATGTAACCTACAAGTCTTGCCTTTGTAGGACTTCTGGCCATCATATGTCAGCCTGCAGTATGTGGAATACCGCTGATTCCTAACTCACCAAAATGTAGCTCCACAAAATTATTGTGAAAATAAATAAATCTCCACAGGCATAGTCAGGTGTTGGTTCCTGGCATGTGGGAGGACTAACCCACATCAGTTACACAGAGAAAAACCAAGTTGCACAGTGAAAACCAGAGCAGAGTGGAATAGATGTTATAACAGGAAAAGAACTAGAATCACAGTGTTTAAAACACATAGGATTTGACTCTAATATCTAAAGCTGAAAGTCAGAAGGTTTCACTTATAAAGAACACCGCAGACTGTTACAGGTTCTTTTAAAGAGATAAGTTATAAGTGAAGTTTCTGTGAAATGTTACAAATAATTTATCCTAAAAATCATTGTATTAATTACTCCACTAAAGACGGTTTCTTTACTACTAACCTTTGACCCTTTTGGGCCTCTAGATCCAGGTTCACCTGTTTTCCCCTGTTTGAAGGAAGATAGACAGGAGAAAAATGATAGAGAAATGGGAGTGCAGAGAAAAAGAAATTAGTAATGACTAACTACAGTATGGAACAGCAGAAATACTTCATTTTATATGACCAAGATAATGAATCTGTAAAGGCACTGAATTTAATAGCACCTGGAGTAATATATTCTTTAACACCAGCATGCAAAGGCCACAGATTCTATCGTTCCAGAGGAAAAGTAGTATTGGCATTAGTAAAGAGTAGACATCATTAACATTGGTTTGCAGGAATGACCTATGTCATTCTATAGCTCCTGAAAAATGACAGCTAAGAGATAGAGAAGATAGTTAAACATCCTAAAATAAGGAGATTATAATAAAGTGTTACCACAGTTTCTTTTCCCAACAGTTCAGGTGAATACAAGCTAACTGGCCAAGGAGCACAGAATCTGCCTTATTATTTTCAAGATATATTAGGAAAAGAAAACTTGATGGTTTTGATGCAGTGGAAAATATTAAGACAATGCTAAAATGTAGTTAGAAAGATCTCTTTCTAACAGAGTTAAAAAACAGCATGCAAAATGGATTTTTCTCTGCATTCAACAGCTACACTGGTCAAAGAGTTCAAACACTGATGCTGAAAGTTAGGGACCTGGAGGTCAGGACTTTAGCTGGAATGAATTAGGCCAACTCCATGACAGTGTATGTAGGTAGAGTCTTTACTTTGTAGGCTAAATAAGAGTCCATTCAGACTGCAGATCCACAGCTGTGAACACAAAACTGCCATTGTCTTCTGGACTGAGCTGAAGTATTTGACAGCATTTTCATTTAAAAGCCCACTCACCAAGTTTTTGTTCTATTTTTTTCAGCAGGAAAAGATGTGTTCATAGGTGTAAAACTAACAAAACATTTCCAATGTAAAATCAGACTGACCTTTGGTCCAGGGACTCCAGGTTCACCTCGCTCACCCTTCCCAACAGGGCCTGCCTCTCCTCTGTCACCCTATTGCAACAGATACACATATATCACAAAATACTGGGCAGTCTTCAGCACACCGCCAACTCAGCACAACCAAAGAAACCAAACCATCAGAAGAAAACTTTTCCAAGTTCATCTGTGACATGTAATGGGTTGAGGAACTCTCCCTCGAGTAAATACAGTCTTGAAAGCAAAAGAAGGCAGCTTCAAAATGGAAATGGGATTTGTAAGGTATTTTCTTCCCTATTCTGAAAAAGGACTGGAATAAAGGATTCCCAAACTGTGAGACTGTAGGATTCATAATATTCTAACTGCCATACAGTGGCTAAAAAAACCCCATAGGAAGAAAGAAAAAAATACAGGTTTAGTGGATCTGCATTTTCAGTCTGGTGTGTAGTATCAAAGTTCTAATACCTGCACAGACTTTTAATCTTTTTTTCTAAAGAAACATTTATGAAAATATAGTTTCTTCAGTCATGCATATTCTACCTCTTGAACAAGTAAGTTTTGGGATGCTAACATGAACAAAGGCAATAGATGAACTTAAGGTATGAATGGATATAACATCTGCCTTCACATTGTTTGAGGGCATCAGTACAAAGACACATATATCATAGCACTAGTCCATGAACTATGACTTTCCACATTTTCCTCCATTAGTACAGTTCTGAGGAAGTTGAATTTGACATTGGCTCTAAGGGCTTCTCACCAGAGTGTTGGACAATTATGTTTACCTTTGTTCCTGGCAGCCCTGGCAACCCCGGTTCTCCTTGCGGACCAATGAAACCTGGTTCACCCTTCAAAAATACAGTATGAGAGGAATGTTAGATTATTTATTTAGCAGTATGTAATTACAGTAACACAAATTTCTTTTGGATAGTATTTTCCCTGTATTGCTTACAGCTCTCCAGCTGTGATGCAACAGTTATATAGACATACTTTTCATCATGGGTAACTTTTATCAGCATAAATTCTTGTAGCAAGCCATCACGCAGCACATGAAATGCAAATGAAGCAGAAGGTGTCAAACATAGTTTTTATGAGGTTAAGGACTGTTAATATGCAGCCTGGTCTATAACATAAGATACCAAACTAATATCAAAGCAGTCTGAAGGCACGAGGGGAGTTCTGAGTGACTCCTAGATTTAAAAAGGGACAGTTCATTTCAGTCATGTGTTACGAGGTAGTTTTCTATTGCAGCATGTGAATAGATGGCAGACAGGGTAAGGGTATGACAAAGCAATGACAAATGGAGAGGCCAGGTGGTACTGTTTCAATGTGTTTTCAAGGGAGGTACTTAGCTGCATCATCCCCCAAAAGGAGATCAAAAGCAATCTCCTTTCAAGTCAGAGACTCCCAGTACCATGGTACTCTCCCTCTCATACTGACAGTAAAATACTTCAGTTCTCTGCACCCGGACAACTTCTCTGGCTGTGAACAGCTGGGAAAGAGCCACAGCTCTCCTCATTCCCTCTCTGTTCTGCCCCCTTCCTACCCATTCATTTGTACAAACGTAACAGACATATAGCAGGAATCAAGCTGAGCTGCAGCAGAAGCAGCATTAAGCAGAGGAGTAAGGACATATTTTATTACCTATCTCCATGCCTGAAGGCGGATAATGGAAGATTAATAAGCCACATGTTTTCCTTCACAAACTCCCCTGAACAAGGTTTCCTGCTATTTAATCTTACTTTTTTTCACAAAAATTTGAATCAAGAAGATACACCCATAAGCTATTGTAAATTTTAAAATCAGTAGTGTCACCCAATTAATCAAGATATATTTATTAGCCTTTTAACAATATCCCTGAACTTAATGACCAAAAATTACCCATCAAATGCCTCTTTAAATAGCTAAAAGACAGATGTGTCATTATCCTGTATTGCTATAATTACTGACAACATATAGAGACAGTGAATATAAGCAGTTGGATAATGTTTCTCTTCACCTCTTGGCCTCCATAGAAATACAGGTATGCTGCACGGGGCGAGCAAATAAGGAAGTATTCTTGCACATTCGTCTGCACTCTCATCAGCAATCCATCATTAACAGTTCAAAGCAAAGCAGGTCTCTGGCAAACCTATAACCAGAGATACCTTTCCTGTGGCTGTATTGAGGGCCATAGCAAGCTCTCAGTGACCTTAATTTAGATTATCAAAAAATACAATTAAATAATGAGTTTTCTCGCAGGAAGTTCCAGCTGGTCACGGTTCAAAATGTGATAACAAAGGAATAAACTAAGACAAACGTGTCACAGAGAAGCATCAGTTTCTTGCTGTCATAGGAAAATAACCTCACAGTTTATATAAGTTTTTGTATTAGTGCATACCAGCAAGAGTAACATAAGGTTGTCATTGCAGATGGAAGCACTTTAATGTCAGTAAATTAAGAACAATGCAGCTTCAATCATTTATTTTAGAATGAGAAGGGACTCGATAGCCCCAGAGTGTTTTAATACTGGCTTTACCAGGGCTAATTTCTTGGCCAGCTAATTATGACTTCAGGTAGAAGAAACATGCAGTGACTACGTGATTCAATCTTTTCTGTGGTAAGGCTTAGAAGTGTCATTCAGAGGTTGATGCACAGCTTTTGAGTCAAATTCTCACACTTTGCTCAGGATTATACCAGCTGCATACCACAAGAAAACTTCTGGCCAAAGTCCAAAAAGAAGTCCCACCTTCCCCCCAAATTTCTGAACAGATAGGAAAAAGGTGCTTTGCCATAGCTAGTGGAATTGATAAAGGAAGAAGCTGGTGACTTAATTAGCACAAGTAGCAAACAGCTCTTAAATGACACAGAGCTTTAAAACATTATCAAATGTGGAGTGGAAGAAGTTGTGTGTCAGTAGAGACTAGGAACTGACTGGCTCAGTAGCAGCTCTGCTGAGAAAGACGTGGCGGTTATGGTGGATGCCAAGCTGAACATGATCCAACAGTGTATTTCTTACCACACATGAAAAAAAATGCAGTAGTTAAGACCTGGCTACATTAAGAAAAACATGCAACCCTCCCTCTATGTAGAGCTAGTGAGGCTAAGTAGATTAAAAGACAGATCTGATTTGCCATCTGAACTAAGCTTCTAAGTAAAAAGACAACATGTTTGGATGATTTGAAACTAAGTCATGTCCTCTGTAATATTTCAAATTTCCTGAGTGTAACCACAGCATAAGGCATTAACTAAAATGCTCATTGGGTATACTTCTGCACCATTCAAAGTTAGTGGAGGTAGCAACTGTATCAGGTTTGTCTCTGGCATTTCTGTCTCAGTTACTCAGAAGAGAAACTTTTACATGAGAAGCAATGCCCATTCCTTGTACCTACTGTATCCTGCAATTATATTCTGCAAAAATTGCTGGCTTCCAACTTTATGTTATCCTATATGCCACTCAGATATCAAAAAAAGAAATGAGAATCTATCAAAATTAGCACTGCCAATGATGTGTGAAATGTAAAGAAAAGTTTTCTCTCAGTAAGACATGCTGATGTCTGTTATGCAAAGGCAAGGAAGAGACCATTCTGATTAGTCCATCACACAAACACAATGCCAGAGCCATAGAGGAATGTGGTTAGGAAATTAAGGACCAAGGGTTTTAGTTTTTGTTTTAAATACACGACATTTGTGATTTAGCTGGCACATCACTGCAGGAAAGCAAGAGTGAAGGCTTGTTGGCAACTGCACTTTGATTTGACAACATTGTAGCTCCGAGATTCACTGAAGCATCTCCTGATCTTAAGTCTCCTGCTTAAATGAACTCAGAATTTTTTCCAAACTACTGTGAAATGCTGAGAGGAATGCAAGGAATTGGAGTAACCAAGATTTATAATACTTTTCTAAACATCTCACTACAACTTCTTACAATAAAACCAAAGTTTTATCTAATAAGAATCTACCACTAGCTTCTTTGCCCGTGAAAGCAGGGGCAGGAACACAAAATCTGGAAAGAGGAGTTAAACAGGTAGGTTTTGAAAGAAGAGTAAGGAACTCCCCCATTTGAAATACTGTTTGGCAGCTGTATAGAAAGCCATCAGCAAGTGAGGACTCTCTGTGCCTTTTAGTTTAACCCTTTGGTACAATTATGAAATCACTGCTTAGAAACCACCACATTGCACAGGAAGTGAACAGGATGAATTTCAGCATTTGAATTTCATCTGCTGTTAGGGCTTGGAGCAATTTGTATCAGTCATACAACACAGGCAGCTTGGTATTAAAAAAAAAAAAAAATCAACAAGCTTGTGCGTTGCTTCCAGTTTACAGGAGTGATTTGTTATCTTTTTAAGAATAATTTTAAATGGCTTGATATGTTAATATTTTAAAAGACTCAGAGACTACCTCTATGCGTGCTCATTTTCACCCTCAAGTGTTTGTCAACTGTAGAAATACTAATTGGTCAGACAGCAAATGATATACTACTATTCACAAACTTTGTTAATGTTCACTTTCACCTCTTACCATAAAATGTCTGAAACAGAAAAGGGCCCTATAATGGCATGCTGTACACCTAGCGTAATGTGAGCTCCATCAGAATTTAACAGTAGAAAAGCCACCTTGTAATTTACTTCAGAAGATAGTCAAATTTTTATGAGGATTATTATCTAGACATATTCATAACTGGTTTTCATGATGATCAAAGCTTCTATGGGCTGAGGCAGAGGCTAGCTTTGATACTAGAGATTAACCCTAAGACACACTGTTTGCTGTCACTGTCTTCTTTTAACTTTTATAGAACCTGTAATTGGCTAAACCACGGACTTTCGCTTAAAAAGCTGCAACAGTTGAAATCCCATTTGCAATGCTAGTTGCGGTTTTAAACACCACTAATTTGGCAACAGTTTATTAACAATGTAGTTGTAATACCATATTCAGTTAGAATTAGCCTTCATTGCACAGCTGAGACACACAACAACATAATTATTTGAAACTTTGTTCTCACAGACAGGCCCAGTCCACTTCCAGTGCCTGAAATACACAGGTCTATGCTGATAACAAGCAGCCAGTAGAGAACAGCAGTTGTTGGATACACTGTTTTCCCACAGAAGGCTCTTCCTTCTATAATTATTCTTTTAATGAATATAACACACATTTTCCCATCCAGATCAATGTTTGCCGAAAAAGAAAACCTGTGTTGCAGAAAAGAGCCCAAACCATCAACTTTCTGTAACAATGAAATAAATTCACTTCCATTTCTGAAATTGCTATCCTACATCTGAAGTCACTGATAAAATATTTTATTGTTGCTAAAGCCATAAAACACACGAGCGAGTTATTCCCTTTACAGATATAAACTGTGCAAGAGCTCTTAATTTTTTTTTTTTTAAAGTCTCCTGGCCACCTTACTATGTTCCTTCTACATCAAATTACTGCATTATTTTCTCTATGCTATAGAAATGAGACTAAACCAACCTTTAGACCATGAATTTGCAAGGAACAATGTCATTTCAATCCTTATCCTTATCTAGTGCTATGTGCCAGAACTAGCCAGAGAAGGTTAAATGTCAAACTCTCACCTTTATTGCATAGTTCATTGGTCCTGAAATATTTTATTCAGCATCTGCCCCGCTGCTGGGACCATGGCAGTTCTGTGCCTCCACGTACCTTTCCCTGGCATTGACTTGCAAGTGCGAACGTGCCATGGCCGGGACTCCCGCGTGCACACCTCTGGGTTGGCAAACCACACCAAAGCATCCAGAATTTCTGTGGAACATTCTGGTAATGTGGGTTCACCCCGCAGTTTCCGTACATGGAAAAACCTAGCTGTCTGGGCTAGAGGAGAACCCCGACATGCTCCAACACACAACTCAGGGGCAGGCCTGGAGCTTCTGAACTCCTGCCTGTAGGTCTAGCGGTTCTCCAAAAATTCCTGCGTCTGGCATGGGGCAGCCTGCAAACTCCTCAACAGTCACAGACCTTGGGAGAGCCCAAAGTGTCCTTTCTGACAAGCACTGACATGGAAGGGTCCTCATTTTAATCACATCAAGAGACCAAGGTATGCTTGTCTTAAATGTTACCCTGACTCACTCGTAGGCATATTTAAAACAAAACCAGTATGATGTCCTTTCCTTGCCTAACTCTACTGAAAGAATCCTGCAAAGGTGGACATATATAGAAGAAGAGCTTGCAAAAAAAACCCACCCCAAAACCCAGACGCAAGGCAGTTGGGAGAACAGCTATGAATTTATAATAAACTACATTTGGTTCACTGGTGCCCCTGTTGATTTTCCAGAAGTTGCCATTTGCTGCCCTCAGACTTTGTTTCCGAGTTTGCCATCTAACCAGAATACTGCAACCTTTCCACTCAGAGGAGTGAGGGCAAAATTCTCAGCAGTCTGGAACATAGCAATCCATGGCAATTGGTGAAGCCGTGCTTGCTCGTGCCCTGCCTGCGCCTGTGGCACTCAGTTCCAGTGAAGCAATTTCTCAGAAACTCATCTGGCCTCAGACTATACAAGTCAGAGAGAATGGCACCTTATACTTTCTCACTATGAAGAGCATTAAAGGGACTTTATATATAGCCTGATGTCCATGGGAATTTTGCTCTCGGGAGGACTACAGTTTTCAGCTCATACGAAGGAAATGAGCAAGGTAAAAGGAAATCTGATAAAAAAACCCTAACCCCGTTTTATAAGGTCTTAAGGCTTTTCATACCAGTTCAGAACTGGCTCCAGAAATGGCCAGTTAAAACAGGTTGTCTGGCTCACTCATCGCATTTGAAACAATATCTTTACTCCCTAATCAGTCTCTAAACTTAGAAAAACAATTCTGGTTTAGAATTTCCAAATGCATGTTTAACCTTTATGATTCATTTAGAGTTAGAGAAATAAAACCTTACAACCTGGTTAAAACTCTGAAGCTTCACAATGAGCCCTACTTTGTACAACATTTATTGCTTTTTAGTGAGCCTAATTTTCTCATTGCTTTTAAGTTCTGCCTGCTTAGAAGGTATGCTGCTTTGGAAGAGTGCTAACAGAACCAGTAATAATTCTGATTAATTCTGCATGCATTAGTCATATCAAGGACTTCTTACTTACAGGCTAATTATAATTCAAGTCAGCATGGTACCTCGTTTTGAGGACTAGAATAAAAACACTTGTTGTAATGAGCGCCTCATTTTTAATTGTTTGCAATGACTGAACTGCTAAATTATGAAGAGTCTGGCCCCAAATTCTTTCCTTTAGAAAACAGTTAGGTGACAAATCTAAGGAATTTTTGTTGCTACTCTGAAAGATAAAAAACTTTATTGCATGCACTGATTTCTGACCATCTACAATTGTGTACTTGAGACAGAAATACTTTCAGATTACTGATGTCAAGTCTTTGTGGATGACAAAATACTTGATTTCTGAATACAGCAGAATATTGGACTCTCAGCTAATTCAGCTGTTTTCAAAATTTTGGATTTGGATTTTTTTTTATTTATTTTTTTTTTACAAAGGAAAATTAAACTATGCTATAAAACAGATGCTGTGAAATAGATCCTTATAAGCTCAGTCTTCCAACTAGTAATACTTTTAGAGGAAACAACATCCTGCATTTCAGTTACTTATGTTTTAGCCTTTTCCAGGCAAGAAAATGAGAGCTTTCACCATTTGGAGGATACAGTTTCTGACAGATTAATAAGAACTGCATATATCTCAAAGAACACCCCAGTAAACACTCCTGACACATGCATACCATCCAATGTTAATGATGATTTCATTTTCTGGCCTTGATTCTCAAAATTAGTTCTGGGAAATTACACATCTACCCTGTGCAAGTGATTACTGCCATAACATATGGAAACCAGACAGCTAGGCATGAATGAACAAAGCTAGATATGTAACTACATACACACAGATATATGTTTGTACAGATAGTTCCAGTCTCAAAACTGAATACTGAAAATTAATTGCACAGTTGTGTAATTTTTTTCATTTTATATTTTGCCTACCCATGCATAGAGCTACTTCTGAAAACTAGCCCTCCAAATGCAGGTACTAAGTCCTATTCTTTCAGATCAGTTCCCATTCTCACCCAGAACATGCATCCTTGTAGTCTGCTTTTCAGTATTTGATCTATAATACACTGCACATTTTCCTTTGCTGAGGCAGATGACCCACTCTTAAGAACACTATAGGTGAGTGATGAAAGGTTGGAAATTAGTTCACACTTGAATATTTCAAAATACATACCAGCTAAGGCAAGTGCATATCAGGGAGAAACCTAAGTTTCTATGAAGCAGGGTTTGAAGCTGAGTTCCCACAATTTTCAATTGCTGCAATTAACATGTTCAGCACATCTCTCTACCCAGGATTCGGAGATGCCTGTCACAAGGTCAGCTGGTCCCTTCCAGCTCCTGAGTTCAGGCTAGAAAGAGTTCTGAGTATGGTGACCTATAGAATAAAGATGAACTGAAGCCTGGGCAGGAATATCTGAGTCCTGGAAAAAACGGAAAGAGAGAGATATAGGCCCTGCAGGTTTCCTGGTAACAGTCACTAACAAGGAGGAAAAACAGGAAGAAGAATGGAAATATGGAAAAGGAAAAATGAATTAGGAAAATGTGCTCAGCCTTCCTAAGAACTCCTGGGGGAAAAGGGGAGTTTGAAGAACTTTTCTGTAGGTGGTGAATGGTGTTGACTCCAAAATGAAATGCTTGGAACTACCATTTACTTCAGATTCCCTTTCATTTTGTTACCAGATAACAAGGGCAACTTCTAAACACATGAGCTTCAACAACAGTTGCTCTCTTTTCTAAAAGAGTTTAAATAGGAGACTAACTTCTGTGTATCCAGCTTGAAAATTCTGCTTCTCATTTTCTCTGAAAGTTTTCTTTTGTAGCGGAACTCGCTGGATGAAAAGAGTATCAACTCTTCTAGAGCTAAAAAAATAAGTTCTGTGGAGCAGCAAGTTTTTCAGTCTTTACATGGAATTAGGAAAGTCACAGGATAAGATCTTTGAATACGAACAGAAAGAAAGATTTAAGAACAGAAAACAAAATTTAAGTAGAGAACAGATGAAAATTAGAACTGCTTTTGCTTTCATAAAAAGAAAAAGAACATAAAAAAACAATTATTCAAATTCCTATACCCTTATCCAGGTTCTTCTGAAACCTTGCTCAGGCACAGTCCCAGGGAAGTGAATCCAAAGTAATTGTATAAAAAGATACAAGATGCTGTATACTGGCAAGTCTATTGAATCAGCCAGTTCCACTGGATTTGAAAACGCCAAAAACTCTCCCTACCTCCCAAAAGCAGAAGGGCTAAGCAGCCTTTCTTTTCTTGTGCCAAATCATTCAACAGCAGTTTTCATGAACACCACAGAATAAAAACTTAGTTGCACTCACAAGCTTTGTTTCAGTATTTATTTTAAAAACAGAGGTAGAAATGCCAGAAATGCTAAAGAAAAGCCAGATCCTGCATAAAGTGCTGCTACTGAGAAGAGGCTTGTGTTCCGTGAAGGCTTCCCACTGCAGCGAAGAAGTTGAGGACTGTACTGCCTGAATGCCAGGAAATGCAACACAATGGATTTGAGAGATGTCTGACATTACAACGAATACGGGTATGCATGATTTCCATTACAGGGAGTGAGTGCTGCTTTGTATGTATCACCCCATGAAAGTTATGAGGTAAAACAGATATATGAAGTTTGTGTTTCACAGAAAGTATTCTGCGTCTGCTTGGTGTCAGTTGGGGGATATCAGAGCGATGAGTTAATATTCTGTGTTTAGGTGCCTTACTCGCTTCCCAAGTGACATGGTGGAACACATTCAGGGGCTCATTAAGTTTCCAGCCATTCCTAAACAGCAACAGGTGCTTGAGAAACGTTTCTCCAGCATGTCACAGACAGCTTCATCACTGTCTTGGAAATAACTGACTGCGCTTGTGTTTCCTCCATGGCACCAACTGACAATGAGGAGAGAACGAAAAAGAACAGGAAGAACTCTCAAAACATCCGCATGTGTGTAGTGAATGGGTCTAGAAAAGTAAGTGATAAAAGACCCTGCTGCATACTCTGAATTCAGATATGATACTTGGATGTCTGTCCAATATTACTGTTCATTCAGACTCCAGTATCACGTTCAACCAAGCTCTAACAGGTTCCTGGGAACATTGATTAATTAATTGAAATGGCATTATAAGAAGCTGAAACTTTCCCAGTGATTAGTATTCATTAATCCTTTAAGTAGTTTGGCTACATGTTCAAGCATACTGGACTGGATGCCTTGGGAACCTTCTTCAACCATGAGAAGATGAGATGTAGCTGGAAAGATATGGTCCACTGCCTGGCATGGCATTTATGTTTTCACAGGCTGGTTTAGTATTTGTAAAGAGTGCTATGTATGTGCAGAGCTACCTAAAACATTTCATAGTATAGCCTGTCACTGTCGAGAGATTCATTCACAAGAAAGCAAATTTGTAGTTCAACTAACAGATTTAAAGAAAAAGAGACTTCAATTCCTTACACAATAGTCAAACGGTAAATATTTAAGACCAGAACTACATCCAAGAGTTTCCTCTGTCTAGACTATCCCTATATCTAGATCTTCTTTTCTTTACATGGAAGTACTAGAAGATACTAAAGGAAATTCTTTCAAAATTAGGCAACACAGAGCCTTCTCTTGCCTCTTTCTTCTCACCTGTCTTGTAGATGCCTGTACATATCAGTCCGTCAACATCCGACAATTCCAATTTATGTTTAGAACATAAAAGCTCTGTAAACATGACCCTCAGACAGCTAGTCCGTTCATTTGAAATCACCTGTGTGATTTGAGTTGCTGTATATCAAATGGATATGAACTTCTGCTATTTATTTATCTAATTTCCAGAAAATATATTTTCCCCATTCCTTGACTACTTGGCCAGTTGAACAAAAGTTTGAGCTATATCCATTCATCTACAGGAGTTAATGCATGTCAGATGCACTTGCCACCCAGGGCTAACCTTTCAAACCTGCTTGAGAAATGTGTTTTACCAATAACTCAGGGCAAAAGCCAAAAAACAAATAGAATGTGTTAATTCCTAGAACATCATAGGAAGACACAAATTTGGAGAATGTTCTGTAATTCCAGTTATACAAGACTGAAGAAAGATCAAAAAGTGCAGTGAGAACCCTAAAGATTTTTAGCTGCAAGGGATCTCAACAGAAAATTTTGTAGAAGACTTTTGAGTGTGCATGTGCATGCTTGCATAATGTAACAGAAACTGCAGGGGAAAATACTGCAGAAAACAAGAATAGTAGCAACATAATACCAGCAATACAAGAATATTTAGTTTTTCCTACTGGGAAAGAGATTAAGTAGCTACTGCCTTGTATTGAACCCTGTCACTTTCTCCTACATGCCCCTGCTAGCGTTTTGCTTGGGTTGCCAGATGTCCATCTCACAAAGTTTGGGAATAGCCTGCAAAATCCCTGCTGAGAGCTAATGTGCTGGCACGCAAATGCACGAGAACTCTGTAATCCATTTAAGTCTTAGGAAAAACTTCCCTTATGGAAACTTCTTACAAGCTGTAACAAGTCCCTAGATGTTGTAATGACATTGTGTGACGTTTGTACTATGTCTGTTGCATTATGCCACTGCTGCATATCACTATTAAGATAGAATAGCAAAGACATATCTTTGAGAGTTTTATAAAGTCCTGATGGAAACAGACCCCAAAAGCCCTGAAAAAAATGTAACAAACAACAAGGAACAATCAGGGAGAAAAAAAAAAAAAAGTCATTGCTCCAAATAAGATTCCTTTCAATTTTCTGTGGAAACACCATGATAGCACCAACAGATTGCAAGTCCAGACAATTGGATTCCCTCCATGCTGAAGTTTCTCATGCAGTCACTGTTATTTCAAAGTAGCTCTCAATCAACATCAGTTCACTGGAATTGGGATATCACTAAGGTTGTTCTTGGGAATTGATGAGATGATTTTACCATGGTGATACATAAATCTTTGCTAAAACAGAGGCTGAGAAAAGGGGCTAAACTACTGCTTTTTCATTGCTGATGAGTGCCCATATTCCTAACTCAAGCCATTCTCTAGTTTCTGCTACCACTTCTCATGACACAGATATAGTCTCTGTGACAGAAAATCTAGGCTTTTTTCTACAGGCTCCTTAATTAAACAGAGTTTAAAAATGCCTTGAATCAAACAGCACCCATCCTGCAAGTCTGATGTGACCACATCTTCTTTGCTCTCTCCTATGCATGTTCTGCCAGCTTGCTTGTTACCACCCTAGGGTGCATCTAGCCACCTCAATGCAGAATTGCACTAGATGGAGTTTCTTCACTGAACCACAACTAGTCTCCCTCTGGCCTAGATTTTTAATAGAAGCTAGCATTCTCCTCAAGGATTAATATTTGACCAAATTATTCCATTTCATTCTGCAGGCAACTACTATTTTTCCACTGTATCCACTGACTTCTGAAACAAATTTTCACTGGGCAAAACTGCCACACTTCATCCATTTTTTCACTTCACATTTTGCCTTTCAGGTGAATCGGAAAGCTGCCCTTCTGAGCCGTTCTTACCACCAACAAATAAAGCTTAACAGTAATAATTTTCCCAGAGCAGAGACTCAGATTTAGACTTTTTTATTTACTTGCTGATGATATGGATGGACATGCATGGTCTGCATGAACACAGAGTCCCCAAAGACCAGCCGTAACTCCAGCTGGTTTTGGCAAATGCCCCCAGAACACTGGCACTGACCTCCAACTGAGCTACCTGTTTGCTCACTGTTAAAGTAAACAGTATAAGGATTGCTGTCAAAGGTCCTTAAAAAAATACAGTTTCATCACACAAAGGACTCTGCTCCTACATGATCTTCACTAGTCAATATAGGGTTCATTCTCACAGAAAATGAACAACCTCCCTGGGAACTATATTTTCAGGTATTACAACATACAAACTTTAATATGCATGTTCAATTCTTCCCATAATTCACTAGTAACACAGAAGGGACATTATGCTTCAATACTGTGGCTATTCCCAGGTCCCTTGATAAAACCACTGCAAATGTTACATTCCACGAGATAAATCCTGAATCCTACCAAAATGGACAAGAGTTTGGCCTCTGGCTTATCCCCCTTGTTATTGGAGAAATGATATAAACTGTCTCCTGAGGTATACATAGGCCCATGCCAGAACGCAAAGAAAAAATTTCAAAGAGATTTTGTTTTCTGAAAGAACAGTCTTTGCCACGAAGGAGAAGCAACCACTCTAATCTGCACTCAGAATATGTGAAGCCACTCACTTTGTGCAGCATTATAGAGTTACAGCTCAAACTGTGCAAGTGTCTGCAACTCCCAATGCAACCACTTATGCTAGAACTAAACCAACCACATGTCTTTTGTATCAACGTGCCTAAAGATCCCAGACAAACCGGAAGCCAGGGACTAAACCGGGTATTAGGTCAGGGACTGTAGCTAATACTGAATAGAATCTTATTAAAACATTTTGACTTGTCAGTGGAATCACTGCTGTGTAATGGAGCACAGAGTATTTTTGTCAACAGAGCCAGTTCTCCACAGCCTGTGTATAATTAATGCAGTTCTCTAGCTGGAGGCATGGTAAATTCAGTAGACTATTGCGACTGGAAAGCACCCATCAGAGTGGAAACCAAGTAAAACTTTGAAAACAAGCCTCTTCCATTAAAAAAAAAACCACAAAAAACCAAAACCCTACTATATTAGATTATTTTTTAAAGCACTAGAATGCAATGTTCTACTTCACATTTTAATGTAAGATGTACTGTTTGCTTACTCATAGACACTTTAACGAAGTTTCCATGTGAAACCTTTCTGTGACAATCCTCAGTTCAATACCAGAGACTCAGAAGAAGATACAGCACAAGTACAGTAAGTCCATTTTAGCCACATTCTTGCAGTCTCCCCCTCTTTGTGGTGTCCCCCCAATACAACAGAGACTACAGTTTATTTACCTTTATCCCAGGGAGTCCAGGAAGCCCAGGAAGACCTGGTTCACCCTATACAGGAAAATTACATAATATTACAGACATTATTCAGTTATGGTCACGATCCAGTGAACACCCCTGTATATTCTGCAGCAAGATAAAAGAGCATAGATGACTGCTAGTCGGTTCAAGCAGGACCGATAATTTTCAAAATGAGTGACTTAAATGTACAACCAGTAAGAGTCTTGTTAAGGCTCTGGGAACCTTGGATGTAAAGATGACACCCAGGCTGAAAATCCACATCAGGAAAGCCAAAAATGAATTCATGTTAGCCTTCACCAAAAGAGAAGAAAACAAGCAGCACTGGTTCATTTTACACGCTGCCGTTTCAGTTCCATACTTACGACAGATGTTTAATTCTGTTCCATTTTCAACTCTGAGCTAGATATTGTGCTGTGTAGCTGTCTGATTTAGCTACAAAGCAATTCAGAAGAGCTTGGTTTAAATTGTACAATTCAGGCAGGACTGCCTAATTGTAACTGGGCCATCATTTTTATAGAGCTATCCGTAGCATCATTTCAGTGCTTGCTATTTATCTGTGAATATACATGCTGTCATGAAGGATAGTAGGAATGTAACCTTCTATTGCTTTACTCAGAAATGCCTTGCTTATTTAAAATTGCAATGAAAAGACCTATAGTACTGCATTTGCAGGGGTAATTTTGTAACAGGAATTGAAAACTGAATGTATTAATTTTGAAATGAAGTTGATACTAGTCTAGAACAAGAATGACAACA
Organism: Haliaeetus leucocephalus; assembly: GCF_000737465.1. Lineage (NCBI taxonomy): Eukaryota > Metazoa > Chordata > Aves > Accipitriformes > Accipitridae > Haliaeetus > Haliaeetus leucocephalus. The sequence continues at coordinate 15,183,213 of NW_010972576.1, forward strand.
TTTGCACAAATGGCCGTTTTGAGATAGCTAAATGGAAAGATGTTGTCTAGGGAAATAAAGATGATGAACAAAAAAAAAAGAGCAATAACACATGAAGAAAACATTATTTTAAAGGCTGGAGATTTTATTTTAATACAGAGATGGATTCTAACCAGCACCTTGGATCTGAATATTCCCTGAACCTTCTGGAAGCTCAGGTCTGAACTCTGAAGCCAGCTTTTACCTTTATAATGAGTTGAACTATATTCCAGATTTTGTACACTTCAGAGCTTTATAGAAATCCAGATTTCAACTCTGTGGTTTGGGCTGATTCATACAGATTGTGCTATTAAAATATTTTATGTGTGTATATACACAGACATACATTCATACACTCACATATACACATGTATACATACACAAACATAAACACATGTATACATAATATAGATGTTCATCAGACTACAGTACCCAAAGACACCTCTTTGAGGGTGTAATATTAAATAATTTGAAGCGCTAATAACAAAATTACATTCTGCCACAAACTGAAAAACATAATAGAGGGTCTGCAAATCACTTTACCAAATGGAGTGATTTTTAAATGTTATAGAAGGATCTGATAATAGCTGCTTTGTCTATTTCATTTACTCCATAATTTTAACTGTTCACATTGCCTAAAAGCACAGGAAAGATTCCAGTCTCAAAATATTAACTATACAATCAGATGAAAGAATAGAGGCTAGGGTACCATTTTCAATAGATACTATTATTTCTTGATATGTTGCTTAACACTTTCTAAAGCAGAAAATGAGTTGTCATTCTTGCAAAAGGATAACCCTATAAAAGGCCTCCATTGCACTCATTCCTGACAAAATGCTAACTTGAAAACCCCACTCCTTTGTCTTCAGGTTTCTTATATGAGTAGCCATACATACCCCACTACTACTGTGGCCTTTTCTCATCTAATTGTGGAGGCACTAAATTTCACTTCTAAGCACAGCATTTGAATAATTATAAGTGATAATCTATTAGTATTGCTGCAGTAGGTCACTGTTTAGTCTTGGGACAGAGCTAACCACCATAGACCCACACATAACAAGCAGAAAGGATCCAGCAAAGCCCATTCAGAGTCATAGTAATCTAAAACAATTAAAACGCGCCTCAAAGATACATTAAACATCACGAAACACAATGAAATCGCTAATGCTTCATTAGAATTAGTATTGTAAATGAATGCATAGTATTTTCTTTTCTGGACCTTTCCTGATGCAAAAAATCTGAGTATGATTTATGAGAAGAATGATTTTTAAAGAAACCAAGGCTGTATACTAACTCCATCTCATAATGCTTAGGTTGGCAGGGCAGGTCATTCCATCACCTCTGCAATACATATGGCACACAACAGCCTTGACAAGCCATTGAAATATCATCACATTTCATTTCATGTAAGTAATATTCAGGTGGACAGCTCTGGTTCCCTCATTGTCTCTTCTCTTTGCCCTTTTACCAGGTCTCCCAGCAGGACCTGCCTCCTACTCTCATAAAAGGCAGCTGAAGGCACAGCATTCACTGTGTTCAATGTACTATGGATTCAAAGAGGAAATTCCCCAGCTTCAAAGGGCCTTATGCAGCACAGAGTCATTACAGCTCCTGCTGGACCTTTACTTGCAAAAGCCTCAGCTACACAGCACCCAGGGGAATTTCTTCCCCTGGAAAGAACAGAGCGGCATTACCTGGTCTACGTCCTTCCAAACATACCGCGTGCCTCTGACAGTTCGATCCCCCTTACAGGTATATGGGAAAGGGATTCTAGTCAATATTTATTTTCTTCCTACTGAGACGTAATAATGTACCATAATCTGAAGGTTAATATTCAGTCAAACATGCAGGGTTAACTTGTGATCACTCAGCGAGCACAGCCATTCTTTGTTAGTCTCACCAGCTGCAACTGGGTAAGCTTTCAATGCAAGAAGCATTCCGTGGCTAGAAGGGGAGATGGGTTAGTCTAATATTGCTTTTCCTGTTAATTAGTATCATCAGTCCTGTGCTTTTTTAAAATACAAAATGATCATACACCGAATTTGTACACGCCTTGGGCTGTTAATTTGTACTGCCTTGGGCTCATCCTAGTACGGGTAAGTGCCAGTAGTAACATCTGTGTAACATCGTTTATCACAAATCCAACAGAGAAGAAAAGGATAACTGGACATTTCCAACTAATACCTTTTGTCCAGGCCGTCCAGATTCACCAGGTTCACCCTAAAAGAAAAGAGATGAAAGACATGAGATCTGACAAAATAAACTAAAAATAGAGCTGGGGAAAACCATAACATTAACAGTACCCAAAATGTCTGCAACACTACAAAGTAACACAGACCAGCCACCCCTATTCTCCCTGTACAAGTGCTTTAAAACTAAATTACCTTAATTCCTGCAGCAGAAGAACCAGGGTCACCCTGATACAAAATCCACAAGAAATAATCACACTTATTACATATACAGTTTTTCAGGAAACAGATATAACAAAACATGCAAGAGTATAGCAAGATTATATAGCAAAATAACTATATAGCAAGATTACCTGTTCTCTGTGCTGCTACATAGGAGTTTACCCAATAAATTAGATCAGTGTGATTCAGAAAAAGAACAGTACTGTTTTCAAGAACTTGCAGAGAGATTTAGTTTCACTCATCCGAACAGCATAATAGTTAACCTCAAATTTCACAACTAATAATGTAGATGTAATAATTGCAGATTTTGTATAAATGTACTTTATAAAGCCAGAAGATGGGACATGCTTTGACATCTCTAAATTGCTGATATACATTAAAAATAATTTATTGCCATTTACAAAGAATACGAGCAATCTTTTTGACCTAATTCTACAGATGGCAAGTATCAGGTCTCAACTGACAAAGGTTTTTGTGCTAATGAAGGTTTGCCTTGAAAAAAAAGCCCAGTGACCTATGTGTTTATCCCCATCGGGACAGGTCACAGCTCTATTTCCACAGCTCTTCAGCATATTTAAACTGACAGTTTAATGCAGTTAAGTGTTATACTTTACAGGATGGGAGAGCCATAGTAATTTACGTATTCAGAAAAGGTCTCTTCTAAGGAGGCATATAGCATTCAAAAAGTTTTGCCTGTGTTTTGCTGGGTTGACTGGATTTGATAGGCAGTGATACGCACAAGGGCAGAGGATCGTGAGTGACCTGATGTTTTGGGCTTGTGTGGCACAGTTTTTTTGGTAGTGGGGGAGGGGCTGCAGGGGTGGTTCCTGTGAGAAGCTGCTCGAAGCTTCCCCGGCTCCAAGTCAGACCCGCCTCTGGCCCAGGCCGACCCAAACAGTGATGGTGGTAGCGCCTCCGGGAGAACACATTTAAGAAGGGGAACCTGCAGTGAGCAGTGGGATTGGAATGTGAGAGGAACCCCTCTGCAGACCCCGAGGTCAGTGCAGAAGGAGGGGAGGAGGTGCGCCGGAGGAGGGGATGCCCCTGCAGCCCATGGTGAGACGGCAGGCTGTGTCCCCAGCCCATGGAGGGGAGCGGGGGAGCAGATGCCCACCTGCAGCCCGGGGAGGACCCCACGCCAGAGCAAGGGCATGCCCCAAAGATGGCCGTGACTCCGTGGGAAAGCCCGCGCTGGAGCAGTCTGTGACTGAAGGACTGCAGCCCATGGAAAGGACCCACGCTGGAGCAGTTCGTGCAGGACTGCAGCCCATGGGAAGGACTCACATTGGAGAAGTTTGTGAAGGACTGTCTCCCGTGGGAGGGACCCCCCGGTGGAGCAGAGGAAGAGTGAGGAGTCCTCCCCCTGAGGAGGAAGGAGCGGCAGAGACAAGGTGTGATGAACTGACCCCAACCCCCATTCCCTGTCCCCCTGTGCCACTGGGGGGACGAGGTAGAGAAAATGGGGAGTGGAGTTGAGCCAGGAAGGAGGGAGGGGTGGGGGGAAGGTGTTTTTAAGACTTGGTTTTACTTCCCATTATCCTTGTTTTGATTTGATTGGTAGTAAATTAAATTTATTTTGTTTCTTCCCTAAGTTGAGCCTGTCTTTCACCCATGACCATAAGTGGTGAGTGATCTCTCCCAGTTCTTGTCTTGACCCACGAGCCTTTCTTTATATTTTCTCCTCATCCCACTGGGACTGGGGGTTGGGAGCGCGTGAGCAGCTTTGTGGTGCTTTGTTACTGGTTGGTCTTAAACCATGACACCTGGCCAAGGAAGCTTTTAGCTCCCAGTTTTGTACAACTGTCACAGGATCCTTAAAATTCTTGTATACTCTGCTGCATTTTTTTTCTTAAATGACACGCCAAACAAAAAGGAAAATAACTAAATTAATGAAAAGTTTGCTAGTCAAACTACATGCTGTTGAAGATGGCTAGAGTGCTTATATTTGAAGAACTGTCTCATTATTCGTTATTCAAAATAAATTTGGACTGTTCACTGAAAGTAACAGGTTCCTACACAGTAGCAACTTCAAGCTCCCCAGCAACCTGCTAGCGATTTACATAGGTATCATAGGAGCCAGAACTGTAATCCACTTTGAAGATGTATAAGCACAGTATAAATGCTTAATATTCTTTTTAGTAACATACAAATAGGGGATACCCATTCCTGATGGTTCAGCAAAGGTGCAGGAAGAGTTCTGTGAATGCCATAATTTTAAAGTTGGTTTGGGTATGGGGGCTTTTTGGTAATAGTTTTATAAAATTAAATGGTAGCAGATAACATGCTCACTGCTCTGAAGAATAGGGATAGATTTCCTCTACACAGTTACTGCAGTTTGCTCTCGTGTGAACAAAACATAAAAATCAGTATTATGAAAGATTGATTCATGTTTGGAAACCTGAGCTGCTTCATTTTGATAGACGTGCATGAGTGATACTGCCGATATCCCTTACAAGCGTGTACAACTGCAAAGCCTCAAGGACTTTTTATAGCTATAAAGTGGCAAAGCAACTGGTAAGAGACATTCACCAGTTAAACATTTTAAAGGCTAATGATAGATATGGGGAAGATAAGACACAATATATTTATAAACCACCTTCATGCAAGAATGCAAATTAATATGTGATTAAAGAAAAAGTTATGGTACAGCATGTTCTCAGTTCTCTGATGAGTCAGGCAGTTTGGAAATGAAGAAATTTTAGCAGGGGAATATGCACACAGGAGGAGGATACTTGGTAATTTCTAGGGACCGAGGCTACAGTAGAAGAGTAGAAGCAAGAACTCAAGTCTGGCATTGACACTGTCTTCAAAGTAAGACAATTCAGAAAAGACAGTTTCTTTCTTAAGTCACAGGTCAAGAATTAGGCTACCAAGTCTGTGTTTCTAAAAGCCACTAGGTACAGCAGCTCAAAAAACAAAGCTACATTAATGGCACAAACAGGAACCCATTCCTAAACCAAGTCTGAAACTGTTGTCACCTGATCTCTCTCACCATATAAACGAAAGTTTAGTATTTATCTCACAGAAACATTAAGCTGCTGCTCTTCTATAAGATCTGGATCTTTTTTTTTCTGGGTAGCAGATTGTGTTGCAGGCAGCAAAAATGGAGGAAAAATAATGAAAGTCTACTAAGTCACAGTTCTGCTGACGTAAAAATTCCTGCAGCGGATTCTAGCCTATTATGCTTAAAGCAATGCACTCCACACAAACAGCATACATTCCCATGTCACCACCCCACCTCTGAAACTTATGTGAAACCTGGAAGAAATGGGAGACTTCTGTATTATGAAGTTCAACAAGTTTATTGAAATTTCGTCAGGTATAGCAATATAAGAAGTCTCCTGATGACGTATACTTTCCACAAGTTGATCCCAACTAGACTGCCAAACTGTTGAAAGCTCACACAGAAATATTTAAAACATTATACTTGGGGAGAAAGGATTACCCACTGAAAGAATGAGAGAACTTTTTCTTTCCTTAAGCAAGATCCCAAGCAGGGAGATGTGCGTACTGCAGACCACAGTGCAGTATGGGCATTCTAGTGGATACAAGCTCGCTCTCACAGTTGATAAAGTAGAAAAGCAACAAGTGAAGCTGCACTAGGCTTCCCAGAGAGATTGTAAACTTTGCATTTACTTGTTGCAGGACTATCTATCTGAACAACAATCTCATACTTGCTAAGAGATTATATTCTTGAATCACATAAAAGTGGATCAAGATGATGTTACTGGCATACATTGTGTAAGGAACTAAATAAGGTTCTTAAGACTTTCATCTGGGTTAACAAGCATGACTGCAGATAAAGTATTATTTAAATGAACTCTGGGAATCAAATAACTTGACTATTCTTAAATCTAATGTCTGTTTTTAATTGCTGATTTTAGAATATGCCCCATAAAATCCTTGTGTTCTTGAAAGCATAGCTTTACTCTGTCCAAATGATAGGACCTGAGAGATTTGCATACATTCCTTACTAGTTTGATAAATCCATCATAAATTTCTCCTTGCACTAAACTGATGTGAGTTGGTTAAGCAATTACACATATAGGGGTACAGGAAGAAATTTTTATGATTCTGCCCAAGTGTAGGCACTAAAATGAATGTTTTAAGAAGCGTATGAGTTCCAAAGTGATGTCCAGAAAGGATCATTATGACTGACCCTTCTTCCTGTGCCACACAGGCTTTGCTCTGACTGCTAAAGACTATGACTTGTGTAAGTAAAGCACATTTAAAAACTCAAGTTCAATTTTATTTTTTTTTTTGCAGTGATGCAGCATGAGTATCACATAAAATAAATCAAAACTAAGTAAAATAAAATTTTGACGTCTACTCTTTAGTGACTTCTATGACACGGTACTTTTAACAATGAACCAACAAGGTATTAGGTGAGGTTATTGCTGACGTCACCTGGCAAAAAGATTTAAAACAAAGTTTTTATCTTCAACTCTCAATTGTGCAGCTGGCAATTTGGAAAGAAGTTACCTATCATGATACCATATTTTTTGTCCCATATTGGTTTGGTCCCTCTTTTTGAGGGGAACACAGAAGGGGAAAAGTAAAAGGATATATCAGAAGTAGCTATAACTCAGCAGACCTCGTTCCAACTGTCTGGCAGGTTGTGACCAAAGTTTCCGTATGATGCAAATTTCATCAAGGAGGAGTGCTAAATAGAGACATGCTGATGTATCCTATACTGAAGCTGCTGCTGTATAAAGTCAGGAATTTTATGCTTAATTGGATAGAACAGTAACATTTTTTCTGCTGCTTATAAAAATAAACTCAATCAAATCACTCAGCATCTTTACAAAAATAAAAGAGTTGAAAATGCATTTTTCTTTTGATCAAATTATTATTTTCATTAGTTGGTTATACTGTAAGCATGCCTAAAGCACACATTTTCTTCTCTACTAATAAGTAGTGTACCTTTTCTCCTGTGTCACCCTTCGGTCCATTTTCTCCAGCATCACCCTATAATTAAAATACATATTATATTTTAATGCGTTTATGTAAACACATGGCATGCAGAGAAGAGTCAGTATTCCGACATAATTAGCAAGATAATTTTATTAATAAGATAGTTAATCTCTGTATGACACAGTTAGGAAGCATGGTTTATATAGCTGTTTTGTCTTATACGGTCTTCACTATAACTGTAATCCCTTTCACAGGCCCTCAAAAACCCCCACAAACTATCAGATAACTACCTGTCAGTATAGTCTACAGACTTCTCCAGTTCACTGTCGTTTAGCAAGGAAGGAATAATTTCGTGATGATTCAGCATTTTAAATTACCAGTACATATGTTTTTTTCCAACACAGACATTCGCATAAATGCATCTAATCAAATTCAGGTAACAGTTACACAACTCCAATACTTTTTATTAGGATTCTCAAGTAATTTATGGCATATACTCTCTGAGTCTGAAGTCCTTCATGAACGGTTCACAAACTACAAAAACTTCACTGAATGCCACTCCTCCAAGGAGCCACCAAAATGATTGTTATATCTACATAAATTCTATACATTGTTTATTGTTAAAAAAGTGATGTTCAGATAACACTTTTTCGTGGCTGGGTAGACACTTTCTACTTTAAAAACAACTTTGTAAAGAAACACTTTAAAAGATTTATCTATAAAAAGACCCAATTTCCATTTTTAGTCACATAGCCATGTAAATTGTCCAGACCACACCAAAAAGTCTTCTTTATATATGAAACTATAGGCCAAAAATTTCTGTGGGACGTCAGGTTCATGTAAAGTGTAAGAAATATTTAAAATGCCAACAATACTGATAACTGTTGAGTCTAAGTATGCTAAAAAACATTCTAGCAGGTCTTAGTCAGATAACTGGTAGTAGTACTCAAATAACAATATTTATTCAGTATCTGTCATATTGCTCTGAGAACCTTGAAGTAAAATTCCATTCAGAGGACTTATAACAGAGACCATTTTGTATATCACAGTCACTAACACAATGGGAACTAGCTAACAATCTAGCAGCACTTAATTAAAGGGCTGGATGAAACATGGAAACACAAAACAGTAACTGTTAGGAATGTCATCCCAACTTCATTCAACATGATAAAGCATACTGAGGGCATTTATAATTACATTTTTTAGGAAAAAGGATGATTATATATCATGATTTTAAGTAACAGAAAATCAGTATATGTTAAAATTTATAGTTATTCCTCTTGTATCTGAAAACAAACAAAGGATTAGTGAATTTTTCATCAAATATAATTTTAACCAAAGTAATGATTTAATGAAAAGAGATTCCCAGTTACATACTTCTACATGTGGGGTATATACTTTCAAGAATTCCCTGGATTATTTTTATGATGTGCTTTTCAAAATGTGAAATGAATTGCCTTTGCAAAGCATGCTTCCAGCTGCTATTACATGGATTTACACAGATCTGGAAGTGAAATTCAACTGCAGCTGCAAAGACATGGGTAAACATTTCTCAAGAGCAAATTGCACCTGAATATAAGCAACTTACTTTTTAAAAACACGTCTCAGCGTACTCGCAGAAGACAAGGCTGTGTACAGATTCCTATTCAAAACAAGGCTTATGCCATTTCTCAAACTGCCCTTGTACAGATGCAGAAGCTTGACTCTCACTCAGTGTGTACTCTCACACAGATGCTCCTACTGGCCACTCTCCCTGGATGAGCAGAACGACACCCATGTTTTGCAGCACGGAGCTTGTCCCACCCCCTCATCTTGTCTTGGCATAACTGTGAATGTCAGAGAAGTAACTCCTCGCTAACTCATTGCAAGTCAGAGCACTGTTAGTGTACCATTTGTGCTGCTGGTACCTCTCCAGACACTCTATAGCCTAAGATCATCAGGGCAGATTCCCTCGCTTTTTCTTAAACTGATCCAAGCAAGAATGGAGGGCTTCACTTTTAGTATGTGGAGAACTGGTTACCCATAATCATTTAGAGTCTGTGCAGTTATCACTCTGTTACCTAATTGTTTTACTCTGCACAGGTGACAGAGCATTGAAACCAAGTTATGAGAAATGTGTGGATCTCTCATTTACTCCAACAGGCTGATCTTTTTCTGAGACTAATCATAGTTAGGATTAGTTGCACAGTTGCTCAACTGTGCAGCCTTTAACACATGACCACTGCTCTCTGTGACTAATCCCACTGCAGTAATCTCAGATCAGTAACTTCCATTAGTAGGTATTATTTGACACTCGTAAAGGCTGCACAATGCCACTCAAGTTTTAGGTAGTAGCTGTATTTATTTCTTTTAAAACTACAAATCAGTGCATTGGCAATTCTCCAAGCAGTTCTCCAAAACAGAACCACCACAAAGGAAGTGAAACAGGTCTCACCTTTTCTCCTCGTTCTCCAGGGTCACCCTGATGAAAACAATTGGAGCAAAGAAGTCGTAAGTTACTAACACAAGCAAAAATCAAAGTGTTAGTATTACTATCATTAATAATACTAACTGAATCATTAGTATGTCAGTTACTAACAATTATGTCACTACTGATGACATTGTCTCAGATGATAAAATCCAACAAGAAAATCTTCAATAAAGAATAAATGTGTAAATTTAATAGAACTCAACAGACAATATATCTTCAACATAATTTTAAAAGCTTAATGATTTGCATTTAAAGACTTTCCCCCTAGATTAAACCCTGACAAACAGGCATATGTCTTTGTGAAGTGGCCTGCCAGGACCTAGGTGACTCCTACATTTGGTTCTCCTTATTTTGGGAATGAACAAAGGAAAAATCCAAAGGCTGAATGTGAGGGGAAAGTCTCATAATTCTGTTAATGGCTTAGAAGGCTCCTCAGGAGAGACAAAATGCCTTAAGTGCCTTGAACTAACTCATAACCAATTCAGAGCAAAGAGCCTTTGGTGCTCCTTACATTCTCTGTAACAAAAAGATGGCTGCTTATAGCCATCCATTATTTTTCAAAATTGTAACTTGCTTGAAAAACTGGTTCAATGGCAAATGCACTTTTGCACACCAGCCTGACCCTGACAACTCATCTCTGCATTTCTGGCTCAGAACTGCACTCTGGCTCATCTCTGCCCCTTCAGATGGCTGGCAGTTGCTAGGCAACTCAAAGACTACAGCTGTGAATACAAATTAAGCATCAACCGCCATAATTTGGCTTCTTCTGTATACAAAGTAAGAAAAGGTCATGCTCCCAAATGGGTTGTTTTCATTCCTGATGGACAAGCAGCCAGTCAGTAAACGTAAAGAGCCTGCCTTGCGTGTCTGTCAGCAGCAGCGTGATGCACAGAATCAGCTGAGGAGCACATGTGCACCAAAGACGCACGCTCGCAGCTGATGGGATTAGAATTTAGCATTACCCGTTCCAAGAGGCCTACAGATCCCATCATCTCGGATAAAGCGAGCTTTCTTTTAAACGAAGTTATCATAAGCTTTATGTTCTATTTGACTTGTTCAGTATTAAAACAGCAGAACAAATTATTTAACAGTAAAATAAGTGCAAAGAGACATTCTTATGTAATTATGCTCCTAATGAGGCGCTTTGCTAACTTCCATAATAGCAGGATCGGCCCTCAAGACTTAACCCTGATATTTGTCAAAGAATTGACCACAGTAATTCTTGAAAAGAAGCCTGAAACTCATTGTAAGGAGCATAAACAAAGCCTTTCTAAAAAGGTCCCCAAATTCCCAAACACTTGCAGGCATATTGCATTCACTTGGCAGTGGATGCATATGCGTCACTGCCACTGACTGGAATTATACATGCACAGCAGAAGAATATGCTTCTTTATGGTGAAATGTGTAAAGCCTCTTACAGCACTGATCACTGGAGGGAGCAGATCATTAAAAGCCAGTCAGAATATAAACCCAAGTTGGAAAGCATGACTGTCATCTATACATGCACTCGCGTACTGTGTGCTTCTGTTTTTAATCCATTTTTAAAACCAACCTTAAGCCCTGCTGCTCCCTTCTCTCCTGCTATGCCAGGCAGACCAGGTTCACCCTAAAGGCAAAGAAAACAAAAGATGGGGTGAAGAAAGACATGATGAAGTATATTAACAGCATTTCCCCTACTGTCTCATGTTGGGTAAGTAATGATAAACAAAATTTAAAAAGACTCCGTGGATATGTACTCCACAGTTGGGCACTAAAATGCCTTATTTCATCAATTAGGGTGGATTAACTCTAATTAACTCCTGTATGGATAAGAAATAATTCTACTGAAGATAGCAGAAATACACAGATGTCAAACTAAACAGAAAACAGAACTGCGAGGGAGGTTGGAACTAGATGATCTTTAAGGACCCTTCCAAGCCAAACCATTCTATGATTCTATGATTCTGAAAAGCTGGCCAATTAACCTTAGGAGCACAGTCTTCCCAGCAAGACTGCCAATGCTTTCCTCTTCTCTACAACTTAGAAATACTACGAGAAAGGCTTATCTTAAATGATTTTGACATTTGTGCTTCTGGTCTCATACGGAAGGCCGAGATAATGAAGAAAAATGACAAGAGTTCATTCCAGAAATGGAAGAGTTTGGAAGAACAGACAGCTTTTGAATTTTTTAAATGTACCTTACTTGTCCATTTTTCATACTCTTATACTACTGGCTGAAAAGCAGATTTAAAAGATTTAAAAATTTTCAGCATTACATCAATATTCCAAATTTGGGGTATGTTTAATGGATAGTATATATATTCTTCCACAGTTCAAGGAGTCATAAATAATTTTCATAAGTCAATCAACAAATAAAAATTATTTACAAACTTCTTTTTCCCCTCAAATTTAAGAACAAAAAAACCAATCAAACAAACAAACAAGAAAGAATACGAAACAAACCCTTAAAGACATTTCCTAGTGTTTATTTCCCAGATTTATGGAAAAAACACAGTTATTATTTGTTTTAGGTAAAATGATAAAGCAATGGTTAAACTTTATTGTAAAAGAACCAGGGGTGATGGTTTATTATGTAAAACCTTCTGTGGAAGTATGTCTCAGCTTTACAAGAAATACCTATCATCTTCTTTGGTAACCCTCATGTACACAACTGCATTGCACTTCTGGGGCAGCAAAGCATGTTAAAATAACATCCAAAAAAAGATCTGAAAAAGCCTGCAACTACATTCTTCTATAAAGCCTTTGCTATACAAATGAATAAAAATGTGTAAAAGTTAAATACAATGGCTAACATAGTAATCAAATTAGATTATTGGCATGTCAGAAACTCAGAGGAAAATTTTCATACAGTATTCAAACTTGGTAGACATGATGAACCAACCCTCTACTCTAAAGCTAGAGAGGAGTTAAGATAAAGGCTTGTTCCAAATGCAACAACATGTATCTTCGAATCCTCCATAAAAGCCTTCCATTAAGAAAGGACTTTTCTCTTTTTTATTTCCACAGTCATATTTTAATCATAGATACATAAACTCCAATTCTCCATGAAAGCAGGGTCCATTCTATTTCTAAATTAGGTAACAGGATCATCAATTACTTTTTAAATTCATCAAGAGTTGGACTACTTCAAAACATAAAACAAAACCATCGAGGTTCTAGCAAAACTCTAGTGAGGTATTTTCCAAGCCAGAGAAAAAGTGTTAGGTACCATTAAACTCACAGGGAATTAAATAGCCATTTGAGTCGGCCCTTTTCCAAGGCTCCTTTGTACGACAGTAGCTCTAAGGCTGATATAGTAGCACAGGCATTTGCTATATTAGTGGTCAGGATTTAAAGCTGTTGGGAGATTAGGCATAAGTGTCCTAAAGGATTGACCTAATGGCACTTGAAGAAAACTGCCAGTTGACAAAATGAAGCAGAAGGGACCAATGAATATGCACTTGTTTCTCCTCATCCCCACACCCCAAACAAGTTTGTTTCTCTCCCCTTCATTTTAAAACAGCTGCTGTCGGCTGACACTTTCAGGGGCTTAAAACTCTAATCAAAGGGTTGAAGTCCCAAGCTTGCACTTTCCTCCCAGGTTTACATATCAGTGCTATGAATGCACAGAGCTACTGCTGTGACAAAAAGGAGACTGCAAAAATGGGACAAAAGAATTATATGATTTCCTCTGGAAAAAAGTGAAAACCTTAGGCTGTCACCCATAGTAAATCCCTATTCATACCAACAGTCTTATTACTGACCTATATGCGACTTTCCTATGGCCAGCACTACACTTCTGGCAATGAAAGTACTAGTCAGAGTGACAGCAGAAATTAGCTCTGGGAATGGGAAAGATTGAAGGCAAACCTAGAAGGACAGCACAGAAATGCCCTTGTGGCTTTATGCTTTTGAAGTGATTATCCTTCTGTTTCTAATGGCCAGAAGAACAGGGGCTAAAATAATTTTCTGTCATACCTACAATATTCCTTTCCCTATTTTAGAATCCTATTTTCTTGTCCATACAAGGAATCAGGGAGTAATAAGATGAAATAAAATGTATAGAGTGCACGTAAGCTACTCTATATCCTACCCCTGGTGAACATTCCCAGTGCACAGCAAAACAAGCTTTGTGCCAGGGAGCCTCCCTTTTTCACGCTGCATGTCCTGTAGGCATCACAGTCTGGCTTTATGTGCAGATATGTTAACAGGTCCATTAAAGCCTAACCAACCAACCAAAAAAACACCCACCACCACCCCCCAAACCAAACCCAAAAAGGAGCAAAGCCTTCACAGACCTCCCATTGGTTAGGAAGTTCCAAAAGTAGTTATGAAGCAAAACAGCAGCTAACATTTTGAAGGCGAGTAGATTGATAGATCTTCCCTTGCTATATACTAAAATACTGTGTTATTTTAGGAATATTGGTCCCAAAGGACAATTTTGATTCTTGGCATGAAAATAATAAACAATACTTCTGTTAGGAAGTATAGTTAATTACTTTCCTTCCATTTAGTTTATTTACTTATTTATTAATCAAAACATATATTAAAACTGGAGAGCAAAATACTCTATGAGTATGCTTCAGCGCCACAGGTTTGTCTTTTGGAGATGAACAAAAAGTATAGCTGTCCGTTAAAAGGCTGAAGACTGTTATATTGCTGTTCAAAGAATGATGCATGCAAGGGAAAACTAGATATTCAACGTCATCTGATGCAATAATTTCAATCAGACTGCTTTTCAACTTGGTAAAATGAAAGAAGCTATAAAACTAGATCCATATTTTTCACATTCACCAGGCCATGGTGTCTTTCCTGACTCATATTGCAGTCTCTCTTTAATAGCACTGACAGCAAAAGTGTTAGGCTGCAAAAACAATTGTCTTCTGCACATCACCTAGCTTTCAAATTGAGACAGCATATTTTTTTTTTTTTTTTCTTTCACAGAATCACAGAATGGTTGAGGTTGGAAGGCACCCCTGGAGATCATCTGGTCCAACTCTCCCTGCTCAAGCAGGGTCACCTAGAGCTGCATGCCCAGGACCACGTCCAGACAGCTTTTAAATATCTCCAAGGATGGAGCCTGTACAGCCTCCCTGGGCAACCTGTGCCAGTGCTCAGTCATGCTCACAGTAAAAAAAGTGTTTCCCGTTGTTCAGAAGGAACCTCCTGCATTTCAGTTTGTGCCCATTGCCTCTGGTCCTGCCACTGGGCACCACTGAAAAGCACTTGGCGCATCCTCTTTGCACCTTCCCTTCAGGTGTTTGACCACATTGATGGGATTCCCCCTGAACCTTCTCTTCTCTAGGCTGAACAGCCTCAGCTCTCTCAGCCTCTCCTCATAGGAGAGGTGCTCCGGTCCCTTAAACATCTTTGAGACCCTTTGTTGGACTCTCCAGTATGTCCATGTCTCTCTTGTACCGAGGAGCTCACAACTGAACACAGTACTCCAAGAGTGGCCTCACCTGTGTTTTTTCCCATTTAAAGAGCAACTTTGTCTTATAGCATTTCTGATTTTAGGTCATAGCTTGCCTTTCTGCAGTCATGAACTCCTGAGAAAACATCACTCAGAGACAGAGGGACTGGAATCACTAAAACGCAACACATTCTAAAACTTTCTAGTGCCTATGTTAAAACACAACCCATGATCCCAGTTAAAATTGTAATGAGGGCCACACTGCACCCTCACACAAGAAAAAGATGCAAGGCCCAGAGAAATTGTGCAAAGCCACCCTCAGAGTATCCCCTTGGAACTTTTCCCTGAAAGGGATGGACTGTGGGAAAGATGGTGTGGGGAGGTGTGAAATGTCTCAGTACTCAGTTTAAAGGAATTGTCACTAGCCCTTTCTGCCCTCCTCCTGCATTCTTATTCTCAGCTAGACTACACCACAGAAGCTGTGCCATGCAATGAACATCACGTGGGACAACCACGATATACCATAACAAAAATAAATTCTCCCTACTGGCATTGAGATGGGCTATGATTTCCACATACTGTCTCAGCAATGTGGGGCTTAACTGACACTGTGATTGACAGAGAAATAGTCTAGTGGGATGCTGTGGTGCTAGCACCACCTTTTCTGAATGTACTGTCTACCGAGGTTTTGCTGTACTTGTAAAAGCACTAACAAAACTACCGGATGCACAAATGTCATGCCCCAAACTGGTAAACCTGCAAATATGGCATCAGAAATACTCTTTAGGTAACAGTTAACTTCTGTTTCATAGAAAGTTGTTTTCTCTTGCCTTTGAGTAACTGGACCAACCCCAAAAGGATTCTGTTTTCTTGACATGACCCACTACACAAATAGACCATAAAATACTAGAAAATGCTAGAAAAGCTGCCTTTCCCCAAATTTCATGTAAAAACTATGTAGTACTAGAAGGTAATTCTCTAGCCTCTGGCATACTGCAAAAAAGGACACTGCCACTAGAAGCTTTGTAAGCACTTAAGTTCCCAGTTATTCACCACCAGCATCCAAATTTATTCAGATCCAGTTTGCTGAATTCACAAATGGTCTCTGAATGGTGGAAATAAAAATTTCCAGCAAATGTGCTATTGTTCTTTCACTTACCCCAAATCAAGCAGCTTAACTCAGCAGGAGAGTATAAATGTTCCAGTAATTTATTTGATGACCACTTACGCAGAAGAATGCTGCAGACACAGTCGGATTTTTTTGCTGTTGTTTATAACGCCACAGAGAAATTGCAGGGTACCCGTCAGTGGAATAATGACGGTGCATTTTCAAACAGATAACATTGCAATGTTGTGTTTGCTGTCAATAATGGGAAAGTCTTTAACATGTTACAGGAGCTAATCTGTGGATGGGGAGCTGCCATTAACACCAATTAAGTTCCACATGTTAACCCCAAATGCCCTGATGGGAGGACAGGCGCTTTGTTTCCTCAAAAGTAGCAGCACTCTAAACAAAGTAAGTTACTGTCACTACTGCAATGCATTAGAAAGGAGACTGTTCCATCAGCAAACTGCAATGTCAATGCATGACTGAGACTGGATGAGTTATGTAGAAGATCACCATTAGCTATTCAAAACCTTCTGATAATTTCCAGAACTGGCTTCAACAAAATGCTCTAGGACTCAGAAATGTTTGGGTTTTTCTTCCAATGCATATCAATTACCAGGGCAAACAAAATGCTAACATGCCAAGAATACACCTAACCAGCCATTCACTTCAGGAGTTTCAGGTAACTCAAAGAATAACCAGAAGGATGTTCCTTTGAACAGCATACCAGAACACCTTGCTTCAAGTCCTGGCACTCTCAAGCCTATATTAACTGTATAACTGTATTAACATTGATAGAATGTTTCTGTCTTTCCTATATTTGGGCAAAGAACATCCTTCAGCACCCCGCCCAATAAATAGATGTAGTAATTTCCTCAGATACTCTCACGGTAGTGGCAGTCTTAATGCTTACACTGAAGTGAATCTGAATTTGATGAGCACTCAAATATGTAGAGCACTGCTGGGGCTCTGCTGCTAATATGAGAAAAATCTGTCAATATGAACTCATAAAACATACTTCAGAACAGGTCTGAAAATGTATCACCCACTTGAGTCCATATCAAAGGAGTCAAGGCAGTTGAAAGCATGCTTCTCCTTACTGGAGTGCTCTGTGCCCTGGAGGCATGTACCTTCATATCCAGAATTAATCAGCTAAAAATAATGTGGCTGGAGGCCCCAGCTTTTCTTGTTTGTAACAGAAAAACAGCCTGGAGGCTGCTGTTCTGAAATAGGTTTGGTTTTGGTGAGATTCATAACTGCCTACACCAGCTGGTTGATATCCACTTCACCCTGAGAAGAAAGGCTGTCAGTATTGCTATATTTTTCAGTCACTAGAATGTAATCAATTTTAAGGATAAGGAAATACAAGAGGCCCCCAAACCTAATCCAGTCTAGTTTTACTCTGAAATACATAAATGAGGACAGAAGGGGAAAAAGTGGTTTCTCAGACATGTTACTGTGATTTCCATTTCAAACCAGCGTTGAATTACCTCCTTTCAACTTGCTTTTCACCCCCCTCAAAAGTAACTTAAAATTGTTTGTTTAAGGACTGGAAATCTCTCCTGGACCACTCACCAGCTGAAATTAAGTGGAAAGACTCTTCAACAAGACTCAGCTGGCCTGCAAATCTGTCTGAGAATTTGTGAACTACATTTAATGATGTTTCCTTCCTTCATACTTCTATATTTGAAAAAAAATGTTAATACACGCATACCCTTCCTCATTTCTCTAAAGAAATGTGATAATACTACTTTCAAAATGTGTCCCCTACATAGTACAGTACACACTGATGGGGAAAACATGTAAATCAGAGTAATAAGAAGCATGAAGAAAGCAATATGAAATGTGCACACCCAGACTAAGTCTACTGATAAGAAGGGAAACTCTTCTGAGGTTTATCAAATTGTTATTGTCAAACTACTGAAACAATGTGAAATGAAGGGAACGGTCCTGACCACGCATTCTGTTCTCAATACACCCTTACAAAAAAGAAACCCCAAAATACAAGTACTACGTAAGAAAAACCATTCCATGGAAGTATAGAGTGAGGGGGTTTATGCACTCCAGACAAACTCTTATTTAAAACAAAAAGACTTAGTTGCACAGACTCCAGAAAGGGGGTTCCTTCAGGCCAAATGCAATCCTTACTTAGGGAACCTGCCCTTTTCTCCTTGTGTTGTTGCTGCAGTCACTGGGAGTCCTTATCAAATCAGTACCACTTAACAAATATGAGAATATGTAGTCCATACTTGCATAGCTGAACTTTCTAAGAACCGCTTTGTGGCCATTTCAACATGATTATTGTAGGGATCTGCTAGCCCTAGATCACTGCAACCTCATATCTCCATGCAGGTATAATCCTTTTTCGTACTGTTTGAGTGCCTGAGGACCTCTTGCCAGGGATGGAGAAAGGGAAGGTTATCTCCCGTAGCATCTTACTAGGAAGCGACCTGCTACAGGTGGATTGCACAACAGTCTGCAAAGGAAAGGGAGCACTGAGAAAGACTCCTTGCTATCTCAGAAGGTTTCTGTCCATCCCAGGGACAACACTCTCTCTAGCTGCAAAGGTATTATTAGGCAGCTCCTTTCCAGTTACTGTTCTCAACAAGCTAAGCAGAGTGTGGCTGTAGTTTCCCAGATGCAGGAACAAACAAAGAATGTAAATGCCCTTGCAAGACTACCTGTAATGCTTCATTGCATTTGGCCTAAAAGAAAAAAATGTGTGAAGCTTTTATGGCAATGATTTTGCTGCTACTCTTAACACAAGAAAAATCTACAAGTTAGCAGTTCTGCAAAAACATGTGGGTCATGTAAAATTACACTTACTGTAATATCTAGTGATTGTCTAAGAGAAGTGGTTCATATGTTAAGGGATTAGAAAATTGTTCTAAGTGCACTCAGAATTTATGATCTCATTCCCAGACCTATTGGTCAGACTTGTCAATCGTCTCCCACAATCCACTATTTCAATTAAAGAAGAGGTGAAGGGAAAGGAAAAGGAAAATTACAGAGACACAAATAAGATGGAGATGACCTAACTCTGTATTATTCAATTGCTTAAGGAGGGAGTGAAGCTAATTCACTGCTGACATTCATCGGCTGAAAAATATTTCATTGTCCAGATGAGGAAAGCATTCATACACACACACTTAATTTTAAGCATGTGCTTAACACTCACTGCCTTTTAAACTAAGAAAAAATATTAACTTGGAACTTAGTGCACTGCACATGCTGCTGTTTGACAGAGCGAGCTCACTGATTAAAAGGCTAGCAAGACAGTAAGGCTTTTGTAAAGCCTTTTAACTACGTAACTTCTAAAAGGGGATGACTTGCATCACACATTCAAGTCGAGTTCAACTATTCTGCAAATCAAGATGAATCTGTATGAGTAAAGCCAGGAGTGCCAGCAGCCAGCTCATAGTACAGCCCAGCTCTTAAAATTACTGCTCTGGTCTTCATTCAACAATATCTTCTGTGTCACACTGCACTGAGAATCTGTTTTTTCATAGAAATTGGAAGAATGGACCGTTTGGTAGCAAAATATTAGCATGGGAGTCCTAGGCCGCACCACTGTACTTTCTAACTTTAAATAAATACTGCTTCAGTTTAACTTATTTCTGCCATTATTTCCAAGCTAGCAGAATTTGTTATCTATTTATTAAAAGAGATATCAATATTCAACTTCTCATCTGCTTAGTATTACATGAAAATAATATATTTTCTGCACATAAGGAAGTGCTTGCTAGTCAATATCAACCAATGATTGTGAAAACAAAAAAAAGAATGTGACCACATTTCATTTTTATTTGTATGGTTTTTGTCCTGGTATCTAGATTTTAGTTTAGTAGTTAATTTTTTCTTTTCTTAAAAGTCAAAAGTAAAATAGTCCAGCTACACTAAAAATATGCTGATGTCTTTATTAAAGTGGTAATAATTTAAGAATGTCTTCAAATTTTTAGATGTCATAAATATTGAAATAAATCAAATAAACATAAAACCATAAATTGAAAAAGCTAGGAGCTGGTTTTAAAGCACAACTTAAAGTTGATAAACAGCATTTAAAGATCTGTTTGCATTTTCCTTTAATCAAAGGCAATTGCATAAGTCCTTTCTTCCCCATGAAACATGACTGCAGGTAAGTCATGGGCCTCCAAAAAATAGACATACAACAACCTTGCCAATACAGCTTAAAAAAATTCCACATGTCCCAAAATGACACTTTAATCATCAGATAAGTTTTGCACATTTGACTTATTTCATCAACATCCATTTTTTTGTGCTCATCTGAGTGAAGATTTCTGGCTAGAGTTTGTGTGATGATGCTATTAAAAGTAAAGCTCTTGGATAAAATGTGAACCATCAGTTCTATTCTATTCAATGTGGTTTGCAACTTCATCCTGTCCAGTCTTCCTACATCTTCCTGCACATCCAAAGAAAATCATGCTACAAAGTGTGTCTTCACTGGCTTTTCACTCATACTTTGGTCACAAAAATTACTTGCATTATGTACAGCAACAGCATCTGTGTTGGCGAGTACTGTCTACCATTCATGTTGCAATTGAATGCAGCTATAAAATATGAAGGAAAAAATCTCAGGTCTTAATGCAAATTTGTTTCATAATATTTTCTCATAATTTCTTGTTTGTTATATATAGCTAATTTTAAATATTTTTTCTTTTGTTGTTCCACAGTAGTCATAATACTCTGAATATTTTAAAAATAGGTTCCTAGCATTATCACTAAAGTGAAATAACTGATTATTACATCATTTCTTATAACCACTGTCAAAACACAGGTCTAATACTGTATTTTATGCTATTAGAAACAATACATCTCTTTTGTTAGGAAAGAGGAATTAAATTAAATTATTTGAAACACTTTAGAGCTTTTATTCCTAGGGCTCTTGGGGAGGGAGGCAGAAGAAGGGATTCTATAACATGATCCTTATACACTACCATCTATTGCTGCTTAAACATGGTGAACAACCTGTATCATACATTTTCCTTTTGGTATTCCCTGCAAGTGCTTTTGACGTTCACTAAGAATGTTAGTGCTTGTTAGAACAGATGGATAATACTGTTTACAGTCAGGGAGGGATATTATTTAAACTTCACCACCCAGATTTGCCAACAAACCTTAGCAATGCTGTGAAACAGCCCTGCTACTTTACTGTGACCTCTCCTTATGGAGGGCTGTTCTGAACTGTGAGTTAACTTGGTGACGGCACTGAAAGACGACACTGACTTGCCTGAGTTAGCATTTCATCCTGGTTGTGTTCAAGAACATATCTGTTTGATTTATTTCTCTGCATTTTTGTCACCAACTTCACTTTCACATTATTGTCCACCTGTGTTTCCACTCTCTTTTTATTCTCTATAGTTGTATTAACAATGTATTGGCACTGTACAAATACCCAGTATCAACATAAGTGTTTGTATCATAGGACTCAGTTAACAAAAAGTAAAAAAAAAATCTGCAGAAAAACTTAGTTTGTAAATATACTGTCTAAAGTTGCACACCACTAATACGCATTTCTCTCTGGAACCTATCAGTCATCATCAAATCTGAACATCAGACTTCCAGCTTAATTAATTTACATTTGCTGCCTGTTCAAGTAAAACTATAAAAAATTACTTCAGAGCACAAACCAGATTGTACAGTCTTTTCCATGAAGCCAATTTGAAACCACAGCTCTGGATGTAAGGTTGCACATTGCTCATGTGAACAAGCCCTAAGTAGCTTTAATCAACGACATAAATAATGCCAGTGCTGACAAAGTCAGTGAACTCACCACTTGTCCGTCTCTCCCTGGAACACCAGGCACTCCGACAGAACCCTGGTGGGAAACAGACGCCAGTGTTTAGCAAATTAAACAGGTCGTGAAACCTTTCATCTCTTAATACAGTACCTTAGAAATGATGGTGAATGCTTGCTTATTGTAACTGCAATAAATTTTTCAAAAACTAATTTTTATCCAAGCTAAGATTTCTTTTCAGTTGAGATTTTATACTAATCACACATGTTCTCATGTTGTACATTTTAATGACTGTCCCACTGTACAGCCTCTTCCAGAAACAAACTTCAAGCTGATGGTTGCTTTGTAATATTGTGAATGCTTCAGAAGAAATGTGAGAATTAAAATGCAATTCCATTTTATGCTTTCAGTAAATTTTAAGACTGATCCTACACAATCGAACATAGCACCTGAACAAAACGATTAATGCTTCAAGAGTGATGCTTCAAGCTCAATAACTGGTAGCACCAATCTATTTTAGAGCTTTTAAGAGATAATCTGCAACAATTCAGCCTGACAGTGCAAATTACAGATACCCTTTTAAATTGCATCAGTATTACTGCAATCAAAATTTAAACACCAACACAGGCCAGACAAAGAAGGAAAGCCAAATATTAGCATTGACCTGTAACATTGGAGGAATCTTTTTACAAAGCTCTTACACTAAGTTTCTGTAAGATGGACGATTTTTTTGAAGGAACTTGTGCGACTTGCTGCAGATGTTCAGTGAAAACCTGAGGCATGAAGAAACCAGGAAAACTGCATATGCTTACACAGTGTTCTCCTCTTTTTATATAATAATGGTGTTGCTCAGCAAGGAAACTGAAAGCATTATTTTTATTTTTCATTTATAAACACTTTATCAGCATACAAAAATGTGATAGCTTTTTGAAGGGCTGGCACCCTAAAAAGAGGCCAGGGGACTGGGAAAGGCAGAGGCTTTGTTGACAGTGAAATGTGCAGTTTCCCAGGACTCTTAAAACAAATAAGCACCCTGTGAATCCCTTCATGCCCTGCTTTCTCTCCATCCCAAGAATCAGTGCATGACATTTCCCCCTCTATTCATATTGGTTAGAGGTTTCTCTAGAAATGGTTTACCCAAAGGGCACCAGCACCCAAAGGGAATGCATCCGGAATGGATGCACATGTTTGTCAATGAATAGAATTGTGAAATCCTGTGAAATAAGAAAAGGAAAGGAAGCAAGTCATGAGGGCCTCAAAAAACCTCCAACATTTGAATGCCCAGGAGGCTCCAGCTCATAACAGAGCTGCAAATCAGTAAGAAATAATACAATGGCATCCCAGCGTATCTCCATGACCCAAAATGCTCTCCCCTTACTCCCAAAGCTTCCACTTTGGCATTCCTGTTGCTTCTTTTTGCTGGATGCATGGTCATGACTGCTAGCCACTGCAAAGGGGCTCTAGTGAGCATTTTCACATCTTTGTATAATTCTTCCAGAAAACTAGAAGACAAAGCTCAGGAGGGCATTAAACCATCAGCCTCGATAAACTATCCTATTTATAACTTACGAGACACAGGATGTTAGAAAGTGTAAATAAAGCTGATTCTACCATTCCATGTAAAAGTTTACCATATATTCAAAAGCTCATCAGCACATGGGTTTAGCTGATGCTGTACATGTAAAATACCCTCCTCCCCGAGCTTTAGGGTATAATTTTATAATGGCAACTTAGACATTAGTACAGCTTTACAATGCTGTATTCCTTCATTGCCAAACATGAAGGGTAGTCCTCTCCTTCAGCCTGCAAACTCTGTACAGCTCACAGCAGACAAAATTCCACCAATTCTTACGCTTTGGGATTACATTTTTACACAGCAGCAGGTTTTTCTTTCTTTTCTTCAAAAAGTTCCATTTGAACAGATGCAAGCAAACCTTCACCTTAAAGAATATTATCTCAGAAGAAGAAAAACAGAGGTGACAGCCCTCTCCCATACGTTAATACTACTTAGGCCTTTCCTCTTTCTTTTTTCTTTATACAAATTAAGCCTGTTTTATTAAATATCTTCCATACAACTTTTTAATCTTTTGAAATCAACTAGAAAATGACTTGCCTTGGTAGTGCGTGGGCGAGATGCTGGAAAAGTGCCACTTACTAGCTGTTATTGCTGATGTATCTAGGACTGGTTTAATGGTGTAATTCCATAAATCCTAAACTCACTCCATCAAACTGAGGCAGTCAGCTTTAATGAGCGTAAATAATGCTGAAAGCGTTCCCAGGAAGTCAGGTCTCAGGTTACCGAAGGAACAGGAAGACACCAGCAGACCACCTGAACACCGCCAACCAAGCACCATTTATCAGCAACACCTAGGTCCTTTGTTTCTGCTGGTCAATTTTTTAGTCATATGGCACTGATCTACTTGAGAAAGGACATGCATTTAATCAGAAACTCTATCTCCCCACCTTTCACAAGGTTTTAACTTTGGTTTCCTAGTGGTACCAGTGCATGAACAAGAAAATTATAGTGACCTTTTCACCTGAAAGTTAAGCAGACAGATTGAAAACAGTCTGCTCTACATTGCTTGAACTTCCTATGATGGGGGAAATGAGAAATCTGATGTCTCACATCATATGGCTGCATTTTGCAAAAACAAAATTCAGAGCCTAAACTAACTGATTTAATGCGGTGTACAGTAGCTAATTCCATTCACCTTTTCTGCTAGCAATTTGGCACCAGGAGGAATAATCACTTTCACAGTATTGTTGTTTATACTATACCTTTTGTCCTGGAGGCCCCTCAGGTCCCTGCAAAGGGAAAACAATTCAATTAACATTGTAACTCTAGCCAATTTAAACTGAAATGACCAATTAAAACTGTCTTATTGTGTAAGCATTCTGATCCTGGACTGAAACCAGCTGATGTTTTATACATCAAGGAAAAGTAAAACTTTATGCGCAAAATGCACAATGGATCTTTTCTCTTCTCTTTTGGAACTGATCTAGGAACTAACCGGAAGACTCGAATTTTCCCCCCTTCTAATCTTTTCTCTTCCAACCCATCTGGAAATTTGTCAGCATTAAGATGACTGTGGTTTTTCTCTTTCTGATACCAGCTAACAGCCAGTCGTGTGTCCACAGTAATATATCTGCTCAGCAGCATATATTTATGCAAACAAGTATTTTTAAGATAGAGAGTGGCATAAGCCTTAAAATCTCCTCACCTTCTAGGTATCAGCATACATGACTATGTTTTACCCAACACATGATCTGTGCCATTACTTGCAAGTTAAGAGAAAAATCATTAAGAATTAACTTCAGGAATCATTAAGAATGCTCTTGGGAAGTAAAGAATCACCATTTTGTCCCCATGACCTGTGAAGGCAGGAAGACATATCTCAATTCAGGAAAGCTTAACTGCTTAATGTCACACAGAAGTCAAAGTCTCATTGATATTAATAGGACCCATTTCTCAACTGGTGTCTCTGAAGTACCCAGGTGGTTTGTGGCTACAGTGGAGAGAGGAGGCAGCAGTGAAATAGATCAGCCAACCATGTCTTTGACATTTTGGCAGTCTGTTTTGGTAAGAGCCAGACCATGTCTGCTGCAGTTCTTATGCACTTTTTTTCCCATCTTCCTACTATGGGTGCTGGTGCAGTCTGTGGGTGCTGGTGCTATATCAAGCAAAGGGAATTCTAACTCCATGAGGGTGAAAAACAAAAAGCCAAAACCGGAGAATCCAAATCCTTCTGATGCGTGAAAGAATAAAAGAATTCATTGATAGTAGAACTGCAATTATTCAGAAAAACAAAAGGATTGCTGCTTTGAAATGCAGGGCCAATTTTATTCCTAAGGTAGCATGAAGTTAGGCAGACTCCTCCACTATTAGTAGACACAGGGCTTGTTGGAACATTGCTTGGATGCAACTTTAAACTGCTAACATGAAAAAGCTCCACTGGTGGTAGTTCTGGGTCCTGGATCCACTGATGTGGATGAAAGCCTTGCAGTTTTAAATGTGGATTCATATGTCTGAGGCATCAAGCCTTGCAAAAGCATATAGATTAGTGTTGCTTCTTGAAACTTTTGCCTGATTGTCTCAGCAGAACTAGGGTCTTGTAAGCATCTCCTTTTGACTGTAGGGACAGATTTTGTTAATGGAAAGCTACCTGTGAGGTGCAGGGTGACAAGTTTACTCCCTTATCTTCAAAAGGAAGCAAAAGTACCCAAGCACTCAGCACTGGTCATGATCAGAGCAGTGAGTAGAGTGATAATCTGCTTTTTCAGACTGGAGAAAAATCCCCCCAGCCCACTGCATTTCAAAAAACCTCCTGTTTAAATCAGGTCTTCTTTTCAGTAAGTGCCTGAATTCTAACCCTAAGATTTGCTAGAGGTTGAGGACACCAGTAATACTGAATGTGGTCAATGAAGGTCAGCCTATTTCTTAAGCACTGCTTGCAAACAGTCTCCAAGAAAGCTGAAGATAGGGAAAAAACTAGGTAAAACAAATCAAGAGGATGTTGGTAGGTGAGAGTGGCCCGTTGGGTAAGGAACCACGGATATAACAACATACTCCACAAACAGGTTTTTTCCCTTTATTCCAGAGAAGGAAGAAAGTTTGTTCCAGTGCCTGACGCCATGGCAGGTGATGAACCAGCAATCCTCCCCTTCTTCTGTGAGAAAGATGTAAATTTGGCTAACATCTTAAAAACTCCAAGAAATTAATGCTCAAACTAGAGCTTTCCTACATCACCATTACCAGAATAGGCTCCAAACGTCTATGTCCTAGGCATCAGTTATCTGTTGACCTTTTGCGTATTAACCAGTTGCATTTTGGGGGTATTTCAGGTCTTACGAAAAATCTGTCCATCAGTAGGCCAGACTGAATACAGAACAACTGATGACTACTTTCATGGCTCATACCTGCTACTTTTATGTCCGAGGAATGGATATTGCCACTTCAGTTTCTAACTGCTTAAGAAGCTAATAAAACCTAAAGACATTCAGCTATATTAAATTACCATTTGGGAGCCCTCAATACAAAGTTACTATTTGAAGGTAAAATGATCATTCATTTATTAATACCGTCCCCCAAAGTAAACTGTTAAATGTGCTGCTCTGTTGAGCACTTTGTGCCTGCTGCTTGCAGCTGTCAGCCTGTGGGATGGATATAATTCAAGACATTGCAGATGTCTCCAGGAAAAGACCTTTCCCCAGAATTTCCCCCTCACCATTGCCATCATTCCAGCTCCTCCAGAGGATTTATTGAATAAGAAAATATTTACATAGAAGCATAGTCTTGCTCTTATTGTGCCTTTAAAATGAATCAGAGAAAAGAAGCAGTAGATACTTATCAATAAATATTTTATACAATTAGCAGTTTTCCATTTCTGGTACTTAAGCCTTTACTCTGACTGGTAATGGCTCTGGTGTCTCATGCCCATTGAGCTACTATGCCGCTTGATGACCAGAACAGTTCTTAACAATACATCTACCTTCAGAAAAGGTATGCTCAGAAAACCAACTGCAATTAAAAGCTTACCTAAAGTGATACACTTCACAATTTACACATAATAATGTGCTGCTTATCCTTTGAATGTTCAGACTGTAAACCATAGCTGAATAGGAACAATTTTTCTTTAAAGCACTGCTCCCTAGCATTGGGAAAGAAGCTCAAAGCCACTGGAAACTTAGCAGGTCATCCACTGACAGCTTCCATCCCTCCCCCACAGAAGCCTCCCAGCAGCCACTTAAATTGAAAACCTGAAATTAAATTACTAACAGAAAAAGACTTCAAAAAACTGTAAAACACTCCGGAATTGCTGTAAAGTGCCTATTTTCTATGTTACCTACATTCTCTGAGCAAGAGACTGAGAGGGCTGAAAATTTTGGTTGTGAGAGTTGCCCAGAATAGGAGGATAACTAAATATAATAAAAATTTAAAATAGTTCTCACTGTTTCAGATATGAACACTTCAGAAGAACACTTTGCCATCATGTGCAATAGAGTAATCTAGCTAGGCAGCTATGACAAGCTATTGCAGGGCTTCACTGAATTAGGTTCTCATTCAAATGGCTCCTCAACAGATGGAAAAAGAAGGTGCATTGCTCCAAAGAAATTCAACTGCTATCTGTTTCTCTGGAGATGAAGAATTAGTTGATAGTTACTTAAGCACTTGGAAAACTGGGTAACCAAGGATAAACAAATGTTCATAAAAGTCTGTGTAATTTTGTTTTTAAAAGGTAAAATATTTCCACTATGAATGCCATTATTCAATCACTGTTTTCTGAAATCAACAGACCTCCAGAGCTTGTATCATGTCAAACCTTGGCATCACAGAAATGACTGAATGAAGTTGGACACTTCAGTTGGACCTTGACAAATAACTATCTGGAATAAATACAACCCCCCCCCCCGAAAATACTGACCTAAATGTAGTTAGAACAAATGTTCTGAGTCCAGAATTCTTCCTAGACCTCCCTTCTAATGTTACAATTATATTTTCCTTTTAAGCTTACTCTGTTCATTGTGCTTCAGCAAGCTTCAAAACAAGAAATAATTCTGCCCTGTAAAGGTTAAAGTTGCAGTTTCAAAGCACAGTAATTCAGGGTGTGATACATTAGCAAAAGCCTCTCAAGGTGTTTTTGTATTCAACTTCTAGTGACTCAGTTGCTTAACATTTAAAAAATGTATGAAATAGAAAGTTTGGGCATTTTCAATTTGCAGGTCTGGGGTAGCAGTAATGATTATTTTACAAGGTATCAGAGTTTACGGACAGTGAGCGCAAACACCAAATGAAAATGCCTAACACAAATATAATGAAAAAGTGAATGCTTTTGTATACTGAAAAAGTTATACAGCAAAAACATCACAATGGTGCAATACACTGTCATACAAAAATTCTCTTATTCCAAAGCTTTGCAACCCCCACACCCGCAAAGTCCTATTTTTCTAAAATTCCATACTTCCTATGTAAAGTGAAAGCTCTTTGTAACTAGAAAGCCTGTAGGAGGTACTGTATCTATATTTCTGTGGGACAAAAGAAGTTCCAAGACTGTCCCTGAGAACAGATATTTCCCCTTTGGTGCCTATAAGAATCGTTAAACACTTAGAATAGAATCACAGAACAATATAGGTTGGAAAAGACCTTTAAGATCATCAAGTCCAACTGTAAACCTGACAATGCCAAGTCCACCACTAAACCATGTCCCTAAGTGCCATATCTACGTGTATTTTAAATACCTAAAGGGATGGTGACTCCACCACTTCCCCGAGTAGCCTGTTCCAATGCCTGCCAACCTTTTCAGTAAAGAAATCTTGCCTAATATCCATTCTAAACCTCCCCTCCACAACTGGAGGTCATTTCCTCTCATCCTATCTCCAGCCACCTGACAGAAGAGACCAGCACCCACCTCACTACAACCTCCTTTCAGGTAGTTGTAGAGAGCGATAAGGTCTCCCCTCAGCCTCCTCTTCTCTAGACTAAACAGCCCCAGCTCCCTCAGCCGCCTCATAGGACTTGTGCTCCAGGTCCTTCACCAGCTTCGTTGCCCTTCTCTGGACACACTCCAGCACCTCAATGTCTTTCCTGTAGTGAGAGGCCCAAAACTGAACACAGTACTCGAGGTGTGGCCTCACCAGTGCTGAGTACAGGGGCGCGATCACTTCCTTACTCCCGCAAACCAGTTTCTTACCAGTCTAACTTCATAAAGAACTTAAGAAGAAAACCTGAACTAGCAGATGTACCTGAAGAGGAAAGCACAGGTTTCATACAAGGTATTCATCTGCATTTCAGTGGAGCCTGTGTTCTACCTGCTGATCCCATTTTCTGTGTGTAACTGGCACACAGTGTAATTCTGGAAACCTGTTCCTGTGTGGTTGAGGAGTGTTTCATAAAGACTGCAATTTCTAGAGTACTAGTATTGAAATCTGCAATGCTTTAGTATTGATGAATCACCTAGATAAAAGAACGACCAGCTAAGAAAACAGATTAACTATGACGGGAAATTCATCTAACTTCTGATTAAGCAGTGTCCCCTTCCCATGCTATCTACCTTAATTGATAAAAAGAGTGGCAATAACTATTAATTAGTGCTCAGGCAGAGCTTCTTATCATCATTCTCTTAGTCATTGTTGTGGCAACCATTACTGAAGTACAGAGGTTACAATGCCAAAGACTATTGTTCCTGAGATTTCCTGCAAGTTAAGGCCAATGAAATTGTATTAGGGAAAAAAGAACAGTTGCTGTGAGAGGCACAGGCTGAGAATTTCCACTTCATCTGCTAGTTCTTAGTAAACTTTTGCAGCCAAACAGCTTAAGAACAACACCTTATAAAATTTACTATGAACGTGCTACCAGAATGAAACAAAGAAGGCTGCTGCAGAACTCTGGCCATTGAAAACAAAATCACAATTAGTAGTTTCCCAGAGGAGCTATGAAGATTCACACCAGCTGAGGATCTGGCCTTGACCGTTGGCCTGAAAGACTGAATTGAAGCCAGCAGCGGTTCCCAGTCAGTTCTGCCTGGTCCCTGTGAGTTCATTTTGTTCATTTTAACATAAGATGAAAAATGGATATTAATTCATTTTAAAGATGTGACATTTTGCAGACTTAACTGCAAGGTTACACTTTTCCACTGTCTTTCACAAAAAAGGCAATATCCTTTGGAAGAACATCCTTCTTATTCTGAATAACTAGTAAAAGCAGTAACATTAGGTCTTACTTTCTTGAACAGATGCCCAGCAAGACTGTATAAGCACAAAACTACTAGTTTGGAAGACAATACATCTTAAAACAGAGGGATTTTGCATTTGGGTTAATCATTATAGTATAGATTTCTTTTGCAAAGAGACACCTTTACCTGAATTCTCTGGTTATTCTGGAGTGTTCTGTTTATGCAAAACATCTGTAAAATTACTTATCTGTCTTTAAAGCCAATTTGGGGGGATAAAATAATATACGGGTTTTTTTCAGTGGCAAGAAGTGGTTGATTCACACACTGAACATGTTTAAATTTACTTCTTTTCCAAGGAGCTGAAAACATTGTAAATTTTGATCTTCCAAATTTTTATTACTATGCACTAGTTTAAAGTATTTTAAACATAAAAGCACGAAACACTCTCCACATGGAAATTAGAAACAAAAACAGCCCATGTACAGCTTCTATCCTATTGCAGCTCATGAATCTGAAAATGTCAATCTATCAGTGTCAGTCTTTGAGATTGCTCATCACTGACTCACTTTAAGTTCTCATGAATAGTCTGCAAGCAGAAATCCTAGCCCTCGGGTAGAAAAGAATCACAAATTCATTTATAATTCATTCTGAAAGTGAGAAGATAAAACAGAAAAACTCTTGTGTGGTATTTAAGAGTCCTTATCACCAGGAAGAGCAGACAAATGACATGGGAAGAAAGATGAAATATGAGAGGCAGTACACAACTTTACTGAAAAGGTTGAAAAGCTAAGGAAACTACTGGCCTTCCCTCTTGCATAGCGTACATTTTGCTAGTTCCACATAACATTTCAAAACTTAATCCCTTTGGTCGCCCCACTGCTTGGCCTCCCTCTGACTTCTCTTAATCCTTTCTGCACAGAGGAATGATACCTTCAACTCTTGTAGAAAGTAGATCTGCAGGGCTTTCAAGTGCCATGGAAACCAGACACAAATTACCACTAACTAGTCATTCTTACATTTCCTTCTAACATTAAAGATGCATACAGTCACACCTTTCTAACTTAAACCTAAGCCTCCATTCTTACCTAAAAAGAAACTGAACTCTCTTGGCTCAAAAACAGATTCTTCCTGACACAGCAACATACAGAGCCAAAAAACCCTTGCAAACAGCTCTCCCAAACATCTGAACTGCAAGGATAGAAGAGCAATAGAAGCACACTGGCACTCCAACAATCTGGAAAGATTTTCAACAGGGGATGAGAGACCCCTGTAAGCAACAACTAGCTTTCCTAAGCTTCTCCTCCCACGACTCTGCCCCAACCCACACATACTTACATTGGAAATTGGGAAAAAGAGAAGCCATTCCCTGTCTTCAAGGCAAATTTCCCTTGTGTACCTAAGACAGGCTAAGCTCTCTCGTGTCAAATCAGAACTCATGCCAGAGAACTTAAATGTCATTCTCTGTATATGGTCCAAGCAGACCTCCCCTGCCTGAGAGGCAAAAAGGTTATTACTGCCCCCTCTCTCAACATCATCTGAAACATGATTTTCTTTTTCTTTATTGACACTGAACTTCATTACAAATTAAGGAGAACATGGCAGCAGATTCGCAGTTGGAGTAAATTGCCACGTCTTCACTAGAGCTACTGGATTTCCAACTTCACTGAAAAGAGAACATGAACATTCCCAGAACTCCAAATGCATTCAAATTATTTCAACTTTTTGTGAATCAGGGCACACATTATTTGAGTAGGTCACAAGTTACTCAACATGTGTAGTAGGCTTCTGGTACATTCTGAGACACAAGCCAGGAAGCACTGTTATGTCATTATCTACTATCTTGTGCTCTTCAAGAAATTTATTCCACTTCTTGTAAGAAGAGAAAATAGAAAACTAAGTAATTTCAAGCTGTGACATTGTTGATTCACAGGTTAAAACTGAGTTTACCAGCTCTATCAACAACCTGTACCTTCATCTAGAAATACCAAGGCATGTTACCAAATACAGGTGTTAAAAATGCTTTTGAAAGAGAAAAGCTTCTATCCCCTTTATTATAATCGGGCTTGCAGCTCTTCTTAACTTGAACAGCACCATGGCACTTAAAGCTGCTGAGGGTGTGATCCTATAGGCTACGAACAGCCTTCAGCTTCCACAACCTTCAGCAAGTACATCCAGACTGTAGGGATTGTTTCACAGCATCTGGTGCTCTCCTTGGCTCTGTCCTGCCTCCATCCTGGACAAAGAACCAGAGTACATGCCACAGTACTTGCTTCTTACTGGAAAGGGCCTTGGACATGTGGGGAAGTAGGAAACCACTGTACACCCCAACAAGTGGACCTCTGGAAGACCAGGACTGGTAGTTCCTTATGGGACCCACTGACTTCACAGTTTCATTTTCATCAGGAAGAAAAAACCAGGAAGCTAATTCAGGCTTCAGACTCTTGGTGTGAAACAGAGGCAAGTCCTTATAAAAGAATTCCTGCAGAATTAACCTAGAAGCTCCTCCAGGCAGAGGTCTCCATTTTCATTTACTTTGAAAAGCTAATACGTGGATAATCCAGAAAAAGTATCTCAGGTAGGCAGAGGCCTGTGTTCTCCACAGCAAACTATACCTGTTTTCTCTGGCAACACAGTTTTACAGCATACTTGTGGGGAAATCAGCCATTTCTGCAGTAGTGTCTCAATTTCCAATATGGAAATAGAGAGATATCTAAGTGCAGAAATGCATGATGGAAGGTGTCAGAAGCAGCTAGAAAGCACCTGAATAATTGTAGCACTTTCCACAGTGAAGAGAGTCTGGAAGTCTGTACTGGCATAAAAAGTATGTCAGAAGCACCAAGAAGGATAAAAAGAAATTAATTACCTCCCTGATACTCTTATGTTCTTTACTTGATCTATACACAATCTAACATTTAAGCCATCAGACTGACTTTTAGAGCAGGCATTTGGAGTTGGAAATTCATGTAATCTGGGCTCTTTCTGTAACTCAAGCTTGCTGATTCGATTTTTAAAACACCTTTTCTCCCCATTTAAACACACCTGCATTTAGAGAAACAGATCAGTAGCAGTTCTTTAGTTCTTACACACACAGATGGTTACTTTAGACCAGTGGCACTCTTCTAAACACGGAGACTAAAAGGTGACGGACTATGTTTTGCTTTAAAAGCCTTCAGGGATTCTGTGACCCTGAAGATCTGGTCTTGAATAGAAAGAAGACACTGTTGCAGAATCTGAGTGAGTTTTGTCCAGAGGTCAAATAGGAGAATATTCCAAATAAAACAAAACAAACAAAAACCTCTCCCTTCCCAGCTATTGCACCTATTATTAACAGGTGCTCAGAAACCAAAAGGACAGAACAAAAAAGAGCCTGGAAGCATGCTTGAACACTAGGTGGTACCTTTGGGAGGCTTTGATTTTGGTTTTGTTAAATCATTATCTCAAAACGAAAAAGTACAGGACTTTAACTGCTTGATCACAGCAGGTATTTCCAAGTCTCAGATCTTAGTTTTTTCTTCCAAAAGATATTGGATTTTGTCAATTCAAAATGTTTTGCAATTTGTCAAGGTAAAATATCACACACCTCTTTAAAACTTCATAAATTCAAACAGATAGCAATCATATCTGCACTGATTGCTAGGCATATAATCTTCCTTCTCAGAAGCATTCAGGAATCAAAACCACATGCCACAGGCTACAATTCTGTCATCTCTCATAAAAATAAGAATGACCATGAGTGTTTAGGGAGATCTTAAGGGATAAAAAACCACCGCATGTTTCACAGTTCTGGGAATATGTGACAGGCAGAAACTTCTGATGCCTTACCCTGTGGCTGAAGCTGATTTACAACCAGTGGAGCTTCAATTTGCTTCCAAATGAATAGGGTTAATTAGTTCCTGATGCAACAGAAAACATCTACTCCCATATCCGAATATTTGTAAAAAATGCATTCATTTGGCTGTTACATTCTCACACACAGGAAAAAACCAAAACCTCAGGAGAGGAGAATATTCTGAGAGCTTCGGTATGCTGTGCTGTGTCTTCACTGTTCCATCAGGCAAAGGGCCAGAGCTATTGCCACAGAGACAGCTGGGATTTTGGCCCTTAAAGCAAGTAGATGGTTCTTGTGCTGCTCAACAGTCTCAAGGTAGAAACAGCTCAACTTCAGAGACAGTGATAAGTGGGGGCTACGAACTGGGGACACCTGGCTTGGCTGTTCTTTGCTTTGCTGTGCCCTTAGCTGTTTTATTTCCCTCTACTTCTGCAAGCTTAAAGAAGAAGTTGGCCTTATGTGACAGGCGACTGTATGTAAAAAGAGGATGTTTTTCTCATGTGTTCTT
This sequence comes from Haliaeetus leucocephalus, assembly GCF_000737465.1. Lineage (NCBI taxonomy): Eukaryota > Metazoa > Chordata > Aves > Accipitriformes > Accipitridae > Haliaeetus > Haliaeetus leucocephalus. The sequence continues at coordinate 15,218,287 of NW_010972576.1, forward strand.
CACAAATGTCTGTGACAAAGGAAGGTTAAGAAATACAGACCTATAAAGCTTTTTGGAATTTCACATTTTAAAAAGTGTATGTCATGTATCTGTTACAGTTTCTTAGCAAACTGGAAGAGAAAAGCACTTACTGTCAATCCTTGTTCTCCTGGTTTTCCTGGTTCACCCTTAAAATAAAAAAAAGGAGTGAATAATTTCAGTAACAAGTCTTGAATTCTGTTTTCTACCTAATAATAAAGTACCTTAAAAATTCCATTCTTAAACAGGTATGGCAACGGACTGCACATTAAATATATTATTTTTTTGCTTTTTAAAGTAGTAGGCCAAATCTCAGACATTTCAAGAGGCAAAGTACTATTTCACAATCATGTAATGGTATAGTTCTTGAGGCAACAGTTAAGTGTTGGTGTCCTAACTCTATCCCTTGGTTCCAAACATAATATTCCATTCCAGTCAGTGGTGCTAAAGGACACAGAGAAAGGTTATTTTCACATATGTGCTGAATCCCACTGTTTACATATTCCAAAATTACTGCTCTGTGTCATCACCTCAGTCAGCAGGCATAACTTACCGTTGCAAATTATCGTGTTCCATAAACCCATAAATACTGGTATTTTGAAGCCATGCAATAATTACTCAGCTGTTAAATACCTGGGTTGGCTTTCAAAACAATAACCCATCATTTTTCCAATGTATTCTCTTCCTGTGGGCACAGCTCTACCTAAACTCAGAATCTATCTTCTCCCCTTTCTTCCCATTTGAACACATACAACAGTCTGTAGAGACAGTAAAACATGTCAGTCGTACAATATGGGCTAAAAATACCCATCCAAAAAAACAGAGTTCCTATAATTTCAGTGATCTGGTTTATAGATCACTCCCTTGTAAACCCAGCAGAGCATAGGGCATTCCACATGCTGTTGTATCAGCACAGCTGCATGATCTTTGTCATAAAAGAAAACCCGTCAAAAAACTGATGAGAACTGTTCTGATGCTGTTCTTGGTAACCGAAAAGAATCAGAATTGCTTCTCTGGGTATGTGTGCATAGCATTCAGAAGCAAACACGTAGCATCTGCAAACACACTGAGATACCCAGGAAGGAGAAACCACACAAGCACAGGTTTTTGACAGCTTGTTGGACTTTTCAGCTCACTCTGAAGCTTTGCTAACTTAGGTATACAGCAATCACACAGCCTGAAGTGAGCATCAAGATATCCCCATAAATGTTGGGAAATAATTGTGAAATAATTTCAAGAGTTTGTATCATATTGTATCGTCTTATTACCAGCAAAACCCCTTGCTCTTCTTTTACTTCTTTTTGGAGGCGTTAATGTTTCAAAGTCTTTGTGCTGGTGTCTGTGCAGTGCAAAGGGAAGTCACCTATTCCAGGTATCACTCTGTAGGAAGGCAAGTATGTTCTGTTTCCAACAGGTTCTTCAGTTGACATGCAAAGAAAGTCTTAGCAAAAGGCTGCACGACCCCTTCTTACACCCCTACTCTTCCTTGGTGCTCTCTCTGCTGGCGATAGGCCCAACAGCATCTCCCTAACACTCCTACCTCTTCAGCTCTAAAGATTTCATGCCCGAGAAACTAATACATTCACATCTCTAGAAACTTGAAGTATCTGTAACAGGATGCACGCTTCTGGGATGCAAGGTGGTGATGACACAGACGGAGACGTGTGGGCACAGATGGAGACGTGTGGGCACAGATGGAGACGTGTGGGTACACAGGCTGCTCCTCAACCCTGCTACACTGTGGAAGAGAAGTAATGGTGGCTGTTGGAGTTGCTCCCTGTGCCTTGCTGCCTTGGCTGCCCGACTTTCTCAGGATACACAGCAAATGTATAGGCATGGAGGAAAGCAAGGGCCAAAACATCATCTTATAGCTCTGGTGATTGTAAAGCTCCTTGCTTGGGAGGGACAGGCTGGGAGAGAAGCCCCTGCTTTGCCTAGCACTGCAAAAGAGGAAATGACTGCCTTCTAATGGTGGTTGGCCACTGTAAGCACATCCTTCTATAGCTGTGTGGTACTGCAACATCCCTGCTCAGAACGCAGTGTGGCTATTGTTTTGTTGTTCATCTCTTTAGCTCAGAGGTTCATGCACGCCTTTTAAAAATACAAAGCTGTCACTACCTCTCGGCTAAGTTTTCCCTTTACGGCTCTCCTGCTTGACTGTATATCACATAGCCATGCAGGAACAAGCCTTTTGAGAATCAGCAACATTAACCTGAGGGTACAGGACAGTAGCAACGAGCAGGATGGTAACAACAGTCAGCAATCTGGATGGTTTCTATCCGAGTGCTTGTTTGTAACCGATTCTAAAGCAGTATTATGAACAGATTTTCCATAATGCTATAGGGCTTAAGATAGCCACAGCTTAAAAAACTATAAAAAGAAACTCTCTCTTGCCATCTAAAGTAAAAATCACTACAGAACTATTATAAAATGGAATGACCTCATTGCATAAAATGCATTACTTTCCTGTTATGAGAAACACTAATGTTCCCTTTGGTAAAAAGCACAAAACCCCAAGCAACACACAGTCACGTTGTAATCAGCAACACCAGCTGATTCTGCTAGCCTCTTGTATGCGAATTATAAAAATGGTATCACTGCAGTCAGAAATGGGTTCTGGTTTCAGTCTCACCCTCACTACATCAAACCAGAAGCAACTCTGCTGACCGCAGTCAATTTTCCCGCATTAAAAGAACACAAGGGAGGCCCAGATGAGGCCCAAAGCCTGATGTGCTGCAGGACTAACAAGAAATGAGTAGGTGGTCAAAGTAAAGCATCACAATGGAAGCAACAAACTTTTAATGTCATTTCATAACCTTGAGCTAGAACTTAGAAGGGCAATGATGGTAAAAAACCAAGCCAAACCAAAACAACAACAGCAGCAGCAACCCTAGAGTACTACAGGTCTTAATTGGCAAGTCTTGCTGGATTTTCACAGGAAATTATAGCAGAGTCTTACTATTATCATCATGTTATATTATATTTGTACAGTTAGTACAATTTCAGACAAGGCAACCTGAATAGGGCCAGAATAGGAGTGTAGATATTTTCTTTCTTGGTTTTACCTAACAAGGCCCTACAGGGAAATTTTATGCCTTCCTGTCCTGGCCCCACATAATGAGCTATGCTTTTTCTTCAAAAAAGCTGTTTCTGTTTCCAGTGCTGGTCCTCACCTTGCTAGTTCCCTATGTGTCTTCTTGGCCGTGATCTTTACTTATCATGGGGTGTGTGTGGGTGTGCGTGCACGCACGCATCTGTACATGTGGCATTTCAGTTGTCACCTCTCTTTCCTGTGTTGTGATTCCATTTCCACACTGATAACACAGTGGCATTCATGATGAAAAGAGAGGTACTTCTTTCGAAAGAATGAAAATTAAGGAGGCTACAAAATATAAAACCAAAACCATACTCATATTTAATCATCAGGTCACAAAGTGCCACAGGCGGTGGCTCTAATCCTGTCTCTAAAACAGACAATAAGCAATACACTGGATTTTGGTGGTTGTTCTAATGAAATATGGGGGATGAACCAAAGAAAATGGTACTGTCCTACTTGTGTAAGATGGCAGAATCTGTCTCCAAACTTCATCATACATTGGGCAGCATTTAGCAGTTTATTATGTTGATTCCATTATTTTTGAGGCTAAATGATTAGGAAGCGAGAAGTCAAGCCCATTCATGTTCCAGCATCTCAAGTTCAGCTTTATCTTGAAGTATGAGTAGAAACATTTACTCCTTGTGGAGGGGCAGACCCTCCTCACGCAGCTATTAAACATCAGTGAGCAACTGAGAAACCTTAGAATGTGCAGGGAAGCTGTCAGGGTTGGGAGGCAAGGAACCCAGGTGTTACTCTTGGCCTTGCTATGAACTTGCTCTTTGTGTGTGGGACTCCAGGTACACCGTGAAATCTGCCCGCGGTTCAGCTTCCACATATCTTTCTTGCCAACCTTACCTCAGAAAACATCTTTGAAACTGAGCTGGTATACACTTGAGAGGAATTTGGACACCATGACAGCAACAGACTAACTTACCGGTATGCCAGGCATCCCACGAGGACCATCTTTGCCAGTATCTCCTGGGGGACCTCTGGGTCCTGGTGGCCCTGGAGGCCCAGGGGGTCCAGCTTGTCCTTGATCCCCCTAAACCGACAAAAAACTCATCACAAGTTTGCTTTAGAGGCATCAACCACACAAAAAGACATTGATCTACCCAGAAAGAGCGCAAGACAGGCTGGAAGAAGCTGCCATGAGCTGGACAGTGGCTTCTTCACTGCTTATGGCAGAGACTGCACTTTGCTTTGAAGACGAGGGGGTTGTATCTGTCCAGTGCAATCAGCCACAGAGCAGAAGGTTCAAATTCTAAACTACTTGTCCTACCACAGAACATATGCCAAAATTTGGGGCAGCCTTGCAATATTTTACTCATCTAGCTCCCCAGAGCAAGTAACTGTTTTCAATAAGCAGCTGTTTGCTTCGCAATTGGCAAAATCATAACAAAGCTGAGGTAAAAAAGAAAAGTCACATGTGAGAATATGCAGTTTGCATGGCAATTTTCCAAGCCCATCAATGATGCATGGATAGATTTCAAAAATGAGCATGGAAAATAACTGCTTTTCCACAAAGTTGTAGATAATATTTCATCTGTTTTGGGGAGCTGTTTTATAGTGACAATTAGCTAAGTCTTCTATTGATTTTTTCCTATTAAGTTGTAAAAGCCAATTTTCAAGAGAGTTGCCAAAACATATTACCTTCCCCCTTAAAAAAAAGACATCAAAAAATGGTGCTCAAGTTATTTAAGTTCCAGCACACCACTGCAAACCGCTAAAAAAAGCTGACCCCATCTTAAAAGTGGATCGTTTAGCAAAGCTACCCATAGCCTTTTAATTGTTAATATCATTAACAGTTTCTTCATTCCAAAACATTTTCAAATGAACAACCTGCTATAAGAAGGCATCTGACAAAAAGGTACAGCAAAGAGTAAATTGAATGTAAAGAAGAACCAGACTCCAGTGAGATGAAGCACTACCTTAATGAGGCGGCGTTTAATGAGCTGCTGATCAGCAGAGAGAAACCCATGATTGATTTTAGGAAACACCATCTGATCAGGCAGGTGAGGTCAAAGGTTGAAGATCAGAGATGAGAGAATTGAAGAATAGACATCAGAAGGCCCGAGAAAGAAATAAAGACATATTCATTAGATTTGTAATAGCTAAAATAATATAAACCGGTGCTTCTGCCTGACAGAAACTGTGCATTTTCTTTTGAGGACATTTACCTCTAATGTACAGGACAGACTGCTTTATAATTTAATCATATACAATGAGTTAACTGTGTAACTTTTGTATCCCCAGATTTCCTGTGAGAATTCTTTACGTGTATTAATTTTTTCACTACCTGGGCTCTAAAAATCAGTATTTTTATATGCTGTTCTTTCAGCAAAGCTTCTAGAGACAAAGCACCAGTTCAACTTTCAGTCAGATTTTCTAACCAGCATATTGTGCCATGAAGAATGGTGTCATTTTTATAAGGACTGGAGTTCCAGCTTGACCAGATTGCTTCAATCCTTCCTGCTTAATTTGCAAATGCGCTTTGAAAAAATCTGTATGTACAGATTAAACCTCTGATATCTCACACAAATAGCTGACTCTACATGTAACCAGTATAGAGTTCACTGACATTTTCAACACTTCTGTATGCCTCAGGGAAGCAGAACTACAGAAAAATCTGATCTGAAAATAAAATACTGACCAAGATCACGGGGAATGTGGGTGTTTCCAGGGCTAACACTATACACCGTTACGGATTTGATCCCATGCTCTGCATCAGGAGTACTTATACCAATGCAAAGGCAGTGAGGGTTGACTTAGGTCCACCATAAGGATTCATTGGTATTCAACGGTAAAAACAATTTTTCATGTGCACTTTTATGCTGATACAGAGAGACCTGACTGAACAGGTACATGTCAGCCACAAACCTTGACGGTGAGGATCTGATTACTGTGCAGAGCAGCGACTGTGGGGAAGCCTGGCAGACCCTAGGGACACAGCATAACATGGTACCAAAACAGCACAACACAAACATCACAGAGACAATTTGCTAACAGACAAACAAAACGAACACTATGTTTAGTATACCCCACATTTGCCTACTGACAGGAAACAGCCTCTCTGTCATATGGGAAACAGAGTTAGGTTTGCACTACAGTGCAGATACAGGTGGTTACTTTACAACAAGAATATCAAGAGATTTTAGAAGGAGCAGTCCCACAGAGGTGACTTTTCTTAAAATTACAATAAATTGTTATGATCTTCTGACAGTTGTTAGACTATCAGCCAGCAGATGACTGAGCCATTTTAAATTAAAATGTGCTACAGCACTTCTAGAGAGCTACATAGAAGGTTTTGACTCTGGATTGTTGCAGAATTTGACAGCAGTGACGGTGGATTTTGAAGCACTTTGTATAATTAACATCCTGCTCCTCACGTTCTGTTTAACATATGACATTCAGCACATAAACTGGTAGTACATACACAATTATAAACACTGAACAACAATCTACTGCTAGGTCTTGGGTATTCTGGAATGGCCACGGTCAACATTTTCAAGACATACATAGCAGCATTTTCATATCCAGGGCAAAATTTTTTCCCTCAAGCGCTGTATGCTGCATATGGTTTCTCATATCCTACTCTACCAACATGTGCAGAGCTTGTACTGTACTGGTACAAAAAAGAAGAATGTGGTGATCGTGGCCTGCTGTGACAATACAAGGGGTGAATTTTGCTCTCAGTTCAACACCTTTCTTGTGCTGCCTTGTAGGGTGTGAATTAGACCTTCTAATAAAGCTGAAACCATACGCAGCTGAGCAGTGAACTCCTAAAGAAAGAAATGCCAAAGTCCTCTCCTTGCCCTTAGCACAGCACAGTCTGAAGCAGAGGCTTGTTCAATGGCTGAGACACATCAGGCTGAGGAACACAGAACAAAACGTAGCCTGGTAGCACTAAGCTCCCTACGTGCATGCGCGCACGCTTGTCACCTCTATGAGGTGGAGCTGGTGGCACAGCCCCTCTGTAAGGCCTGGAGTGTATGGCTGCAGGGTTTCAGCTTGGCACCTCCAAAAGCAAAGGCTGCACCTGGCTCTGGCTGCCAGACAAGGTGGCTTCCGAGAAGTCCTGCATGAAGGCTCTGCTGGGGCAACCCACGCTGCCACAGTGCACAAGCCCTTTGCAGCCCAGCTGGCCTGGTGCAAAGCACCAACAGGCAACAGCAGCCTGCCAGGTCTCTCAGCTGCAGCAGATTCTTTTAACACGGCAAATATTTGCTCTGTTCATCTCCACATGCAATCACATCAGAGATCCTCTGGATCACAAAGACCGCACCAGTCTCTACAAAAAAAGGCAGAGTAACTTTCTGATGCATGCGTGTCCTTCACTAGCACCTTCGAGTTGCGTTCAGCAGCTTTATTCCTCATACACAGCCATCAGATGAGGAAGCTGAGACCCTTTAAGTGGATCCCATAAAGCCAGTGGCATTTTTACCAGCCTTTCCACTTTGTTCTTACAAACTGTGGTGAGGCTAACTGCATTGCTCAGTGACCTGAAATCTCCTCTTTAGAAACAAATAAAAAGAAAACAAAACCAAAAAAGGCTAAAGCTCCAAACATTTAAAGAAACTCACTCCTGAGACACTGCTAAGACTGGAATGATACATCATTTAGAAAACAGATGTATCAAATTTGCATTTATCTTATTATGGAATATAAGTTAAAAAAGTTATTAGATGGTAACATGCCAGAATCTTTACATCTGTGACTCATTAGCCCTGCTGTGCACATGGTCCATTCCTCTTCTAGATAAAACTACAATACCCGTGTAATGGAAATGAGTACAAACAAGAAACGTAAAAAGAACTAAAATCTGAGTAGCAAGCAATAAACTTTAAATCTCATTTATTAAAAAAGGGGATAAACAGAAAATCTTTTAACAACTTAATTTTTACTCATCAGCCTTTAGGATTACAGCACAGTAATTTTCAGTTATGTCTAAAATTTGAGATTTGACATTTTAAGAAGTGGAAACTCAAAACTTGTATTAGGTTTGATTTACTTCATCTTGAACATGAAGGAGAGCTGAGAATTAATTAAGAAAGGAGTTTAATTGGAAACTATGGTGGTTTGCCATGAAATTGTTTTTTTTTTCTTGAGAAGAAATGAAAGAATTTTGAAAGTTCTGTCTAGGTCCACACAAAAACTTTTACATAGCACACTTCACAGTCCAGCCCCAGCATTCTCAATGCTTCCCAACACCACACAGACAAGTTCAAGAGTAGATATCAGTACTGCAGTTTTCTGCCTATATAAACAACACATGAGACAAGGGGACAACCCCATTCTTCCATCAGCAGCTTAGTAACTTCTTTCGGCTTGTTCCCAAGTAGGACGAAGCTTTCTTTCCTTTGCCCAAAGCAGGCATAATCTCAGACCTAATGGTCAGAGACATGCAGTGCCAGCTTGGACCTGGATCATCTCCCCATATGCAACATGTGTATTTGGAGAGAGCCAGAAACACAGGAATATTAAATGGAACCCAGCAAAGAAACTATAATGGGTGCATAGTTTTCGCATGCGTGGGAGGCTTTAGAAGGCATTGCATCTTCTGGCATCCATGGAAGATAATGTTGGCACACAATGAGCTTCTAAAAAGGCATAAAAAGAGCTATCCTTCCCACAAAATGAGTTCTCTTCCTTTCCTGTCACTCTGCTATAAATATAGCTGCAAATATCCCCTAGATCTGTTTTATTTTTTCTCTATCTAAAGCTGTTCTCAATGATGGATTCAAAGTTACTCAATTTTCTCTTTATTTGGTTTGATTCTTGAACTGCACATAGGAAGGGCTCTTGTTCTACACCCTGGGGGGCCCTCACAGAATACAAAACACTACAGTGATCAACAGCGACCACTGGCCCACTAAATTCCTCTGCTGACAGCAACTCAAGCTCACCCTGAAACACTAGCTGGTTACAATTTCTAAATTTGCACATTTGTTGCATGCCTCGCTGCAATTTTTGCCCAAATGCCAAACAAAACATGATGCTTGGTGGAGGCTAACAGGCATGTGACCACGTAATGTAGTGTCCTGCTTACCTGCCTGGAAACGTAGATAAAGCCTACTCGTCCCCATACAATGGCTACTTAGAAAACCGAAGGATGCCAGAACATCATATCATTCCCTCTGTCTGATTTTTTACTTAGATGAAATAGTTCTCCTGTTACATCCATCACAGCCTTCAAAGATGTAATTCCCACTAGCAGTCCTAGATTTTTTCACAGTACATTCAGCTTTGTGCATTGCTCTACACGAGGTCAATCTTATAAGGTCATCATAACCTTGTCGTATGGCAAGTATAATAACATTAAGCAACAGTATTACTGGTCTTACACTGTGCTACATACAGCCCATTTTGACTGTTGCATTTGCTTAGTATAGTAAATGTCACAGTCCTCCTTAGGATTTTCCTTCTGACCTGCCAATAAACCCAAGCTGCACAAGCTTACATGTTCCTGTGAAGACATGGTAAATGAGACAGGAATTACCACCTGCTGTTCACTTGCACTTCCTAAGGTTACAGCCAGCTGCTGCTATTTCACATCAAATCACACAGGCTTCAGGCCAGAGTGATCCTGACACTCTTTATGGCTGCTTTAGCTCCCCCCAACACCACCTCCAGTTCTAATTAATCCCTCAGACCAAGTGCCAGTCCTGCAGCTAATTATTGTACCTGCCCTGGGGAATACAGTGTTTGGTATCACCCTGTAAGGTGCCATGGACTCTCAGCAGGAGCTCTTTTATATAATCCCTTTTATCATAACTGCTGCTTTCTCCATCAGCAAATCTGCTAACTAAAACAGTGCACCACAACAAGACAAGGATCCAGGAATTTCTTTTCACTTAGGCAATCATTCAGCAAAGAGTTTTAATTTGAATACATTATGTAACGATTCAAACTTTGTATTAAAATAATAAAAATCTAATGTTTAAGAACTAGCACAAACGGATCACTATAAAAGTATTATTTTCTATAATGACCTCTCTATTTTCACAGTGAATTCAACCTGACACTGCACTCAAAATCAACAAAACTGGAAAAAGCCAGCACTTCCCTATTTTGGTCCTAGTATTAGATGAATTTTCAGTGAAGCAAATATCTTTTCCACACAACTCAGTTACGAGTTCTGATGAGTGATCACCATCTGACCATCACAAAATATCCCTCCTGAAGGCAAACCTATTACTCTCACTGAAAGTGGTGGTAGGCATCCAGTTAACCTCAAGATGGGCTGGTCCTCCACAAAACCAAGCTGATTCTCACAGCAAAAATCTTCTGTCTGCCTTATGTTTCTCTTCAAATCTTATACCCGCTGCAGTTATGTGACACAGGTAAGTGGTTCAAGCCACTTCTGTGGTATTTATTAGGACTGGATGAAATATTTTTAATGAGTTGTTTTCCATCACATTGGTCTAACTCAAGTGTTAGGTATTGCAGCACTTTTGAGTGACAGCTGCAGTTTGAGATAAAACGACTACACGATGTTTTCTCAGTCACAGGACAGGGCTGTAGAAAAAGGAACAGGATGTACAGAGACTTCCTTCCTCACCATTCCTCTGGCATTACTAAAAAGGGGCAAGATGCAAACCAACTGGTGGTGAGTGAAGCCACGTGCTGCCTAGCTCTTAAGACAGGAATGACAACATCCTTGTCTTGGGAGCAGGTATGTGGCACTCTCTCTTGAGTGTCACAGCTGTTCTGCATTCCTCAGGGAACCTCAGGAGCCGAACATCAAAGGCATAGCTTGGCCCTGGAGGGTCATCCACAGCCAAAAGGACGCTCCTGTGAACTCTGAAAGGAGGCACATCTCAAGTCTGAGTGTCCCAATGCCTCAGACGAAGTTGGCAGCCGGTACAATCCGAGTTCTTTCCTAACCTCTTCTAGTTACAGAGCTCCAAGTTACCTTGCTCCAATTTGTTACCCTAGTTTCAGCTTAATGGAAAACAGGGGAGCCACAACAGCCTAATACTAGTGAAGTAGAACGGATAATTAGTCCCAGGAATGGAGTAGGTAAATACCCCTGTTGCCTTCTGGCAGATAAGGAAAAAAAAAGTCTCAGAAGTTACATTAACTGCTCACAGACAAATTGGCATTAAACCAGATGTCTGGCAGTTTTCTCAATGATGCTGCTTCGGTGAAATTTATGTTAACAGAAGGAATCATGGTTTTTTAGCCTTCTTATTGTGGCACACTAAGAGTATAGTTTGAAACAGTTGTTAGATATAGTTTATAACCTGAACTATAATTTGCTTTACACAGGACAATTAATAACAGAAGAAACAACTATGTGGGTAGCCATATTGGTAAAGTATGAATTTAAAGCAGTACTGTGTTTGTACTACATGTTTGAAGTAACACAGAGTAAACCAGAAAATATGCCTTTATGCACACATAAGAATATCACTTGAGGGAATACCACCACTATATCACCACCTCTGCTGCAGCTTTTGACAGTATATTCATATAAATGAAACCAAAGAGCATTTAATCAGAAAAGAAAAAGCTGGGGACAATGCTAATTTATGCTAATGAAAACTACACAGTCCTATTAAGGCAGATAAAATTCATGAGCAGTATTAAAAGTAAACAGGGAAGGGGAAAGGGTTAAATAGAAAAGAATATTATATCACTACCTGAACGTAACTGTTTTAACAGTCCACAAGGAATCTTTTTAATCTTTAGGACAATAAAGGTTAACACAATAAAATAAACTTCTGAGTACCTTTCTTTCTACAACTTAATCTCTTCTGCTGAAGATATTTTAGAGATATTATCAGTTCTGTGCAGACCCAGCTGCTAGGAAAATTTACTTAAACACACCAAAAGGAGAAAATAATATTACAGAAATACTTAAGTATGGCTTCTGGGTGGTTTCTCATCGTACCTAGACCAAAACCAATTTAAAAGCAGCTGCTAGCTGATGATTTCAAGACTTGATAATCAAGGAATCTCTCGTGTATCTGAACCAAAGGACAGAATATATTTATTATGTCATTTACAGAAGGATGAGAACAGACTGATTAAGACACTCAGTACTAGCTGTTCCATTCCCTCTGAAGATCCATTACCATTAATCAGGGTACAATCTCTACTTGGACAATATATCCTTTGCAATCCTACCATTATGAAATCTTCAAAGGCTTTTTTTAAACTGGGGTAGAGCTGAGCAACTGGAACTGAGCAGTGGACTGACATCAGCATTTATTCTAATAGTCCACAAGCTAAAACACGTCTTTTTTAATTTTGTCATGGCTCAGTACAGTAATGCATATCTCCGTGGACATGTCATGAAGCCATGTCCTCTGCAAAAAGAAAAGCATCCAAAAGATTTACTAACATTACTGTTTCTTACACTGGCATTGAGGAAAGCTAGTTCTGCATTTGACCTAAATGTCTAGTCTACCAGAACTTTAGAGTAACGAGTAGAGATCTGATATAAAAATATAAGAAGAAATCAAAAAAGCATTTTTTCAAATAAGATCAGGACTTTTGATTGTATCCACCACTACCTTATCTGTGATCTCATGTGTCCAAAAGCTGTATTAACCTGCTGCTCAAACTCACACTTAGGGCATGAATTTCGACATCACTCACACTACTGGAATGTTGTTTTGGCTCACATTTTCTACAGACAGTAAGGGCATAAGTAGATTAAGCCACATGGCATTATGAACTAGAGCCCTTATGCCATCTCTGTATGATGAAGGACACCAATCAACAGATTAATTCTGAATACTTAAGAAAACCCCTCAGATTCTTTAAAAAAAGACAAAAAAAAAAAAAAATCAGACCCATTATTCTAACAACACAAGTGCCTGACCTCTGGGTGGTATTTGCAGGGTCAGGTTCCTACTAGTGCATTAATTTACTGAAGATATTTTCAAGAAAACCTGAACTTCAGAGCAGTTGAGTATATACTCAGCATGTGCAGTGACTGTGAATAAGGAGTTTTGAGATAACTGATTACTGGTTTTAGTTTTAAAATGATTTCGGAAAGAAGGATCTCTCAAAAATCTCAAGGCCCAAGGTGGAAACGTGGGTGGGGACAGAAAGCAACAATTTCTTGTTTCAGAAATATTTTTCTTTTTTTTCTGCAGGATTTTAAAAGTTTAAGGTCTCATCTTGACCTGGACAGTCTTCACATTTTATTTTGGTTTCTTTTACTAATGAAAATGCTGGGAGGAAAGAAAGCATCTTTTACAGAGAATAAGGGTAATTTTGAAATTTCAGTCATAAAAATGACTTGGAACAATAAAAATCTTTGCTAAGCTAAATGCTAGTTTCAAACCAATATGTGAAAATAGAAAACCAAAGAAACTTCAGGCTCCTTAACTGTAAGAGATGAATTTTAAAATGTCCATCACTTTTAGATATTATATCCAGTCTGCCTGCAAACTTGTCAAATCCAAATGTTGATGGCATCCCACAGTCACTTTCAGGTACAGTATTTCTCTAAAATAATAGGGTATGGTATTATCTCCGAAACCATTTATTTTATATAGGCAGTGATGGAAAACCATGTGCAAAGGTAACCAACCAGGTTTAAATGGGTTTAGTTTCATTTGGTGCATGACTGGCTTACACATATAATTTCTATTGATTATATTGTAAAACCCCTGGCACAGCAAGTTGAGCAAATTCACCCTGAAGACAGTCATTAGAAGAGATAACTGCTGTACCATGAAACATAAAATGGTCAGAGGCTTTGTAGTACTTATTACTTGTGAAATACACAAGGCAAAAAAAGAGAAGCTGCTGTAGAACACATTCAAACACACTTCAAAAAAGATAAAGGGAAAACCAAGAAGACTGGGCAAATTACTTAAGTTATACCCATATACTTCAAAAAAAGGTACGTTACTACAATATGCATTGACTAAACAATCAGTGGAGGTTCAGCTAGCCCACAAGGTGCTATGCACCACCTCTTCTTCTCTACTGTGACCTTTTTCAATTCCTTTTCTATATTCAGATATAGAATTCAGTCTCAACTGCCAGCTGCCGCTGAAGATACAACTTTGCGATGTCCTTAAACGTGAATTCCTTAGGCTGGATATTTTTTGCTTTTTAGCTGCACTTGATTTACCAAAACCACAAAGCAGCCATAACCATGATTTGTACGGTTCAGTGAGGACTCTCCTGCTCTCCAGTATAGGGGACATGTCTTGGCAAAGAGGGACACAACAGTCTCTGTGTAGCAGATATTCCACTGCACTCCTCGCAGGTGTTCTGCCTACAAGGTAACTCTGAACAAACTTGCATCTTCTTATTGGGTATTGCCAACACTTCCAGCCCAGGGACTGAACGCCACACATGCCTAACCACTTTCTAGTTCTTACATATGTCTCCAACATTTTGCCAAACTTTTTGGACCAGTGGAGGCTCTGGCACCTTTGCTTTCCCTCCAGAACTGTCCTCTGTCCTCCCATTTTATGCCACCATGAGAAAAAACAGCACCATCATTCCCTTGTGTTGACACCACTTTAGTTGTTTTTCTGCGTTCAGACCTCTGGGTCTTTCCCTGGAAACTTCTCCAATACCCATAATTCCAGATTCTTATCCTCAGCTATGTAATACTCTTTGCAACATTGCTCTTCCATATTTATTTGTTACTGTATCCCTCTCCGATACCTCCGTCAAATTTGCTCTCCTGTTCTGAACTGAACACCAGTTCTTCTGAATGTAAGGTCACTTAGTGCAAGCACCTACGCACAGACCTCTGACTTATGCTTTCTGAATGGAGCATCCTCTCCTAAGCCACAGGCACTGCTCCACTCTCCTCCTCTGCCCTCTCTATCCTCATGTTTCCCATGAGGTTCTGTAGCACAGAACCAGCCAAAATATACAGCCCAGCATAGCTTCTGAGAGACACTAAATTTGCTTAGAAGTTAAAAGGAAATGTTTACATTCTTCAGAACCTTGTCTGTGTGTTAGCCTAGAAAAACCATGTTCCTCACATTGTTACTCTCTACTTCCTTTTTATTTCTTTAAATAGTTTTCCATTTCTTCTTTTTGACTTTCAACTGGAATAATATTTAAAGCTATTCGCTAATAGGCCTCTGTCTTTAAAGTGCAGTCATATCACCAAGCATAACAGAACACCCTGTAGGTAATTAACACTGGTAGCGCCAACACCAAATCCAGCTATAAAAACATGTTGTGACTTTAGATAATCTTATTGACTGCAAAAAGGAAAATAAAATAAAATAAAATAGTAGAATAAAATAAAATTGCAAATTCAAAATATTTAACGTAGTTGACAGAAAAAAAATAATTCATGGAACGTGCTGTGATGGAAAAATTCATAAATGGGTAACCAAAGAGAGTCACTATGTCATCAGAACAATGTAACCAAATGTGTTCTAATGAAGCACAGATGTAAAGAGGAAAGAACTGGCATAGCCAATCTATCTGAACTTTCACCCCTGTATTCCCCTAGTTGTCTGTTAAAATAAACATGATATTTAAAAATTAAAAGAACTTCTACATTTCCACAACTAAACCATGTTCCGTCTAACTGTCTGGATATATTTACGAGGTGACAATATTGTTATTATAAAAAATATTTAATACATACGTATCAGGAAAAAGAGCTAATACATGCATACATTATATTTGTTTATAATTCACTAAATACTAGATACATTTTACATGAAATCTAGAAGTACATTTATTAGAAACCCACCGGCCCTCTGCATTGTGGGAGCCCATGCAAGGCATGAAAACATTGCTGGGGAAACTGAAAGGTTTGGTTAGGAAAGCCAGCTTTTATACAGCAGAGCAAAATCACTGTGAAACTTGCTTCTACCCATAATGGAAATTGTGTATTTTAATGCATTACTTACTATTGTTACTCAAATCTTCCCAGACGCTATCTGGTCATGTTCAGTATTATTGTCCTGCAGACACTTACTTCAACATGCAGGGTAAATGCAGCTAATAAGCATAATTAGCTCAGACAGTGTATTTAATTTAGTTTTGCGCTAAAGACTAATTGCCTACTCAGCGAAGGGGAAGTGTAACATTTTTTTTAAGATGCTTACCCGAGGGCCCTGATCACCTTGATCTCCCTGCAAAGTGGAAAGATGAGATGATAGGTTTAACACAGCATCTGTGTGCTACCCAGCTCTCTTACATAATCTAACATTACACTGTGTCAATACAAACGGTCTCTTTAGTTCATGCTGGGAGGGCTTTCCGTTCACCTTGTAAGTGTCACCCGTACATCAACTCACCTTCTCGCCCTTTGGACCAGGTGGACCCTGAAAGAAACAGAAGCAAAGATGTATTACTGACACTGATGAAGTCCTAGGACATGGCAAGAAAACAGGTCTGCACCAACCTGTGATTTCTTCCTAACAATGTATTTCCTTATAATTTTTCACTCCAAACACCAGGGCTGTTCCAGAGACGGCTTCTTCACTGTATTAATACTAGGCACTGTGCAATTATTTCTTGAATAGTTTGCTCACCCCATGTGTTGAATCAGACTACATAGACAAGCAAAACTATGCCTGAAATGGCAAACTTTCTATTGATATCAGTTAGGGACAATAGTTTATCTCCTATCAGATAATAAATGTTTTCTAAGACTGTAAAACTTCTTTGCAAGTGCAGCTAATAAATTCAGAGACATATAAATCTGCCATGTATTTTGGCACCCTCCTTGGCTTAGATTGCCAAAGAAAAATGGATTAGGGCATCTAAAAGTAGCGTTTTCATTCCTATCTTTGGCAATGCTGAAGTTGATGTTTAGTCTCAAGCACACTGTTTTAGGCAAAATGAGCTCTTTGTATAACATGATTTTGCAGAAGCAATATTTATTGTTACTTACCACCAGACAAACAGTAAGGTGACAGAATCACAAAACAGCGAGGTCCTTTCCTATTCCATTTTTATTGAGCACCTTCCAGAAAGCTACCAGCAGGTTTCTAAAACTCTGGTTTTCAGGTTAGTATCTTGTGAATAAAAATGCTAGCAGTCTGCAGAGAACTGGCTGCTTACACAGTGCAGACTCTACCTCCAGCTTTCTGAAAGATATGCAGGTGTTTCATTACAAAGAAGGACCTGAAGTACATACAAAAGCAGCTGGAAACAGAGAAGGAGCCATCCAAGCTAGTAGGGTCCACTGTTATAACAGAAAGGGAGAGTGTGTGTGTGCGTGCACATGCAGCACAAGAAAAGGTTGCCACCAGCAACATAATTAGAAATAACCAAGTGCAACCTAGTTGAGCTGAGCACATTTGAACCATTTCAGCATTTACCCTAGTAAAAATTCATGTGGTTCACATAAATGCAAATGGAAGGAAGGTCAGCCTGCTGTGTATTAAAGATGTGATCGACCACATGCAAGTCTTCGAGAATCCCTATTGTAGCCAATTTTCTGCTTATTTTTAAGGGCTTCTGGTGCATGCCAGAGAAGAGCATCTGCTGCTAAATCTTTCAAGGAGTTAAAGCATATGCCTCTCCTTCCATCTCTTCCATCTGCTGCAGAGGACATAGAAACAAGCCTGCTACCTGATGTCCCCACATATCCTTTAGGTAGGACAGTGCTCACTGCTAGCTGAGTGGAAACCATCTGCTCAATTAACTACAACCCCTGTGTACTTTGTGTTGCACTGCAAGAACTCGTCCTCTTTAAAAACAAATTAAACAAAATAATTTAATGAATAGGACAACCTTGCTGCACCTTTAAAGTCTCTCTATCTATTTTTTTCTTATACTTTAACCCTTACTGACCCTTTCCAATGCACGTGTTCATATATATGTACTGGAAATTACATGCAGCATTGTCTACTGTTAGCTGCAGACTCCACGTATACTTACTTGGACATGACATTACAGTAGAGCACATTTTCAGCAGGCCCACTTTAAAAGATACACATACATGCCATTGAGCTTGTCAATTCACAAACGCATACAATCAGTAACACAGTACTTGCAGAATGGGAAGAACTAAAATCAGTCAATGCTGGCTGTTACCACCATTTTCACAGTGAACGTGGAGCACAAGCAAAGGGCTGTGCTCATGTGTCCCATCTCCTTGAATTATCAAATCATTACTGGCTCCGAGTATCTTACGGGCTGCAAACTGCACATAACGTGACCCCTATCTGCTACAGTCAGAATCCTATTTCTTGGGTCTTGGGCATGAAATTATAGATAACGTGGCATGACCAAGACTGCAGACAGATGTTGGCTTTTGGATCACGCCACGATTGCGGGAGTTGTTACTGCCTCACCCAGAGGGCCAAGGCCATTCTTACACCCAAGGGTAGCGCTGCTTCTGATGGGGTTTGGCTCACAACTTCTCTGAGGCGTGCCTGCCACAGCTCTGCCAGTTGGTACAAACTAAGACAGCAGAGATCGCATCAGCTCCCTGAACTAAGCTGGCTCACTGGAACAGAAACAAGCTAGAGCATGCTCACACGAGAGGTTCAGCCAGCAGATCTGCAGGGCTACTAGACCGTCTCCCTGGTACAACTGCTGGCGATATGCTCAGCTGTTTCCACCTGCAGAAGTGGCTCCTGCCTCTCCCCTGCACATTTGCCTCTGTTAGGAGTTCTCTGAAAGCACAGTCCATACACAAACATGTTTTTTGATAAGACTGAATCACATATCTGAATTAAAATTTGTCTGTGTAGGGTTTTCTGAAAATTACCTGTCCACATCATATTCAGAAATCCAGGGGTTTTTTTCTTTGCTCTCTATTGGGCAAAGCCAGCAATTATGACTACTTGGCGTTTGCTCTCCCTGAGTGCCACACACCATTGTTCCTATTAAGTCATTCTTCCAGCGCACAGATTTTTCATACAAAGTCTTCATCACTATCTGACAACTTTATTGTACCAGAAGTTAAAAACAGGTTTTCAAAAGGCCACGAGAGCATTTCTGGTGTGAACATTCTCACAAGTCCCTGCGCTTGTATTTGCAGTGCTTTTGCTTTCCACCAAGAGTCTTGAAAAACAAACAATTGCAAACAAAAATAGCTCTTTTGGATGCTAGTGAAGAGGACCAGTGGGGTTTCATCGAAAGAAAATTAATGTAATTCTTTCATGGCTTGTTCACCCATCTCTGGCTCTTCGCCTATTGTTTCAATTGTTCTTTATTGTTTTTGCAACTTTAAAAAGAAAATTCCTATCCTCAGCCTTTGACATCTTCTTTCCATTTGTACTGAGAAAATCTCCCAAGGTTTTTACTGCAGAATTTATTAGTGTGTGTACACTGAGTGGAGGCAGGGAGGAAGAAAAATCTGAGGGAAAGTTGGGTTTGCGGGGGTGGGGTGTGATTAGGAGACAGATTTGTTTAAAGGAGGGCAAGGTTTCTTCTGTTTAAGGGTATAGACACAAGGAACAGAGTGAGTAAAATAACACTAGCTTTGTAGGCCACAGCATAGACATCCTGCTTTTTTCCCAGGGAGAATTCTGTGCTTTCGTTTATGAGATGGCAGAGATCAAGCCACTAGCTGCTGCACAAATGTGAAAGCATTTTGTGTAAGTTATATGAAACGTCTGAGGTCAGAGCATTTCTGAAATAACTTTACAGTGTTTTCACTGGAAACAGAGGCTCTTTTCTCAAAGCGTAATTATCTGCTCCAGACTACTATACATTTCCAAGGAGAGTTTATAGCCTGCTTCACATAAGCAAGGCCTTGTAAATCACAAACACGTGCAAAATCTGCATTCATAATTAAGCGACAAATACTACTGTTTTTAAAACAAGGTCTTCTAAAGCAGACTGAAAGGCCTCCAGGCACCTGCCAGCCAAGAACAAAGCTGAAATCAGGGTCAAATCCATTCAACAGCCATGTTCAGGATTACTGGCAGGTGACCTTTTTTTTTTTGGCTATCAAAATCCCATTTCCATTCTCCGATGAAATCTTTACATTATTATAAATATGTCTACAAGAAATAGAGGGGTAAGAGAATGCAGTACTAGAAAACATGAGACCAATCCTTGTGGTCTTCCTTCAGACAACATTCCCCTTAGGGTTAACTGAGTGTGATCAGCATGATTTTTCACACAGCTGGTATTTTATAATTCATTCCCTGAAAGATGCTAATTTTGTATTCCACCCTTGCGGCCATTGCCACCTTTATAGTTTTGCAACAGTTACATTCAATCGACCTCTTGAAAAGCCAGTATTTGATTTATATTGGTTTTACAAGCATTCAAAATTATCTGAATTCTCTTATGGAGATATTCTGCCCATATTCCTATTGCTATAGATCTGCTTTTAACTGTAATACAGGCATTCCTACCATGACTTCACCAAAAAAGGCTCCCTTAAGCATTGAGGGGAAAGTAGAACTGAAAATAGTAAGGGATTCTCAAGAAGGGGTTCAAAGAAACAGCAATGTTTTTAGGTTCTGCAGAAAGCTCCAAAGTCAGGGCAGAGGAATCCAGATTTTTAGTGACTATTAGATAACCCATATGATGCCACTGCCAAAAGGACCTGCCAGTGCCTAGCACAAGCTGGCAACAGCCAACCAAGCAGAATCAGTTGGACTGTGTCAGTACCAGGTCCCAGTGGGATCATCCACCTTCAAGGCTCCTAAGGAACCTGAGATGTCAAACTCGGCAGCCCCCATCAGACAGAGCTACCATAGAAGACACAGGTAATAATAAACTTTTAGATACAGTCACTGCTTTCCTTCATTTCAACCACAACAGCCATAGGTGAAGGCAATCTGGCAGCTAGAGGACTGAATGTAGCTTGCAAGATTCAGCCTTGATTTTCATTTGTGATGAAACAGCATACAATGTGTTCATCCCTACTAGCAGCTACAGCATCCACAATAAGAGTGCAATGGGCAGTGTAAGGGAACAGTGGCCTTGTGGAGATGAGCAGAAAAGTGAACCAGATAGTCCAATGTCATCTAGACAAATTCAAAAAGGAAACCAATTTGCCAACTTAGTTTAATCATGTTTTCACTACTAAATGACATGCCATACATTGCCTAATTCAATTCCTGCAGTTTATTTTGAGGGTAAAAGGTGGTCTCAGCACATAACAACAAAGTATTCAGTTACAAAAGTCAAACTTTTTCTTTCTTTGAAATTTAGCTCATGACTTTCACAAGTTACAAGTTCCTGGTTGGAACAACAATTCCCAGTCTAACTATAGTTGCTGGAAAATATTAGGATCAGATATGCTGAATCGTAAGATAAGAGGTTACACAGAGTATTAGGAAACGCAATACTATTTCAAAGTTCGTACATTCATTTTAGTCTTGCATCCACTATGCAAGCCCTGAACTGCTGAGCACTGTGGTTTTGGCATTTGCTGAACTTGGCCATGTTTACAGCCAGTGTTTACATAGGCTAGTTTACAATGCCAACATCTCACCTCGCATCATTTTTACAACTGCTCACAAGAATTTCCAGTGAATCTGAACAGCTTCTACCACTGAAATTATATTCCCTTCTCTTTTACATATTTTCTTCTTCCCCGGGGATATGACTGGCTTATGGTGAAAACTTTAAAGAAAAAAAACCAACCTGCCACCCAAAAGACTCTTACCAATCTTTCCTTTGCTCCCCTTATATTCTCAAGTTTTTGTTACAATATTCCAAGGCAGAGAAAAAGAAACCTGAGTATTTGACACAATAACTGTGCCTGAATTAATAAACATTATGTAAATGGATGTAACCTGAGAAACATAAAATTGATATATATAACAATCTAGATAAACAGCTCAGTTAACATTCACATCAACAAGTAAAATGTAAGTGAAGCCTGCCATAAATTCATACAACCATAATCAGAAGTCAGTGATTTATGCCAATACATAAATCAGACAAATTCATAAACTGCAGGCACAAGAACACGATCTACCCAAAACGTGTCAAGAAAGCATTTAGACTGTAATTTAGACATTCATTTCTCATGCAATGCTCTTGCTGAGATTGGGATGGGGTGCTATTTTGAACTTTATAACGTTGTTCACAAAAATCATCAGATTGTGTCATGAGCTGCAAAGGGGTCACTGCTAATGGACTAGTTCAGCACCCAGGAGGAAGCATAAGGCTCAGTGTCGCAAGCAAGAACCTGCTAGAGGAGGTCTCCTCTTCCTTTCTCTGACATACTTGCTTGCTTTGATTAATCAGTAAGGCTGTCATTTTCCCCCCATTTTTCTCCCCTTCTACAGACAAACATGATGTTTTGTTTGAAAACCTACAAAACTCAACACAAATAGTCCTATATCGATTCCATGGTACGGAGAGTATATGACTATGTACCCATTGCCTGAGCACGAAAAATCAGGGATCGGCTTTACTATTTCCAGAAATTAATTTAAGCAAATGTTATAATCTGAATCAACTGTTAAGTTTCTTGTGAAATTAATAGCTGCCGTACGTGTCAGTAAGATCAAAGATATGGTGACAGAAAAACTTGTCACATTATTAAAAATAAGAAAATGGCTTCTGGTAAAGTCAAAAGGCTCCTGACTACCACTTACTGCTCAATGCACTGTAATACATGTATTTTCTGAATCTAACCCCTCATTGCCTTGTCCACAGTGCACCTTGCTATTGTTCTACTTGCTAGATAAGCAGACGTTTACTGATGATATTAGAGTTTTGATGCAATACTGTAAAAAAAAAAAACAAACCCACAAAGGAAATCCCACTCTACTAAACACGTAAAACAGCACATAAAACCATGGATGAAAATACCTAATATTGCTAAATCTTTCATTTTATATGAAAACATCCAGAGTTTCTGCTTTCAATAATGCCATAGGTGCAAGGAAGATACAAACACATAATGTTAGTTACATCAAAAAGACAGAAACACACAAATTTTTGCCTGGTGCTCAAAACTGCAGGAAGACATTTGAAAACAAAACTGATGTGTGCCCTACGGAATCAAAATTCCTAAAACAGACCGAACAGTGAGCTTTTTTTACTATTACTGTTACATTTGCTATTTCCAAACCAGTCTCAGGACTTTTTGGAGTTCAATCCATGATTGTAGAAATATTTTTTAATGACAGTACAACAAAACACTGGTTTCAGTGTTCAATACTTGGTTTATAAAACATTCTAAAAATGAGACATGGTTTTGATACAGACTGGTTCAGCCTTCCTATTCTTCCACCAATCCTCCAGCAGATCCTTGTCTCATTACATGTCCACCTGACACTTGAAAAAGCATCACATGCTATCTTAGAATCATAGAATAGTTTGGGTTGGAAGGGACCTTTAAAGGTCATCTAGTCCACCCCCCCCTGCAACGAGCAGGGACATCTTCAACTAGATCAGGTTGCTCAGAGCCCCATCCAGCCTGACCTTGAATGTTTCCAGGGATGGGGCATCTGCCACCTCTCTGGGCAACCTGTTCCAGTGTTTCACCACCCTCATCGTAAAAAATTTCTTCCTTATATCTAGTCTAAACTTACTCTCTTTTAGTTTAAAGCCACTACCCCTTGTCCTATCGCAACAGGCCCTGCTAAAAAGTATAGTATGACCGAGATTAACTCCTCATGAACCAGTATCTCATGTAGGCTGTTCTGCACTCTACCTTCAAAGAGCCTCCCTACTTCTTCCTCTTGCTGCATTGAGAATAGACACTTGGAGTCCTACTCCATCCTATACTAGACTACTGTGCAGCAGATTATTTTTCTACCCCTGTTATATCCTCTCCAATAGGAACATACATACGTGTGCGTGTATGTCTTCACATGGTTGTGGGCATGTGTGAGCATGCTGGTGGTAGAATTTAAAAACCAGACTTCATTTCTATATCAGCATTCACTCAGTAGTTGAATGGTTATGTCACAAGTAACAGAAAATTTAATACATAGCATGGTAGCTATGGAATAGGCAAAAATGAGTCTGCTATCAATAGATGAAAATATTTATTATGAGTCATGGGCTTCTTGATAAGATTCAATAGTTTATAAGATTCAATAACAAGAGAAAGTGCAGTTGACTGGAGTCTTGCACTTTCAACAGAAATGATGCCACAGAAATTCAAGGAGCAATGAATTACACAACTATTAAAAAGCATGTTTGGGCGACAGGAAGACAAAGAAGAATGAAAGGCTGCTTCCAAATTTTACAATAAAATAACTAGAGTGCAAAGAGTTTTCAAGGTAGAGTGCTTCAACATTTCCTCAGAAGGTTATTTATTGGCATTTATTGTTGCATCAAACTACTGAAGCAGGAAAGAAGTTATAGCTCTAAACAGTTTTTATTGCCAAGACTTCACACCTTTTATTTTGCATTGAACATTAAAAGGGATATGAAACAAAGGAGAAAAAATAACTAGCACTGCTTAACCTCCCAATTATTCCCATTTATTAAAATAACAATAGCATAGTACCACTCCAGAGGAGTTTTCTGCACTCAGCAGTGAGGACTGTACCAGTAAGCAGCCAATAATCAGACTGTACAAATATAGAGCTATTTTGCTCAAAAAGCCTGCTATCCTGGCCCCCTGGTCTAAGCAGATGAATTAGGTATTGATGCCTTGAACCCAATCAAAACATTCTACTTTATGGAAGCAATTAATATGCTCCAAGAGCAAATGAGAACTTGGGAAAACAATAATTAAAAAAAAAAAAAAAAAAGACTTAAAAGGAAGACCAATATAGTCCAGTGGAATTTAGGGCTTATAAAACTGCAGGGATCATGGAAGTACATTCTGGCTTTCTTTCCCAACACAACAGAAATTGAAAAGAAAAAAATTACACCTCCTGCCAATCAAACTCATGAAATCCTTTTTCCAGATTTTTTGAGATAAAAAATACACCATTAAATATTTTTTATACTTCCTTTGGTAGATTTTTATCCATAGGCCAGCTCTCTCATTTATTCCTAGAAGCTTAGTAAGAAAAAAATCTCCTCACTGGGAATTAACAACTTCCCATTATTTTCAGAAACAGTAGTTCATACTCTAATTTTTCAGTCATTTTTTACCTAAAACTTGAACAGTGGCTTCTGTAATTCAAAGATTTCCGGTGCTTCCCTGATTGCTTAGTGGCCTGGTAGATAATTCAGCTGAAATGACAGTGTCCTTTGCTCATTTGATCTTTTTTGTTTTACTTAAAAGAACCTTTTTGGTGAGGATGACAGGCTGAACTTCAAGCATTTTGAAGAAAACAAACAAAGGAGGAAAGCAAGGGAAAGGGAGAGTTTCAGAGCAATGGAGATTCGCCACTGCCAGTCACTACCTACAAGAGAAGCACCTATGGTCATGGAAATATGTCCTCCAAGCTCCCTAGCCCTCTGGATCTTTCAACTTTACTGTCTCCATTACTACTGTGTAGAGAAATAGCATACAAATATCTACCAGACAGATCCTCCTTTGACCAGCAATTGGGTCAAGAAGATTAACAGATGCTCCATAGGGTACAGCTCTACAAAAAAAATCACAACCACACAGAAACAAATTGTTGAAATACCTGAAAAACTCTCTGTCCATCTACTTGAAAAAAGGACAAGTTTCAAAACAAGGCAGCTAGTGAAATAAAAGTAAGCCGATTCAAGGAAAAAAAACCCAACCTGACTGTTGTGACTCATACCCATTTCATGCTGTTTTCATAGATTCTCCCACTTCCCCATCTTTCTCTTTGGAAGAAATTAAAAACAATCCAAAATTCATTATTGAAGGCGCTAAGATTAATTTCAAAGCATTTGCTACTAAAAGCCCAGTACCCTGTTTGAAGAATTTTGGCACGTACGTGCTATCATATCAAGGCATATTTACATTAGAGTAATAAAGGCTGAACTTGTGTAAATGAGCAGAACTGGATAGCTCGCATACAAACAAGGTTTTGCAGCTAACATACATTTGGTGTATTTCAACAATAAACTTAATTTCAGCAAATGGATTTTAACACAGACTTTTAAATAGGGTCGGTCAATTCCATTCTTCCATTTACCATGGTGAATCCACACTTGTTTCAGTAGCAATGCCCTGAGTTTCATTCAGTATTTCAAAGGCATTGCATCCTGTATATACGCTGTTTTTTCTTTTCCAAACTTTACTACGCAGTACAGGGTACATTTGCTCATTCAAGGTAGTACAATGCCAAAGAAAGATTTAGCTATTCTTTTAGTGCTGTCTGCAAACACCACTATAAAATACTACTGTAAAAGAAGTGGTGTGTTAGATTACTTAACTCGTGAATGGTTAAAAGAAAGAGCAGTAAAATATTAGTACAAAACCATAGCCATGTAAAATACAGCCCAAAGGATAGAAAGGCTTCTGAGACTCCAGTATAACCTCCACAGATTAAGAGCAACGAAATTATTTCACAACCTAGATAACTCTTTTAACCTGAGGATATGATAAAGCTTGAGAAAAATGTATTTTAGTGAAATACCAACATACATTTCTCTGAGGATCTTATCCTTCTTTCTTTCCTATTCCCCCCTTGCACATCCTGTAGTCCCTTAAGTAGTTTCTGTCCATGCCAGGCTCCATCGGTACCCAAACAAGCCATTTTACAAGAACTGCCTGACAAACGTAATGATAAAAACTACACTGCACATATCTATCTGAGGCAACCTGTAAGTACTAGGTTACTGCAGATGTCTCCAAACTATCTTAGCTACAAGTCATTGCTAAAAGAGGCAAAGACTTGACACTCTAAGTCATAAGTCTAGTCTTGATAAGGATGTGTCAACCCTTAATCACAGATTAATTTATTCAAAGTAAATGACTATATAGAAGTAAAAGCGCATAAAAATAGCTTATAAGATAATATATGTGTTACAATATGAGAAACAAATGCTAGTAGGAGAACTAAACCTTTCGTTTATCTTCCTCAATTTCCTCATACAACAGGGGAAAACTACAATGACATACTTCATCTTGAGAGCTATTTTGAGAACTGTACAGATTTGTAAAGTTTGAGTTGAAACACTGGATAAATGCTAAGGAATTTTTATATCAACTACAAACATACACATACTTTTATACATAGACATATAAAAGTGAGATGACTGAAGATATGTTTGTAACCTTTAAGGCTGGCAATGTCTTTCTTTATACAGGAAGCAATTTAAGAAAACATAAAGTTTATTAAAAACAAAACAGTTTTCTCCTTAAGACTAATAGTTTGGTCTACGAAATTCAGAACATCTTCAGGGGAAATTACACACATATGTATATGTATACTTAAATGGATATTCATTCTTTTTTGGCAAATGATCACTAACAGACATACTGTGCAATATAACTGGATTGTATTTCTGAAAATACGTGATTCTTTTACATGTTTCTCAGCAGCTCACAACTCTTGAATGTTACTGATGGATCTCAGCAAAAAAAGATTATTAAGAACTCCTATGCTATTGCAGGGACAGCCAAAGCATTTTTCAAACATAGAATCCTGGATTAAAGCTCACAAACAGAATGGACACTTCCCATGCCATGCTGATTAATAACACTTCTGGCAGTACACAAAACACTCCAGTGAAAGGAATTGCTGCATTTTCTATTTTTTCTTCTTTCTCTCCTCCAAACTTGACTCATACTTAACAGGAAAGAATAGCACATCATCACAGCTCTTCATGCCCAATTCAATATAAAGAACCTGAAGCATTTCTGCTAACATAAGGTTGCTTAAAGTCAAATTTCAATTGACAAAATTGTCACTTTATAACGGAAAATACAAATTTTGAAACTTCCATCTGTCAGCCTAAGATCCAAAGCTCCCAGGTTTGCTTGAATTTGCAGGACTTCCAAGCTTCCAGCACAGAAAGTCACCAGGGCTCTGGACTGACAATGGGTGATCAAGAAAACTCTAATATTTTGAAAACCCTGTGAAAGACTAAGGTCTTAGATATCACAGCATTATGTTTAAGTCACCATAAGCTTGATGAAATACACATTTTTATAACTCTTCATTTCTTTTTTTTTTTTTTTTTAAAGCTAGTGAAACTACTGGGATCTGCAACAAATTGAGCTGGAATTCAAAGCTGAAGTACAGCATGAGGATCAGTTAAAAACAATAAGCCAGTAGGAGTTTAATATCAAATTAAAAACATGTGCAGCAGGATAGTAAAATACTATATAATATTCCTGAACACAGTGCAATACTTTGCTTTGACATAATTCCTAATAAAACACAGAACACACTAGTGTATTTCTGCCATCTGTAGAATAGGATGAAGAAAATACAAAGGTCATTTGATAAAGAAATGATTTAGGAATACAAGAAATATTTCAGAGTTCTTAATTATATTTTGACAAGTCTTTGTACATCTCATAATGGAACCACAGTGCTAGGCTTGCAATTGCTTTTTGTACTCATATGTACTCTGTTAAGCTAAGCAATGCTATACCAAATTAAAGCTTACAAGTAATTTTTGCTTCACAGTTCTTCACTTGCTGTTAGAAGATCTAGTATGCCTCGGTGACAGCTGCAACTTCTAGATGAATAGGTGGAATGCTAATGTGTGATTCCCCATAACATTTATGCTAGCATATGTAATGAGTGAATCAGACCTTAATGTTTATTTTATTAAAACAAAACCAATTCTTTTCAGAAATTAATGATGCCAACATGAAGAAAAGTTGGTAACACCCTACAAATAGAAAGCTGTCATTCATGTTTTCTTTTAGAGTTTTATATATTAGTTTTATATATTTTTTTATTCTAGGACTTGATTTTTCAGAGTAACGGTACCATAAATTGTCACTATGTGAACTATGAAATGAGGGGATTAACTTCTAAAAGTTTTGGGCCAAACAACTTAAATTGTTCCAAGAACCCATCTTCCAAGCTTTCTTCATCTACTGCATACACCTGCTCTGGAGGGAGATCTTCAGGTTTAGTAAAAGAAGCCACCTTCATAACAAAAGAACTTATTTTACGAGGGCATCCAGAGCTGACATTACCTTGCGTGAAGAGCCCTTTCTACAGAATTCTGCACAATGACGTATTGGGTTTACATGCCAAGGTTTTGGTAGCGGGGGGGCTATAGGGGTGGCTTCTGTGAGAAGCTGCTAGAAGTTTCCCCTATGTCCCATAGAGCCAATGCCAGCCAGCTCCAAGATGGACCTGCCACTGGCCAAGGCTGAGCCCATCAGCGATGGGCACCATCAGCCCATCAGGTGGTAGTGTCTCTGTGATAACATATTTAAGAAGGGAAAAAAGTTGCTGCGGCACAGAAACTGCAGCTGGAGAGAGTGAGAACATGTAAGAGAAACAACTCTGCAGACCCCAAGGTCAGTGAAGGAGGGGGAGGAGGTGCTCCAGGCACCAGAGAAGAGATTCCCCTGCAGCCCATGGTGAAGACCATGGTGAGGCAGGCTGTCCCCCTGCAGCCCATGGAGGTCCACGGTGGAGCAGATATCCACCTGCAGCCCGTGGAGGACCCCATGCCGGAGCAGGTGGATGCCTGAAGGAGGCTGTGAGCCAGTGGGAAGCCCACGCTGGAGCAGGCCTCTGGCAGGACCTGCGGACCCGTAGAGAGAGGAGCTCACGCTGGAGCGGGTTTTCTAGCACGACTTGTGACCCTGCGGGGGACCCACACTGGAGCAGTTCGTGAAGGACTGCAGCCTGTGGGAAGGACTGATATCAGAGAAGTTCGTGGAGGACTGTCTCCCATGGGAGGGACCCCACGCTGGAGCAGGGGAAGAGTGAGGAGTCCTCCCCCTGAGGAGGAAGGAGCGGCAGAGACCACGTGTGATGAACTGACCGTAACCCCCATTCCCCGTCCCCCTGCGCCGCTGGGGTGGGGGTAGGTAGAGAATTTGGGAGTGAAGCTGTGCCCGGGAAGAAGGGAGGGGTGAGGGGAAGGTGGTTTAAGATTTAGTTTTATTTCTCATTACCCTACTCTGGTTTGGCAATAAATTAATTTTCTCCAATTCGAGTCTATTTTGCCCATGATGTTAATTGGTTGAGTGATCTCTCCCTCTCCTTATCTCGACCCACGAGCCCTTTGTTATATTTTCTCTCCCCTGCGCTGCTGAGGCGGGGAGTGAGAGAGTGGCTGCGTGGTGCTTAGCTGCTGGCTGGGGTTTAACCATGACAAATGAATATTCTTATTTTTGTGTTTGTGGAAAATGAAAACCTAGATTGAATTGGTAATTGTTAAATTAACAGATTTCAAATCTGATGTTTTTCTGAATCAGGTAAGAAAGTCAGAAACAAATTACAAGTTCCAGGAAATGCTGTGGAACATTTGAACTATCTTGCTATTTCAGCACAAGATTTCCAGAGATAGTTACTGAAATTGTAACTCAAAAGCATGCCTATCAGAGGAGGTAAAAGAACACAGTAGCAGAGGTGAGGAAGGAGTCTGGCCTCTGCTTTGGGCATCTGACATTAGATGAACAGAGGTCTAACAAGTCTGATTATCCCCAACTAAGTTCACTTGGCAGGGTACTGTAGGGAAGTCATTAATCTGCCATTAGAGGCTCCTTCGCAAATCCTGGCAAAAGGCTGAGAAAAGACAAGTAAAAAAACATGTTGGAAGCAGAGCACAATATCGAATGCTACAAGAAGTTTGCTTGTTTACACCTGGAACTTACTCCCCTCAGCCTTTTTAAATTATGTGTGGTGCTTCCTTAGTCTTGGTACAGCTGATAGGCCAGCACAGTTTGCCTCTATATCTCCAATTCCGTGCTTTCTTCTTCACAAAGCAAAGAATTCTCTTATTTGCACTAATGACATCTGCTCAGCTGAACAAGCATTTAATATTCACAGCTCTCCCGGTTTACACATGTACATAAGCCTACCAGGGGAAACTGAAGTGTTTTATATTTTAAAAGTGCTTATTGTTATTCTCAATTCCTTTTAACAAAATTAACTTATGCTTTATTGCATATAAAGCTGAGAAAGCAACATACTTTAAAACAATTAAATACATTAAATCCTTCTGGGAAGATACATTTCTTGCATCTTTTGTGTCATAAACATTTATGTACACATCAGAGAGTAAACATGAAGTTTTAAGCATGATTTCTCCTCCTATATTCTCTGATGTGGTTCAGTTTGGCAACTAACATAAAATGAAAAGCCATGATACTAGCATTTGTTTCTTCATGTTCACAAGTCAATATGGACTGAGGGTTTCCTAAAAAAATTGCACCATTTCAATAGTGTTTAGGAGTTCGTTTACAGCTTTAGAAAGGAAAGAAAATGGCAAGCAAATGGTAAAACTCTGCCTGCTAAATACTTATCAAACTTAGTACAAGCTTGTTTATTTAGGCAATGCCCTCAGTTAAGATTAATTTCTGATCTCAAAATTGATAGTAGATTGTTATTAACAGCAATGGGATCAAGTATTTGGCCTTGTTATTGGTACAGATGCAAGTAAGAAACAGACTTTTACATACGGTGTTTGGCTATCTTCCTATGTCTACCTGGCCATTAGATGAGAGTATTTTTTAAAAAACACTACATTAATCTGTTTCTACTGCTGTATATAAGCCCAAACTCTCAGGCTAAGCCTAATCTTATTTTCATTTATACAGGTATAACTAATTAGTTTGGACTTGGTAACAGTAGTTGGGAGGAAATGTGTGGTGTGCACATGAAAACTTAAAAACTACAGATATTTTAAACTCACTTAGGAAGAATTTTTTTCAAAAGACAAATAAACCTGTTATTTATTCTCTTTCAGTTCTTGTCCTTCTTTACCAAAGCCTAACAAACTGTTCATTCCCTTTTAAAAATATATTTCCTCCTTAACTTACAGTACCTGCTTTGACATGACATTGAGGTTCTGCATTCCACACCGACATCAGTAATACCTAGGGCAGAACATGGCAAATGCAGTAGCTCTTTCTACTGTTTACATGTTAGTGAAGATGCTTCAGAAGAAACAAAAAACTGAACCCAAATCTTTAGGTGCAAAATGATATTTGGCTCCCCTTAAATGAAAGATCACAGTAATAGAATGAATGCCCCTATGAATTTACACCAAATTCTAACTCATATTCTGATTTCTAGCTAAGTAATCACAGCTTCACATAGGGAATTAAGAAGAAACTAAAACACACTAAAGTTATTGAAAGAATTTCATAACCTACACTGAAATAATGGCCTGATGGCATCCTGAAAAAGTGAGGGGGGACACACACAAGTATATAAAACAAAGAGAACATCATTCTATATTTGCCTAGAAAACAAAAATTTGAGCGACTGTACCTGTTCTTTGTTAACAAATGAATTTGTTAAAGTTTGACAGCAAAATCTGACCTGCAACTCTTAACCCAAAAGCAGACTAGCATTTGCATATTCAAAATGAGTCATACAATCCTTCAGCAGGATCAGAAGTTTACAAAGGAGCTTAGGGTATCAGCTGCTAGAAGGAGAAACACCCCACAAGATGATTCTCTAGAGTGTGAACAGCTGATGGCCTGGATACAACCAGTGGGCTTCTCTCAGGAGCAACAGTTTTACTGCACTGTGTATCTCAAGGTGATGAACTCTTTCTCCAGCCTCACTCTGATTCTGTCCTTCAAAAGCGTACTTCTTGCCTCCTTCCCCCACTCTCCGCGCAAGTAGAGAGACTCAAGGCATTCCTAGAGGCACACTGCTGGGAACAAGGAACGTGGAGCTTACACCTCAATTTATGGTGATCAGAACAAAAGAAGCATTCAACTCTAAGGCTCTGACAGGTAGAGACTTTGCAGCATTAGTCAATAGGACATATTATGCACCTTGCCCATCGCTTAAAAAGCCATCAAAACACATACAAGATCACTTGACCTTATCAACTGCCCCAGTACTGAATGGCATGTGCTAACTAAGAGGAATATTTAACAGGTCTTGGAATGCAGATGGCTATCCTAACTACCAAACTGAAAGGGAAACTCAGCAGGACTTAAAGAAAATGTTTTACACAACCCCTTTCCCATCCTTCCTGCTGTCAGATACTCAACTCTTTCCCAAGGTCTAGGATTCTCCTTACCATCACAGTGTTCTCTAGGAAGTGATAAACAAATCTCTTCCATACACTGCTGCCATCCACACCAGCTCAAAACTATGGCCTATGTCCTGCTGGCTCTTTCTCTCAGTCCTTGACAAAAAGCAGAAAACTGAAAGTTAAAATGGTTCCCACCAGCTCTGTTGACAGCCGAAGCCAGTAATAGCCTGTCCAACCATGAATCAGAATCGCTGCCATCAGAAATTAAAAATACTCCAGTCACATACCCTGAAGCTTGACGGTAAAAAAGACACACGCATACATTTGTCACCAGAATTGCTATGGTAACCCTTTGTCATGCACACAACACTGCAAAATTTCAGACTGAAATAACACCGCTTCCACAGACATTTTACATACAGGAAAACAAGAATCTCATGAAAACAAGTATCAATCATTAGTATTTTGTCCATTTCTAATGCAGATTTGAATGCCTGCCAAAGAGAAGGGAGAAGCATCTGTGGGGCTGCTATATCTCAAAGTCCCACACAGAGAGTGATCACGTATGCTGACATGAGAGAAAAAGTATGTTGCACTACAGATAGGCCAGGGAGAGGATATTGCCACACAGGAGAACAGTTGACTGACTGAGACAAAGTCACACTGAAACAGCACCCGGCCCAACATTTATAGTCATTAATGGCTTTAGTTCAGTTTAGGATTTCATAAAGGATCATTTTCTCTTCCTTCACCCGAATACTAAATGCTCTTTTTTACAAAATTTATATGAACTTTACTTCTAAACAACAAAAAAGTTAAAAATAACAAGCCTTCTCTTTACCCAGATAGTACATTCGTTATGGAATTAGCTTTAGACTAGAAGCTAAAGTCTGTTCTTTGACAAACATGAATACTTCCATTATTTTAAACAGGACGTGTATGGGCAGAATTTGGTTGTATAGATTTGTTGGGAAAATAAACCTTTCTGGTACAAATTAATCTAAATACATATTTACATTCTAAACAAGAAAAAAAAGCAGGTATTCTTTGGGGTCACTCAAAAGCCAGAATTTAAGTTTCAGCAAAAATATTAAAAATTTTATTACTTGCTCTTCTATAAAGAAACTCAGTTTACATAGTATTTGAAAAAGCTTTCTTTTTAACAGAAAACTAAAATCATAAGAAGATACTTTATTTTTTTAAAGGTTATGCTAGAAATCCTTTAGCTATGGATTATTGATTTATCTTTCAGAGATACAATAGAACCACAAGATTTTTCTGAAAAAATGCTTGTGGGTTGTAATGAAACTTTCTTTTACTTAAACCAGGAAAATATGAAGCAAAATTCTCTTTTGCAGTGTATTTTTGAAGAAAAGAAGCAGTAAAAATTCAAAGATAAAAAGATAGGAGGTGTTACTGATCTGTTATGAATTTATATTTGTACCCAGTAACTATGTATGTGTTGTGTGAATTCAGTGTGTACTTTTTGAAAATTATAGCAAAAAAAAGAATAGGTGCTAATAAAACACTGAGTGTAAAAAGGATTAGAATTTATCTTTTCTCTTAGTGTGGACTTAAATGGCTATGACATCAAAAACTTTCTTTTGTCAGCATAGTAATTCTCTTTGAAGGCAGGAATCCTTTACTTACTAACCAAACCGACCAATACTTTGCATTTCAGATTTCTCATGGACAGTTAAGACTGAGGAAATTACTGACAACCACGGGTGGCTGAAATTTCTGCAGTTTTTTAATGAGAAACTGCGGGGGTTTGACTTATTTTATCTGTATGTGAACAGATTCTGTTTTCTACTGATACTTTAAAAACAATTTTAAAAATTCTTGAGATTTTCAACCAGAGTTTTCTGCATTTTAAAAATGCTGTCTCATGAAGTTATCTGGATCTGGGTTTCAGTTTAAGGGGAAAGACATCTAAATGTATAGCCTACATGTATTTGCCTAAGACACGTAGTTGTCAACATAGGCTAGAAAGCAATTCAGCAGAATGGTTATTCGATTCAGTAGCTGCCTATAATCAGAATCTGTAATTAAGAGGCACGAATGTGTGCAAGTAGTGTCATGTGAGAGGTTCCCTAGGTATCCAAGACAGCTGCCCATGACTGACAGATACAACAATGGCCCAACACAGACTCCAGCCATTGTACATGAAACAGCCAGAGGCTAGGCTGGAGACCCTGGATCATCTCACACAGCAACAAACACCTGAATGCAGGCAACGTAATTGAGCCCTAGGAGTTTACAACGAGCTGAAGAGGTCTCTAGGTGCACTGAGTATTGACTCAGCCTTCACTGACTACAAGGAGTGCTTACACACCTCACATGTCAACACCTACGCACAAGCTTCTAGGTTTAGGCATCCTGATCTAAAGCTGAATTCTCCTCTGACTGTTTCATGCCATTATGGCTTCCTCACCGGTGCCCTTGCAAGAATTATTCCTGGACTCAAATCAGCCAGTCAAAATTACTAAGTACATACATATCCTGCTGCCACAATAATAGCATCTTGAGCTGGAAAGGAGGAAAAGACAGTATTAAGAGAAATGGTGTTGCTCAGAACAATAGCAATGGCACAGAGATGAGCATTTCCACTGGGAGGAACTACTGAAGTTAGGATGCAAGAATTCTCATCCTAAGTCTTGTGGGCCCTAGTACCTTGTACTTGTTTTCTGTATATTCATTCAGAGCACAGAGTAGTTAATAAAATTTGGGAGGGCATTTTTAGAGGGTTTTTCCTATGGTTTGCACCCCACTTCTCTTAACAATCATGACGAGATTTGTCTGCCTTTCTGCCCTTGAAACAGCACTGCATGCTGCCATCTCCATTGTGGTTCTTTGCCTACAGCTACCTCAGGGCATTTCATGTAGAGATATGAGCTCCAAAGACTGAGAAGCTGTTTACGAGCATTAAGCAAGAGACACTCTCCAAGCAACTGAAATGTGGGAGGTGGGGGTCCAAACCCAGAGGGAAAAGACACGGGTGGCAGCACAAGTCGTTGCCAACTGGAGGGCAGCCCACAGGCTCCAGTAACAGCTTCAGGTCCTCAACAGAGTTTGTTCAGAGCAAGACTGCCACACAGAATTACGATCTCTCTCTTCATTGACCCCCAGCAGCACAGAGGCTGAAGATACCTCTCTGTGTAGGCCACACATCAAGAGCTTACCATGAAAAGTAAGTGCTGTGGGGGGTGGTAATTTCCAATATCATATGGGCTACTTAGATAATACTATTAAATGGAGCCTGGCACTGCAAGGATACTAGGCATTCAAAACTGAGTGGGATGACGGTTTATAACGCAAACTGTCTTTCAACAGAAAACGATGATTAGAAACAAGAAAATCTGAGAAAAATGCTTGCTTCCCATAAAGAAAATCTTAACTTAAAAAAATTCAGTCGATAAGGCTGTAAAGCTTTGACTTTCAATTATGATTCTGAAATATAAAAGGCCGCCACAGAAATCCTGGTTCAGGCAACTCACTTGTGCTAAGATGGTCCCACAGACTAGAGTTCCATAATGCATCTCACGTGTGCAAAAAGGTAGAGTTTTTCAACTGATTTCACTAAGTTTGGCTTTAGTATTCACTTTTCTTTTTCCTACTTCCTTGCTCTTCCACATTTCTATATCACTCTAACTCAAATAATTTACATTTAATTTTTGCTATACCTAATGTTTCCTTTCTGCTGTTCTATTTCTACTTCAGAACTGAAGTTCGACTCTAGATTACCACATCTTCAGTTACAGCTCACAAGACAAAGTTCTATTATTCTTAAATAAAGCAGAACTAATTCAAAGCAGTGTATATAATTAATCAAAACAGCTAGCAGTGCAATATTTAAAATAACTGAGGGCTGCCTGGATTACTGCAACACTATTAGCATGTGATTAATAAGCAGTTGAAGTATTACATTTGCTACACATTTGCTAAGTTATTTTATCTTGCTTTAAAGTTAGGTGGCAAAGTTTCAAGCCATAGTTAGGAGATTTGCTTTATTCAGTATTACGTTGTTAACCCCACCATCTGGTCAAACAGCTGAGGGAACTCAACCATATGGGGGGGCCCATCTTTCTCTCTTGGGAAATATTTGCCTTACAGAATTATGCAATGGTTACCAGTTTCTAGCTTATTACAGTAGGATTTAATAAAAAAAAAAAAAACAACTCTGTAGAAAACCTGAGTTTGGTGGGCCCTGTATTTAGCTTTAACTTATGCAGGAAAATAAGATGGCACTTACTTGAGGACCAGGCTGACCCTGAAAAACAAGAAAAAGATAAGGTTATGGTAAATTAAGACAAGGATTAACTCCTTAAATAGTAGCAAATAGTTACAGTACTCTCTAATGAGGACATAACAAAAAATCCAGTAAGTGTATTGAAGTCAGATTCTGACTCTTAATTCTATATTGAATTTGAATGTTCTAATTCCAACTGATGAACTTTCTTGCAATTAACTGATTCCAGAAATAAATTACAATAACACATCATTGAACCTGCATTTGAGAAACTTCATACTTTAGATAGTCAGAACAATTTAGAAATGATAGAAAGACCTAAGTTAATCATTTTCAAGTGAAAAAGAATCCACAGATGCTGAGCTAATTTAGAAGTAGGTATTGCGTGCTTTTTCTCCTTTACGGCTTGCCCCCATGCTTCAAGGAGGTGCTAATTACCGCCTATTGAACGAACAAAGTCTAAAAACTGGAGGAGCACATTGCTGGGCAAACAGTAGTCTTTTTGCCATTGCTGCAAGCACCACAGTTTTAAGCAAGTATAAACCAATATTAAAACCAGCAAGTCAGCAGTAGATTAACTCTTGTCAGTCAGCCCAAGAGGTAGCTGATACATTTCCTCTCCCTTATTTATCGTCACCTTTGGACCACCCCTGGACAAATGGAGAGGCATCCTTTGCACACCGAGGTGTTGTATGTATCTCTTGCTGCTGCAAGCCCTTACAGACCAGACTTCCTATCACTAATGTTCCTGGCCTAGGACAGCCGGTGAAAGTCATCAGTTATTCTAGCCTACTCATTACAAATTATCTGCATGAAGCAGTATTATATTACAAAACAGTATAGTAGCTGTGACTATGAACTACAATCACCCAGACAATCAGCTCACACTGTAAGACAGAAACAAATATTCATATATTTCTCCCTATAAAGAGAGAATTTCTTAAACTTCTAGCTTAGCTTCTAGGGTTTTATGACACTTCAGTAACATTTCAGCTGAACTAAAACTATATTTTCTTTAGTTGAAGGAAACTGAGCATGGAGACGTCTTAAAAGTCTTACAAAAACTCTCCACTTTAACTAGAAGGTACTGCTACAGAGACTCAAAACTTTTCCATCTGATCATCAGGAAACACTTTTTTACTGTGAGGGTAACCAAGCACTGGCACAGGTTGCCCAGGGAGATTGTGGAGTCTCCATCCTTGGAGATATTTAAAAGCCTTCTGGACGTGATCCTGGGCAACCTGCTCTAGATGGCTCTGCTTAAGCAGGGGGGTTAGACCAGATGGCCTCCAGAGGTGCCTTCCAAATTCAACCACTCTGCAATTCTGTGTGATTTTAAAGAGGGTAGGGGAATCATTTCAACTGGGAACTATTATCTACGAGAAAAGCAGCTGAAGAAAAATGCTTTTTTTAGTAACTAGTAAGATTTTTTGTGCTAAATTAAAAACCAGGAAAATATATTTTAATTCACATGCAAGTTTTTAAAGATTTTTTTTTTAAATGTAAGAAATATTAGAAATAACGTTACGAGGAATCATGGTAGAATACAGAATTATTGTAGCTATCTAATCCTTACACTGAAGGCAGCCTAAAGCATTCTCTGTTGTAGATGCTGCAGTTTTGTATTAGCTTCTTAAACCAGCACTGCACTTACAGAGGTTTTCAGACAAAAAAAACACTGGCTGAGGTTTGCCACTTCTAATATGAAGTAAAGTTTTCTGAACTGGTCAGTTCTATGAAGTTACACATCACACTGAGTTAATGAATACAATTGGGACTGCTCAGCACTCAGCCTTTACCTCAATCTTCCCATCACAGCAGGTTTTAAGCTATTATATGCTATACCTGATCCTAATTCCTAATCAGGAATTGCTTACTAATGCAGTATTGGGCAGCCTGTACAATAAATTTGTATAAATTAACTAAACTGAGACCTATGCATGCAGACTTTTATATATAAACTGACAATACATTTGTCTCACAAGTATATCTAAAGTTTCAATTCTTTTGACCAAATCATTAAAGACTGTCTCCAAGATATATATAATTAAATAAAAAATCTTAAATGAAAGTCTGAAATTAACAAAACGTTTCAACAAATGTTGATTTAAAGCAGTAGAAAGCAAATAAAGAGAATATATATATATACTTAAACAAAAAGATTTGAAAACTGACACCTTGTTCTTCAATCTAACTTAGACATATAGGCTACTAAGCGTCCGCATGGTACGTGCTATATATATAAAGTGACATACACACATAACACAAATATACCCTGAACTGAATGTCAGGGATGGAATCATACTCCCATGAAAGTGTTTTCTACATTCAGTCTCAACAGCATTACCAGTTTGCCTTTTTATTATTGTGCATTTATAATTAGTCTTTTATCATCTCTGCAATACAGAGAAAGGAAAGCTGGAAACTGAATTTTTATAGGACAATTGTTTTTCATGGTAACACAGAACTCCATGAGATAATGGGGAATGTAATAGTTGCATTACTCTTAGTTTATATATGCTGCCAATATTGCAATTATCCTGCATTTAACTAAATGCAGATGCCGAATACAAAAGTACTCATAGCAAGATTTTTTTATCCTGTTGGCTATGAGCTCCTTGAACATGGAAGGAACATTGCATTAGTGAAGGTAACTATTTTTGGTTTTTTTCAGTTGTTCTCAACCCTTCAATATGTTTGTATGCTCTTAGATACTCCTTGCCCTACTAGCTACTGCAGTTACAGTATAATTTTCTCTTCTAAATAATGATCCTGTAAGTGACACTAACCAGAGGATGAGGCAAATGCTATATTATGGAATTCATCAGCTCTGCGTACAAAGGTACAGGTAGAAAGAGGCATCACAATACTGACCTTTTTTATTGTAAAGGGTCATTGTTGCTCAACAATTCAAAGTGTGGGAGACGAAAAAGAGGCAGTTCATTTTGCTTTCTCTCATTTTTGTATGTTGTGAAAGGGTCAGGAATAAAGCCCTGTGAGTTAATTTTGTGTTCATTAAAAAAACCCTCTAACATGAATACAATGTGATATGATAACTCACTTGAGCAAGCTCAGTCTCAGTTAATATGCTTGTGTTCCCAAAAGGGCTCCAAGATCACTGAAATCACCCTGCTCGTTGCTGTGTAAATTGTTCCCAGTGCATGTTACTTGTGGATTAAAATGTTTTAGCTGGAGGTATTCCTCTAAATTTTAGATAACAAACAGGGTGAAAATACTCTTCAAGACTGAAAAGTCAACATTACTCCATTTTTTTTTCTAATGAATATCTCTTTATTCAAATGTGTTACATACTGTAAAAGTGATTCATTGATTGTATCTACTAACTGACTGCTGTTCTTTACATGCATTTACAGATCAGTCCCAACACCAATAACTGATCAGGCATATTTTAGTGGCTGCTGCTTTGAACCTCTGTACCATTGTTCACGTACTTGATTATCCACTACTGATTGCTGCCTTTTTTTTTTTAAATTTATTTTTTAAATCTGCATTACTACAGTGGGTATAGCTACATAATATTTTGTGGTTTCAGCAAAATCTTCAGAACAATTTTCCCTTCTATATTCCTGTTTACTGACTTCATACGTTGTTTTGCAGGAAAGAAAGGGGTCCTTTGGCAGCCTATTCTAATTACTATGATGAAAGGTCTTCTATGGTTGATAGTTAATCCCTTCCTAGGAATTTAATATTAGCAGCTGATACGTAAATGATACTAAGGGAAAAAAAACAACCCATGATGTAGCCAGGTCTATCTGAAGTCAATAGGTAAGCTATCAATCTGCTAAAAGAGGAGATTAAAGAAAAAAGCCTATTGACTGGAGGCTGCAAACATTGCAGAAAAGTTACTTAACAGTAGAAAGAGATCTCAAGGAGCACAGGAAAAAGTCTTAAGAGAAGAAAATGGAAGCTGACACTGCAAGTTAACAAGTTGAGCTTGCAAAGGAAATGGGGCCTGTAGCAAATGAAAAGACAGAAAAGATGT
This sequence comes from Haliaeetus leucocephalus, assembly GCF_000737465.1. NCBI lineage: Eukaryota > Metazoa > Chordata > Aves > Accipitriformes > Accipitridae > Haliaeetus > Haliaeetus leucocephalus. Next base: position 15,259,501 of record NW_010972576.1, read on the forward strand.
ATTCAGGGTATCAGAGAAAAGAGCTGTCCTGGAAAAGGAGGAAGAGAGAGGGAGCAAAAAAAGTAGCATGAGAAAGTGCAGAAACTGAATTTTTACACCTTTTGCATGATTTTAATCTTTAAAGAGCTGGGAACAATAACTTCCAGGTTCATACATCCAAATATGTGGATATACAAATATATACACAAATATAAATATATTTACAAATGCATTGTATAAAAGTAAAGGTTATTTCTAACTTAATTCAAGTAGCATCTCCCTAAAGAATATCTGGGATAGCCCACAAATGCATTTAAAATGAGACATGGGGCTGTTCAGATCTAATCAGCCAACAAAATCCATGGAGAGAAATTAAAACACAAAAACGAAGAACCTGTGGAAAAAGGAAACCAGCAAGAGTCGCAGATATGTGGTCAGAAATAATATCCTGCTGTTTGAAAGGCACGACCAAACTACCCTTGTGAAGCATTCCCTGGACAGAGCACCCAAGCAGGGACATCTGCCTTCCAATCTAATCCAGATAGAAAATGATAAGGAAACAGGAGCAGCATGGCTGACCTCCATTTCCTTGGATAGACACAAAAGACTGAAGTGGCTTTTTGGCACTCTGTTAAAAATCTATGCTATTGAGGTTGAAATAAGTTATGCCAAAGGAAGCCAATATGTGATTAATATACATTTCAGCATGACTAATTAAAAAAGCAAAGAGGGAATATGTGCACGACCTAAATTACACTGGTTTTGAACAAATCACCTACCAGCTTTCCATCCATACCAATCGGACCCTGGGATAATCAAAAGTCAAAACAAAATGGAACAGTTAAATCAGAGGAACACTGAAGATGAGGAAAAATATACAGACTTGGGGAATACTGTGGGCTTTAGAAGAGGAATAACTATGTCAGCAGCTAAATGTAATACCTTAAAGATATTTTGAGAGTGAAGGCACAGAAAAGAAACAACAAAAGAAACAGACCTAAGACAGATCTAATAAAAACAGCGTGGTGGGAAGTAGCCAGGCAATAGTTGGTGTTTAACAAAAGACAAGTTCAACATGCAATGAAGGAACTGTTAGTTTGGCAAATCACAGTGGCACAACATAACCAAACATATGAAATAACGCATCTGGCTTGTGTATTTTTCTTTATGTAACTGAGAAAACAGAATAGGTAGCCTCTTTACTGAATGCTCTTATCACATGGTTGCAAGATGAAAAGAGCAAACACTTAAAATCTCGTAACTAATCTGAATTTAAATTAACATTATAATAATGATGGCTAATAAGAAACGTCAGCTCATGCAGTTCACTGAGGTACTAAGGATTTCTCCCTATACTTTGGCCAAGAAGTCCTGTGCCTTATTTCGCTTTCTTTTTTTTCCCTTGAGAAACATGGAATTATCCTTGTTGATACTTTGCAAGTTACTTATTTCCTTCAGAGTCCAGAGGTTGAGTCCAGTTATAAGGATGCAAATTCTAGAAAGGATTTAATATGGATATACACTGTTGTAATTCAGTAACTGGTTCCATTTCAACTGCATGTTTAGGTGATCAGAGGAAAGAAGAGGGCTAGAGAAAGTTGGATTAATTTTAAATTTTATGATTAATTGCTATGTCTTCTGACAAACGAACAGTCAAGTTACCTTTCACTGACAATGGAATAAGAGCAGGCAGGGAAGTTGTTTCTGCCATTTAATTCCTCTTTTAGACTGAAACTGTGAGGTCTCAGGTCTTTGCCCCCTGCGAAAGGGACACTGGAGACACATGCCTGCTGGAGAGAAATTTTCTCTTAAATGCTGGCACCACAGCCAGACTTTCCCCCTGGAGCTTCACAGGCAGTGTCTCAAGACTGTCTTCCCTAAGCATACAGCCCCTTAGGACTGATTGCTCACACTGCTTGATTTGGATCACTGTTGCTGAGAAGACAGCACATAATGTATTTGCTGGTTTTGTGTTCATCCATTTTATCTTTGCTGGTTTTTACCCCCTTTCTGAGCACTACTTCGGCTTGTGAGCAAAACTCAAAGTGTAATAGTTTAGTTTAAAGCAAGTCTGCAGCGGTTCTGCTGATCCCTTCACCCAGGAGTGCGTATTCCTACCATCTGCACTATTACTAATAGGTACTATAGCCATATGAATGAGTCAGTTCAACTAGCTATCAAGAAAGTAATAAACACTATGAAAAAGTGATGCCATACCAACCTAGTGAGTTCCTTAGCTATCTGCCCTCTCCCAGCCTAGATCATGGACCCTGCCAAAAATTCCAGACATACTTAGTATGAAAGAGGACATCAGTTGGATGTACATCTTGTGAAACTCATGATTTTTGGTACATTGTTGGCTAAGAAGCCTGTGTACTAACCTACTTGTCAGATCCAATAACAAGTTACTGCATCTGGAAAGCCCTTCAGGAATAAAACCCCTTACCTCTTTTTCCCTCCAGCTCTTACTGTGGTTTCCTCTCACACCATGAGTAGATGACATGCTGAGAGTGTAAAGCGAGTCACCGGCATCTTGGTTATCTGCACGACCACTAGCTTTTTTATGTGCTGATATCCTGGGAAAGTTTGTGACTGTTGGGAGGACCTACAATATCTTTCAAATGTTATCTCTGAACGGTTCTTCCCTGGTATCCAATAAAGAAAGCAACACTTTCCAGTGCATTAACAGGACAATTTTTATTATTAAGCTTCTTCAGCACCTCTTGATCCCATACATGCAGCACACACTAATATTTTCTTAGTTATTTATCAGATTTTTAAATATGGCACTATGCACTCCAAAAATCAAGGCAAGTCTGCAAATTATTAGCTTTCCCAGATTTTTCTAGCACTGTACTACAGGATATTTATCTAGTAATATTTACACACACAGTCTGTTGCAGGTGCAAAAACGAAGGCTGAGCTGAACCTTGGCTACAAATACATTTACTTCTAGAAAGCCAACTACAGATATTACTAGTTAAATCAACAGTAAGGTCATGGTAAGTATATGAAGTTCCCCAGAGGGCTGCGTGGGCCAGCAGCTAAATTTAACTGTTTGGTCTGCTGCAAGCTTAGCCCAAAAGATTTAATTAGTCTTATGATGAATGAATACAGAAAAGAATTATGCAAGTATTTGTAGAAGGAAAATTCATTATGGGTGAAATCGTTGGCTTAGAAGGACCAGCCAACAGCTCTTGCAACTTATCAGTGCTTGTATTTTGCACATAAGCACTGTTTTCAGGGAATATTTCTTTATCATAGAAGAAAAATACTGTTTATGCTCCCTTACAATGCTAGGTATTTTATCTACTGTTAAATTTTTTCCTGCTCTTTATCCATGCTACATAGCTCCTGCACTTGAATTAAAGGATGGCATGTAGCATCTTGAAGAGTCTCAGTAAAGAAGAATCAGAAATTCCCAGTAGGCTGAAGAGAAGCACCTGCTTGCAATGGAAAATCATTGGAATTTCCCCCGTGATTCTGTTTGTATCAGGACTATTTGGTCTAAAGTCTTGTGGGATTTGCTTTATAGAATAGAAGAAAGAGAAATTTGCTTGAGACATACTGCCCTACAGGAGAAAAAAAAATTATCTCTGAAGATAAGAGGTCATCACTGTGAAAATGAATAATATTTTTTCATTATAAAATCCCTAAATCTTTAACAACAAAACATGGCAATTTTATTCTTTCCCCAATTACTTCTTTCTAGTGTTGGAAAGAGAGAGAAAATGCTTTTCAAAAATTGAAGCAATCAGAATTTCCACAGCTGATGCAGGCTGGGTGAGAAAGATGAGCCAAAATAGTACATAAGGCTACTTCAGGATGCACTGAGAAAAATCCTATATGTGACAATATTTATTGAAATTTGTTACATGGTTGCACCGGAAGTCTCACGGAATACTCAAAGACATTTTCATTTGTTTTGAAAGAAAGACTTCAAACTATAGTCTGTCTTTGACTTAAACTTTATTGTCTCCAGAGCTGTGTGCTACATAGTTCAAACTACTTTCTGCTTTGTTCTCTAAAGAACTGCTACCACAGATTAGCAAGTAATTTTTTACAAGTACCAAATACATGGTCTTCTATAACACAATCCCTGTAAAACATTTTGGAAAACCAGACAAGGCAATGCATCATGAAAGACAAGGGGATGAGTAGGTTTATACAACAGACATGTACACTAACTATTTGTTTGCTTATTGCAGATACTACAGATGGTATTGAAAATGTTTCTTCTGGACTGTGCATTTCCTTTCTAGGTTTCCGCTACCATTTTTAAATGTATACTATTACTGGATATTTACTTACAGTACTACATACACTTTTTTCCAAGATCCTCAAAAGCAAATATGTTTGTACAGTAGATTTTTTTCCAAATAATACCCAACTATTTACTCAGCACTAACTACCCACCAGATAACTGTAACATAGACAGAGACAACAGATGGGAGGAAGGAGAATATGAGTGCCATTTCGGTCTGGTTTTGTGAAAAGTAGCTTCCACTCCTCAAGGATACTGTAAACATAATGTTTCTCAAAGATATTTTTAGTCAGATTTTGAACACTACACAAAATCAGTTGTTTTCCATTTAAGCAGTATCTTTTTATGTATGGGTTACTCTGAAGGTAAATATTTTAAGAATTTTAGGGGTTATTGTTAGAAATTGTATATGTAAGCAAATGCATCAGAAACCTTTAGAGTGTTCCTGTCAAAAAGATAGCCAGTATTATTACTTTAGGAAGCTTTAATGCAATATTCATTTCTTCAGAAAATTCTGAGTGAAAAGTGAAGATAAGAAAAGATACCACATATGGAAATCTATGTGATAAAGGAATCTTCCACAGGAAGGAAAAGAAGAAGATATGGATTATCTTCTTACTCTTAACTTCTCCACTTATCCTTCAACGATCCTTTTCATTTAAGGAATACTCACCAGAATACTGAGTTGTGAACAAGGAGATACATATAAACAGAAAACAGACATAATTTCTTCTTTATAAACTGCAGACCACCTTCTGTCTAAAGGAATTTTTTTGTTTTTTTGTTTTTAAATAAAATGGATTGGCCTATTTTAACAGTGCATAATTTTGGTAGGTTTATATTAATTGGAAACATACAGAGAAATGTATTTGTTGCAAACACATTCTCTGTGGAAAGAATGAGGAAAAATTTTGACACTGCAAATTACTCCAGTTCTAGTTTTGTGTATAAATAATTACAAGCAGGCCAATTATCATCTCCAAATGTATAATGATTTCTCAAACTTTGATGACTCACTGTTTTTCATGATTATTCAGTGTGGAATCAAGTACTTTGGAAAAAATTCTCTCTCCCAATGCAGACCATAAGTGTCTGAAATGCTCTGCATACAGAAAATTAATACAGAAACATCTGCATCTCAGAGAGAGACATGAATACAGAAAACTTAACAGAGCCCCAGTAACACTTTGCTAGATTGTGTTTCAATTTACTGGAACTTCCTGCCACAAATAAGTGGCTGAGCTTATTTCAATATTTCTGATGGCCAGTGTTGGCCCAACAAATAAAGCTAGTGAGACATAACAATGCCATAGCTGAAGTTGGCCAGCATACAAGTATTTTCTGGACTCAGTTCGTAGTGCACTGAATTAAAAGAGAGTTTTCACATTGACTTTAATAAGAGTGTGATGTGCCACTCAGCTGTCAAAAAAAAAAATAAATAGATAATCACATTTTAAGGTATCTCCCAGTAATTTAAAAAAAATCTTTTAGATCACACGTTTAGCAGTTTGAAGATATACTAATTTAAACTATCACAGCAGCATTTCAGAATTCAGAAACTTATCCTGGTAAAATTATGTGACTAAATCATACCACATTTCTAAACAATCTACAGTAAGCATGATTGTTAAAATTGTTACTTGCAGCTGCCTGAAAACCTCTTATGTCAATATGTATACAATAGGAAATTCAGAAGAAAGCAGGAATCTAGCTTTACAGCAGCTGTATGAGCTGCATGCCAGTTACTATGTCAGATTGAGTTTAAAAATACCTATGTGGAGGGGAAAAAAAAAAAAAAAAAAGGAAAATCTGTCTCAAGCAGCAGGTTTGCAGATCATCCCCACCAAGTTCAGGTAAGGTGAAAGATGACTCATTGCCTTTTCAAATCACGTATTTTAGTTCAGGATTGATAGATGTTAAAAACCCCACAATTGTCAGGTTTCCTCATCATGATACCTTTAAAATGATGGATCTCCATGCCTGTCTTTCTCTCCTTTGGTTAATTACAGGTATAGCAAGGCTGACTTCAATTAAATGTAAGATAGTATTCCTAGCAAGTCTGATGAGATTTCTTTTTAGTGAAGTTTTGTTTTAGAGCTTACGTAGGCAATGAGTATGATAAGCTTATCAGCTAGCTAAATTTCTCCTACTGATGAAACATTATTGGTTCTTTTTCAGTGACTGGAAGTGATTGCTGTTAAGAACAATGTGAGCGAACAGCCCAGGTACACAAGTCACTTGCTCCAAGCCTGGGAGAAAAAAAGTGCACTAAATCAACGTGCAACAAGTCTCTCTGGCCAGCGATTGGGACATTACTAAAAAAATCCCAAATAATCCAGATCATTTGGGCTGGGAAAAACTTTACTGTGAGAAGAATGAACTGCAAGAGTACAAGAAAGATGAGCTGAGCCCGCTGTCTAAAACCCTTTTACCACAAAAAGGAAAATTACTGACAAAGACAAATGAAGCACTACAGGACTCTTTCAAAGAAGTCCATTTCAGAATTTCCTGAATTCTTCCCCCAAGCAGTTCATATTAGTTACTACCTGAGACATAAAACTCACCTAGATGGATCATCACCTGGAGACCGCAAAGTAAGTATAAATGTATTCCGAGGTAGGAATTTAAAATTTTAAATGAAGTTTTTTCAAAAACCAACAGAATTCACAGCACTGTTAGGCTGCTTGATCTTCTTGACCAGCAACTTACAGATCCCATCTGAACTGCTAGAGACTTTATTCGATTCAGCCTTCAGAAGAAACATCTTGCTTCTCCTAGACTCATTCAAAACACTGATGCAAAATTAAGCATTCAAGATTTGAGTACACCTTCCCCAATACACGGGAAAGGGAAAGGGATAGGGAAGGGTGCATTCTTAAGCCCTTAATAGCCTCTTCCTGTACTTCCAGAAATCTCTCATTTGGTTGCAAGCCAGGTATTAACTCTCTCATCAAAAGCTCCTACAAAATTGCCTTTATGAAGCCAATAAGGATCTCAAAGCATACCCTGGAAGCATAGAAGAGACTCAGATAAAATCTGGAGAATGAAGAATAGCAGCACCATGATTAAGGCTCCAGAGTGCACCTCCATCAGCCAGAAAAGCTACATCATGCCTAGACTAGGCTCTCAGCATTGAGACTTCAGTTCATGAGCATAAAGGTAATTAGAAGTTGTTCCAATTTATATTTTAAACCACCTGTCAATTGTAGTGCCTTTAGTACAGAGAAATATGCAGCATGCACATGTAAAGCAGTAAGAGCAATAAGCCAATGCTAATAGTAAGCTGCCAAGCAGAGCTGGCAGGAATCTTACATGTATTTTGCTGTTCTTGTTATAGAAAAGAAAATGTTTGCATTTTTTCATACTTTTTAGTTTCTTTGTATTTCAAGAAACAAATGGGCATGCAACCTGAAGCTATGAATTTCATTAAGTGGCTCTGGTGTCCATATTAGCCTAAATTAGATGATGGAAATCATCAATAACAGACCAAGATGGAAGATGAGGGACAGTTTTCAAGACTCAAAAAACCCCCCCAGGTACAGTCTCTAAAACTTTTCCTTGGAGCAACGTCACTCCAGATCACAAGACTCCTAGCTGGGAGCCCTACATGCAGTCTGAATACTCTAATAGCTCCTTTGCAATTATAAGATGGATTGGTTATGTTTAGAAGAAAGCAATTTAGAGAAATAAAAATTGTTCAGAGTTTGGCTATTCAGAGAGTGGCTGAACTATGAAAAAAAGCGCTGCATATGGTAACAATAAGGGAGTACAAAGAGTTCTATGCAAGAAAAATTATAGTCACAGCTTTTCAAAAGCATATTTGACAGCTGAAAAATAATTGCTGAGATACTTTTTATTTTTATAGTCTATGCAGAAAATCTGACGGGCAGTTTCTTGTGGTGCAGATGCATTTTTGAGTATCTGAGCACTATGACTGCTCTTCCTGCTGAAATATATATGTAAAAATAACAGGAGAAAGAACTGGGTAGATTGAAGTTGGAACAAACTCTTCTAAAAGAATATAGGCAGACATCCTTCTATTTATCATGGCCAACATTGCGCACATCGCAAATATATAGGAAAAAAGGGCCAAGTATGACTGTAAACCCCAAACTGTGAAGCACCTTTGTTGTTTTCATACATCAGGCTAGCAAGGAGATTATTTCCAGACAGACATTGTTTTTCTCCTTGTAGCCTATACATCTCACCAGCATCTGCAACATTTGTATAGTCATATCTGTATGACAAATTATTGCAAAGGGAAACTACTCTTGACCCCAGAAAGAGTTAAGAGCAACATAGTTCAAGCTATAGTAAAGAATGGAGTCATGCGGACTCTGTTTTGTTTTGGTTCATTTATTTACCACTGACTAACATTGTTTACTGTAGACCAAAACTCCAAATATGAAACATCTAACTGATACTCAGATACTTCTTCAGGAGTTGAAAAAATTAAAAAAAAATTGTAAAATGAACCTGCCTCATCTTGGCAAATCATACATGGTACAGTGACTTGAGAAAGCACACTGTAACTGCCTGCTGTTAAAAAATGAACTGTATTGAAATTGGGATCTTAAAGTGCTTACCCCCATATGCTTCATCCATCCATAAAAACAGTCTTGTGAAGGGTTGCAGAACTATGTGCTTCCATTAAAATACTTCATTACGCTACTGAATTCCAGCATAGCTTAACAAGTACTTGAACACAGGGAACATACACACAGACCAGAGAGACATCTCCTACATTCTACCTAAAAGTTCTCGTTTCTCCTGAAGAAATTGAAACTCCTGTATCCGTAAATAGAAAGCACATGGCTAATTCATCAACGCCAACATCACTGTGTGAATATATTTGATGTGGTTGGTGCCATGTTGATGAGAAAACAATAAACTGTGAAAAATATCACTTCTCAAAAATTAGCTGGCTAGCATTCAGCAGGAGATAGATTGTTGTAACAGCTGTGGCATGATGACTTTGATGAATTAGATTTTTGTTCTCCTGGAATAATTCTGAAGAATCTGTCTCCTCACACCACCGTGGAAGTGAATCCATTTGCTCACTGAAGCCCTACAAAAGAACAATCTTTCCTGTTACCTGTGTTTTGATGGCTTTACAGAATATGAAAAAAAATCCATTTCACTTCTTTCAGTCAATATCTTTTTTGGTTTCTACAGATCTTCTCTTTTCAGGGGGAATGAGGTCCATTAAGGAAAAATAAAAATACAGTCTTTCGGTAAATAACACAGTACCATAGAAACTAACTTTCAGAGGCCAATTTTTGACCTTCCCTCAGTGGAACCATCAGCTTTGGCAGATTAGCAAAACTCAAGAGCAGGTATGTAAATTGATTTATACTGACCATCACACTCTTTTATCTGCCTATAGAGGCACATATTTTGCATGGGGCTCCCAGGGAATTAAGAAAAAAATACAGCTGCCGTAGAGATACTTCCCTTTTGACTTACAACAAAGGAGATCAATCAGAGTGGATACATCTCCATAAAAGAGGAGAAGAGAACAGTTACAAAGGGTTTAAAAGAGAACAAAACTAAAAGCCAAGGTACTGAAGTGTTTATAAATAAACGCGTAGATAAAAACCCCAATCTCTTTTGACTATTGTGGTCAAAGAAAGCTTTGAAGAATTCCAGGATTACCAAAATGTCAATGTTCATACCTAGTCCTAGTCCTTAAATGCAGTATTTCCATCTGGGATACAACATAAGAAAAAAACTTGTGCAGATGCACTGTGTTAAACTCCAAAGCAAGTGCTTTCAGCTATGTGCTGCCATATGTGCTCAAATACTGGAATATAAAATTCTGCACATGCAAGCCCATTCAGATACTTCTGTCATGTATCTACCAGATATAAAAGGCACAAATATGCATGCAGCTAGGTTAAAGACACTACTGTTGTCTTAAACACACAATAACCTAAATCATTCACTAAAAGTTGATGGTGCTGCATACAACTCTGTCACCTCCAAAATAACTTGGAAACAGTAAATTCTCAAAAAGCATAAATCATGATGGAAAAAACTATATGAAGCACACTTTAAAAGATTATTTCATTCCAGGAAATAAAGCAGAATTCAGGGATGCACTACAATATTTCTCATTTTTTCTTTCTGAAGTGTTTCCCCATATAGTTTTTAATGAGGTACCACCTGTTCTATTTCCCCAATTTAACAGGAAAAGAGGGATGTAGCAATGAAAGAATTTGTATTTTAAGAAAGGATTATTTCTAGCCCTTGAAGAAAAATTTTCACATAAATCTTGCCATGATCAGTACCAAAACTTGGTTTCCAGAAGCAACATCTACTACTGTGACTATGAAAACAAAATCATTAAGCATGTAATAACAAAGTTTATAAATCACATAAAGTGCTCAGACAGGCATACAGCATCTTCACTTGCAAGTCTGTGCTTTTACTAGTTAAATTATTTTAACCGGGGAGCTGAAAGCTACCCCGTTTACTGCCTTAATGTCCTGTCCCACCGACCTCAGACCTAATGGCCTTTCAAGCAAAACACTGGACACTGTAATTTAAACATTTGGAAGTTCATTAGAAGGTTGGAAGTAGCCGACTGACCTATTCACAAGAGTGTGGAGGATGAGGAAGAGGAGCAAGAAGAGAAGCTGCGTGTTCTTTACTGTAAGTCCAGGTATAACTTGTGGCTGGAAGATGACAATGAATAGTGTCTGGATAGGAGATAATGTTTGAGATAGGATAACCTTTCTATTGGTGCCACTATTTTTATAAGACATTATTGGGAAAACTTAAGACCTTTCTGCTTTTCAATATGTCACTAAGAGCAAGTATCAAAGGGGTTGAAGAGGGGGGAAAAATGCTGAGCCTTACATAAAAAAAAAGAAAAAAAAGTGTTATCAGAAGTAAGAAGGTGCTTTAAAGAGTGTAGCTGCAACACCATATTGGCTGCCAAAAGATTTGAGGGACCTAGAAACTGTATTGCTGGCTAAGGAAATGGAGCAAAAGACAGAGGAGGAAGGAGGAAGAAAAGAAACTCAGTCAATAATGAGTCAATACAATAAAGCAGCCATGAAGGGGAAAGCCTGGAGCCATATGTTCACCAGCTAGATGGAGTATCTAAAGGGAATTTTGGTTTGCTCAGAACTGGCTCGACAGAGGCTACTGAGAGGATGCTGGAAGAATCGCGTCATTTTAATTCAGAGCCTCAGCAGCAATGCTGCTTCAACCTGCTTCTGCAGTTCTTTCTTTTTTTGTAGGTGAAAGGACATACACAGGCCCAACTTCCAAACAACTTCTCCTGACAATCCTTTTTCTTTTATGGCAAATTCTATTTATGCATTTTTGAAATTTATGCGAAAAGAAGCAGAATTTCTTTTGTGGTGGTGGTGGTGGTTTTTTTTACATTGGAGAACAAAAGCACATCTCCACAAAATCTTCCTATTGAGTGGGTGCCTGTTTTCCCCCTCAAGCTATTTAGGAAAAGCTACTAAGTTTCTCCGTACTCATATATCTGCTTTTTGAAGCTTGCCTATCTAGAAACAAATTCAGAGATTTTTCTACTTTGATTCCAAAATCCCTTTTTAACTCCAAGTAGAGCCAGTGTCTCACTGCACAGTCAGAAAAGAAGACTTTCCTTCTTCCTTGACAACGGCTGCACAAACAGAAACAAGCAAACTCAACCAACAAAACATTTAACCAAGGAAACAGAAGTTACTGAAATCTGATCAACCTACAGTACAGAACATGGGCTACCCCCCAGCCAAGAAAACCTGCAAATCCAAATATTTCATACCTGTGCCTTTCTGAGCCATGCTCCAGCAAATCATACACTCCTTTCACCCATTTTTTTTTATTTCAGTCAAATTATCCAAGTTAAACTGAAGTTCACCAGAGCTTAACAGGTGAATCCAAAGACAGAATATAGTTCAGTGAAACAGCTTTTAAAATCCTAAAGCATTTACCAATGTCATTAGTTCATTTAATCTCAAAATCTCTAGATTATTCTTTTGAGTTTTGTGGATCCACACATGAATATATCAAAATAAAACATTTTCATTACTTTCTTCTGACATATCTGGTTTTCAAGATTATAAAAGGAATTTTGCAGAAGCTGGTGACAGCATGAAGAACAAAAATGTATTTCTTTGCATTCCCATCTAGGGAGAAACAATTTGTATGTGATGGCAATACCAGATTACACTTTACATACCCTAAGGGCAGAGACCTAAAATGAGATCTCTCCTATCACATGCAGAGTGGATTAAAAAAAATCAGGATAATTGATCCATGCAGCTGGAAGTGGAAATGTTGAGGTCATTTTCTCTTCAGAGACTGACTAATCAGTCAGACTACCTGAATGAAAACCACAGGCGTCACTCAGGAGTATTCCTATTAAAAAAAGGAACCTACACTTGCACTTTCTTAATGACTAGGAATGCACATACTATGTTACGCATGACAAAAGTCACTGAACCGCTGTATGTTACTCTTGGTACTTTTGGAGCACTTTCCTTCAACCTTCACTCTCAGCTATGGAAAACTGTACTATTACTAACATCACCCTCTGAAACTAACTGCAAGTGGCAAACTAAGATCATTCCAACAGCTGGAGGCAAAAAACTCAGTATACCTGTCTAACACTACTGAACTGAAATATGAATTTGAATGGAAACCTTGAACTCCACTACAGTGATGCAACTTCTGTTTCACAAAAATCTGTGCACTGAGAAATAAAGAACTTCCTTAGCACCATTTGTCTCCTAATTTTTTCTCCACATAGGTCCCAATTCCACTTTGCCCTCCCATAGTAAGCAGTACTTATTTGGGGGATTGCTTGTCTGAGTAAATGTTGTTCAATATGAAGAAAAGTAGAAGAATCTACCCTTACATTTGCTCATCTTAGTTGCAATTGATCTGGTAAAATACGGCACTGTTACAGAAAGAATAGTGTAACTTCTAACATTTCCAAATTTTTCCTGGTTTTACTTCACTTGCTAAGAATTCCAGACTTCCAAGCAGAAGCAAACAGCAGTTTATTTTGATAAGAATATCATGTAGCAGCAAGAAACTGATTTCTACATTAAAAACTTAATATTCTTTTCAACCGATGAGTGCTCATTTGCATGATTGCTTTCATCATGCTCCTTTTGTGAGGCAAAGCAGCAAAGGGTTAAATTCCTCTCATTTATACTGGGAATAGCTACCATGAACATGTACAAAATAATCCAAAAAGAATTCTTAACTCAATGGTCCTCTGCTAGATTATCAGGACGTGCAGATCTCATTATTAGAAAAAATAATAAATGTTAATTGCTTTACCTTAAGCCAAGGGGGGGGGGGGGGGGGAAGAACCCTTTTGTGAGGGTGATTTATGATCTGTATCCTACACAGTCATGGAAAAAACTTCCAACTGACATTCCACACCGCTTGTATAAATCTTTCCTACCAGACAAGTATGTTTGCTTTCAGAAACTGCTTTAACTAATCTTGATTTCAATATGCATACATGTAGCTCAGAAATCAAAAAACAAGGGCAGTCCAAACAACACCTTAGTATTGATTCCTTGTGATGCAAGTGGCAAGATGTACACTAAATGTGCCCATCCCAAAGATCCCCAGGAATGGAGAAAACGTACTTTAAGGCTTTGTTCTACCAGCTAATTTCTGGTATTAAAAAAGAAACCCCAAAACATAGAGCTGAGAACCTTATTAGCTGAACAAATGCTAGCCAAATCATTTCTGGTGTAATTACCATATGCTGCTAAGCAGTGTGAGGCCCACTACAGGCGTACGAAAGAACTTTTTGATTCCCAGTGGGGGAAAAGTTCCTCATTCAGCTTTGTAAGAAGAACCAATTCAGGTGCCCACCTGCTCCAGATGTTCCTCTCCTCATACCACCTCTCTCATAAATGGGAACTGAACACTGATTGCAGGGGGAAGCAGGCGTGCAAACTGCCTTCGAGAAAACACTTCCACCATGCACTTTCTGGAAGTTACAGAATCCAACCACCTAGTCTAGCGATTTAGGAACAAGTTTCTTCAATGAAATTCCAAACCCCTTGACCTCAGCTAGGATCAACAATGCACTTAAACTCCCACATAGGAATATTCATCTGGGAGCTGTATGGGTAGTGATGTTTGACATATCTTTCAGCTATATCCTAAGTCCAGACGAAAAATCCAGCGTGAAAGAAAATGATGCATCATGTTTGCAACCCTCCTTCAAGGTGAAGGAATTGATGACTGAAGAATTCTTATAGGATGGTTTGGGATTTCCCTTCCCATTTGTGACAGATATAAGTAGTAATTAAATACAAGATTTCTACTGTAAGTGATTTAACATTTTCTTTGAATCCCAAAACTTCTTGTGAGAAAGTGACAGTTCAGGCAAATTGTAAGAGACATTTTTAACTATCACTGCTTACTCACTACATCCACGTGCAATTGTCAAACACAAATTGAGAAATAAGGCCTAGAATTACAATTCCTTTGGAACGCAAAATTTTGCTCGGAGGTAGTTTGTTTCATAAATAAAGTTATTACTGTTACACTAGAGAGTTACATTGTGCGTTGTGTGGAAATGACTGGGAAATTTCAAGTGGCATGCCCAACAAAAGGAAAGTATGAATGAACTTAGGTGCAGTTCGAGCATTAATTATGCCTGCCAAAGCATAAATGTTAAAATCATAACTACAGTCTTCTGCATGCCACCTGCTTAGCTGCCAATCTGAACTCAGTAGAGTAACCTAGAGAGACCAGAAATTTATGTATACTGTCAAATAAATGACAAACCAGCTTAATTCCTTTCTCTACCTATACATGCTTTATTATGAAAGAGGGTAATTTTTAAAGCTGCAGAGGAAAATACTGCAAAAAGACATTTAATTGTTAAATTACACCTGTCCAATCTATCTGCCATCAGCTAGAATTCTGTGTTTGTCAGATAGATATATGGGGTTGTATCATTTTGAACTGTCAGCTGTGAATCTAAACTACACTGATTCACACTAGCTCACAGTATCCTAGCATTATGTGCTCAGTTCTCACCACACACTGACATCTAGAAAGTGCCATGCAGAGATGTGGATTTGACAATACAGGAGTTGTCTGTCCATGCATCTGAGATGGAAATTGCTAGTTTAAAGAAGGTCTTGGCAGATCCAGCATATGGTAACAATTGTCCATATTACTAATGATACATCGAGGTTATCTATTATAATGTTGTTTTATTATTCTACTAATTTTCTACATCCTTATTTGTAATCGAAAATGGACTAAAATAATTTAGAAAGTTTAATGAGTTTAAACCAGAACCTGCTATGTAGGGAGGCATTTATTGCAGCACAAGTAATTTTCTTAAGTCACCATGTGAAGTTTCTACTTTAGCTTATCTATGGCAATTTCTTTTTATAATTGCAAGTGAGGAAAAGGGTAGAAATATCTTTTTATATTGCTGGCTTTTGCAGATGAGGCAGGTGTTTCTTCACTATCAGTGTCACCGATATGGAACAGCTTGGGGCACACTGAGCATACTCCAGGGAGTTGCAGAAATAAACACTGCCTTCTCTTACTTATGCACTCATCATTACATGAATGTAACAGATGAAAGGATTCAGCCCATGGTTCATTCAAAATGGCAACTGGCTTATAAGAAGCTAATAAACATGTTCTGATGTGTAGCTTCAGTTGTCATCTGTGACACAAACCAATAGCAACTGTAAGCTTAAGAGGTCTCAAAGTTTTCTCTTTGAGTCAACTTCTGTGATTATCTTCAATAACTACAAAAAATTGGCATACAAAGAAATTAAACTGAAGAATTGTATTACATATTCTTTATAGATGTGAAGGTCATAAAAACATTATCGTATTAACGTGACTGACATCATTGCAAAGGCCACAGTTATTACTTAGACAGCCATGGGAATTTAGAGTCTCTCCCACAATTTTTAAGAAAAACTGGAAGTTTACTTGCTGAGTATGTCCTCAGCTACAGTATTTTTCTGAAAAATTACCACATTCTCACAGCTTCCCTCTGGTTCTCATGGCACAAAAATACTACAGTTAATCTGCTTAGCAGCAAGTGTGTGTTGCACCTCTTTAAATTGAACCATGTATCTGGGAACAGTGTAACTGTTGAGGATTCTGGTATTGTATTATTGAGAAATTCTGATACACTGTGTCGTGACTGTTAGGAAGATTTTTGATTTGCCACTGAAGTTTTCTAGAAACCGTTCAACACAGCTTGCCACTATAGGCCTATTAAACAATACTAGAGGATGGCAACAGCTGCAAGCAAGAAAGGTGTAACTCACTTTTTTTACAGGGTGGACTTTATCTCCTACTTATCAGAATATTAACTGCCAGAATGCAATTTTTGATACTGCAGTTCAAAACTGCAATTAGGGCCATATCTACGGTTTGATATCAAGGCAAAATTCGTAATTAAGCAAGTGACCCACCTCTGGTTGACCTTTGTTCAAGTCTCACATCACATAACACAGGTATGGCTTGAAAAAAGTCATACTGATATCCATCACTTAGAACGATCAATACCAGTAGCTACAGCTACCATTGAGTGCTGCACTTGACAGATGTATCCATGGAAAAGACTGAAAGCATCCTTTGCCTACAGCTGTAGAAAGCCGGCTTAAATTTCACGTGTGAGAATGAAACTGAATGCCATATCCCCCCAGCTCTTACTCCTGCACTTGCTGGCCTGACTACAATAGAGAAGTCCAACTCTCGTTATAAGCTTCTGCGACAGGACTGTAGCACTTGTGCACAGCATACAAAGAAGTTTAGGGACTGGCTGTGGCAGATTAGTATTACACTCCATATGAGCTGAAGTATGTTCTTGGAAGACTCACCAAAAATGGCTTGTATACAGAGTTTTGGTGAACCATGGCAAGACCATTTGGAGTTCCAATTTGTTGAGGTGAATGTATTAATGGAAAATGGTTATGTGAAATAAGACAAAAAGGTCTAAGGACTTATTTATACTCATCCTGAGTAGTCACTTGTTTCCTGCTGAATCCAGCACTGGCATCAGCTGGCAACCTTTTGGAACGATGGGCAAGGAGTACATGGTTACAAATACAGAAATCTGCAAACCCAGTAACCTTTTGAGATGGACAGCTGACCAACAGTATCTCTTTGAAGAAAGCAGAGGATCCTCTCTGTTTCCTGAGAACAAGCAAGTAGTTTGAGGCAGATGGATCCACTGAAAACCTCATGTCTCCCAAGCCACTCGCCTCTGCCAGGACTAAAAATAAGGATAAAGTACATAGAACTGAGAAAATGCATACTAAAATCACAGCACAAAGAAGCTTTTGAGATTCCAGATGTTTTGAATTTTCTGTGTATTTAAAAAGAAAAAAAAAATTTAAAAGTTGAACTAGTTATCAATGCTTCACTACCAAACCTGAAATTCATTGCAAAAGTTTTGCTGGTACATGTTTAAGACATTGCTTTGGTCGAATGCCAGAAATAAAAGGTGGTCTGCAAAGACACCTGTTGAGAAAAAGAAATGCTGTAGAGTGGGGAACTTCTATAGGATCACCAAGCCAAATCCTCAGGGTAAGGTCAGGAACCGACATAGCCGCTCCTTGAGCTTAGACATGTATATT
Source organism: Haliaeetus leucocephalus (assembly GCF_000737465.1). Taxonomy (NCBI): domain Eukaryota; kingdom Metazoa; phylum Chordata; class Aves; order Accipitriformes; family Accipitridae; genus Haliaeetus; species Haliaeetus leucocephalus. The sequence goes on from NW_010972576.1 coordinate 15,277,360, forward strand.
TTACTACAACTGTGAAAAAGGGGAGACCTGACCAGCTACTGGAAATACCACAGCTGCTGCAGAAATGCTCAATACTGCCATAGGCTGTGCTTAATCACAGATTAAAAGCTCTCTATCTTTGCTAATTTCTTCTCTTTTGATTATTCTAGTGATGTTCGTTTCATAGCAACTGAGCTGCCATAGTATCTGAGGTCGAAAAACTTGCATTTGGATGGGATTAATTTTACGTACCTACACAGACACTGCTACTTACTACACATTTGCCTGCACAGCCCCAACCTCTAACTGGGGACCCAGCAGAAAATGAAATACGAAGCACCAAAGACAAAGCAACACAGCAGGACAATAAAATGCCTTTTTCCAATTTCTCACAACAGTAGCTTTCATGTTCTTCCACACCAGGCCTATTTCTCCAAACTCAAGCCCCTCACAGCCGTTCTCTGTTCTACCTGGAATTTTCTTCACCTTTAGTAATACAGGAACAGAAAGGGGAGTGAGAGGGAATCAGAGCCTTCTAAGAGCAACCTGAGGTTCTTTACATATCGGGATGACAGTTTGTCTTATGGTATATTGGGACATATTTTTACGGGTGCAAAAATCAGAAGTGTGATGATAAAGACATTTTCTAAGCTACAATGAATTATAACAGGCTAAAGAATAATTGGAATTCTCTACCTGTAGTCGTAAGCTTTGCCAGTTTGTTATCTTCACGATTCAGAGCTAAGTCTTTCAAGAGCTAGGAAAACTTTAAATGAAATGACAGGTGAAATTTCAAAGATCTACATTTCAGGTATGAGCAAGTGATGATATTTTACAGTTACAGGAGAACAATCTCCAATTTAGACACATTCTTTTCTGCAAGAGAGGAATTTGTCTACATTTCTTGAAGATGAAACAAGGGTGTTAAGAGAAATGGGATTTAATACAATCCACATGGTCACCTGGAGTAGCCACAACCCTCCACAGCTCTTATAAGTCTTGTAAATGCATCAGGTGCTCTGCAGACTGACATCATGGGTAGATATAGGAGAAATTTCCCTGGTCCCCTCTTCTATGAAGCAATGCTATATGGGCATCTTCATATTCTGACACTTTATTCTGAAGATAGTGCAGCTTTACAGCCATATATGCAACAACTTCCAGGATGATTTACTTGGATGTTGAGCTTGATCTGTACCCCAGCTTGGGAAAAAGGGTAGGAAAAATTTTCCTGGTCTGCTTCAGTTTTTCAATGGAAAATAGTAAATAACTTCTACCTATTCAACCAGCTTGTAAGATTCTTTTTCCCCTGCAGAGATTACATGGTTTGTGTACTTGGCCTCTTCACTGCATTCATAAGCTGCTGGGGGTTTTGTAGTGGTTGGGGTTTTTTTTGTTGGGTTTTATTTTTTTTTGGAAGTTCTAGCATTATTTCTGAAGTGACATTGTCATACAAAACCCTGCAACAAATGCCTGTGTTCTCATTCTCTAATGTTTGTGCACTCTTTTGTTCTTTTTTATTTAAGATGATGTGATAGCCTATTTCAATTTTAAACTCAAGTTGAAAGAGTTAAAACTCTGAGTTTGGTCACTGTCTGTTATATAAAGCTTTTAATGAGGGGAAAAAAGGAGCTGTACCAGTGTACACTTTTTATAGTATTCATGGTGCCTTACATAATAACCAGTTAATCATGGTCTTATAAACCCCTTAATAACTGTGGTACTCATTAGCAGTAAGTCCAGCTTATTTTCTTGACTTTTGATACCATATCTTCCCAGGAACTTAGACTTCTCACTGTAATTCCTTTTACTCTTATTATTATTATTTCTTAAGGTACCTTTAAAATTAGAATGAACACAGACAATGAAAACAGAAGTCTGGGAGAAAACAGCCACCAGCTTTTGTGAGATTGCAGCATTATGATTTGACCTATTGAGCAGAGAGCTTTTTAGGTTATATGTGGCAGATATAGCTCACTATCCTCACAGAATATTCTATAAAATCCAATAAAGATTAAAGCAATAAGGTTTCTACAGGAGTTAAATAGGACTCTAGAGAAATAACTTTAAACGCTAATAGCCTTTTCATAGAGCTCTACAGGACTGTATAAGTACTTTTAAAGTGCATTGTACTTGCTGTTACATATTTCCCATTCAAAGCAGGAGGATATGACTGTAACTGAAAAGATTGAAACAGCCAGCCAAGTGACGACTTTCAAGAACCAAAGCCAAATTCTATTCCCAGTCATTTTCAAGCAGGAAGAAGTGTTCAATCAGTGCTAAGCACTACTGAAGGCACACATTTGCCTGTGCATGCACGGATGGCTGCACGCATGCACAGAAATGCATTCAGACTAAACTTTGCCCATAACAATGCCACTATTAGACTCAGCAATTTCAATAACATGGCTTCCAAGAACCTTTATTGTCTTCAGATCCCACGACAAATCTCTTCAAGAAAGCAGCTGGACCAAGACAAAGGACTGGGCCTTCAGGCTCTAAAGAAAATTATATTTTCAAACTGTCCCCGTGAAGCCTTCAAAACACGCATGAGTCCATCACTAACACATTCACTCATTTTCTCAACTTACACTTTAGGCCAAGAAGTTAAATGTACGAGGCTTTTGTGCTTTGCACAATATAAACTTCACCTTGTGGGTTAAGCTCATTAACTGGAATGACGAACACCACAGATACTTAATTTCCACAGAAGCCATGACCTAAGAGCCTAAGGGCTGGTTTGTTGTCACTGTGGGTCTTTTTCCTTTTAAATCCTAGTCTTTGTATACAGAGCTCACAGCTGGATGATGACCAAAAAAGGGTTTTTTAGCAAGCTTTTCACTCCATCTTCTCCTCCACACACTTGTGCACGCATCTACACAGATTAAGCACTCTAAATGAAATTGGAATGTGTACTCTGAAACCTGACAATGGTTTCAGTATATCCAAGCAGGTTTCTTGATACTGATGATCGATTCCTCACCAGCTGACTTGCAACTACTTGTAATAGTAAAGACAGGCACTGGACGATGTTTCATTGGTAACATTTCTCAGAAAACTCTGCAACTACAGAAGATGCCCAGAGAAAAGGTTTGAAATGGGCTGCATCACAAGAAGTGTGGCCAGCAGGTCGAGGGAGGTGATTCTGCCCCTCTACTCTGCTCTGGTAAGACCCCAGCTGGAGTACTGCGTTCAGCTCTGGGCCCCCCCAGCATAAGAAAGACATGGACCTGTCAGAGCAGGTCCAGAGGAGGGCCACAGAAATGGTCAGAGAGATGGAACACCTCTCCTCTGAAGACAGGCTGAGAGAGTTGGGGTTGTTCAGCTTGGAGAAGAGAAGGCTCCGGGGAGACCTTATTGCAGCCTTTCAATATATAAAGTGGGCTTAGAAGAAAGGTGAAGAGATTATTTTTTTTTACCAAGGCCTGTAGTGACATGCCAAGGGGCAACAATTTTAAAATAAAAGAGGATAGGCTAAGATCGGACATAAGGAAGAAATTTTTTATGATGAGGGCGGTGAGACACTGGAACAGGTTTCCCAGAGAAGCTGTGGGTGCCCCATTCCTAGAGATGTTCGAGGTCAGGCTGGATGGGGCTTTGAGCAACCTGGTCTAATGAGAGGTGTTCCTGCCCATGGCAGGGGGTTGGACTAGATGATCTATAAAGGTCCTTTCCAACTCAAAGCATACTGAGATGCTATGATTCTATGAAATTATCATCTACCTGCAGGTGTTCAAGGCATGCAATTTCTATTTACCAACAGAAACATTTCTAAAACTCGCTGAAAAAAAAAAGGCATCTTTTGTCTGAAATACATAGGCAAATCAGTACGGGAGGGCCCTCCAAGCTATACTATCAAGTGCTTTAAATAAGATCATTATCATACTTCAACAGTCACTATGTTGTGCATATGTATTGTCTCTGAAATGCATCCACTAACACATTTTGTCACTTGATTTCTAATACACACATGACAGTAGGTGTATACTTTTTTCCTTGAGTGGGACACTGCAGTCAGCTTGTCTGACTACTTGAAAGAGATATACTATTAATAGATTTTAGAAAGATGCATTATTTCATATATTATTTTTTTCAGGCATTAAATCCTAAAGATATGAATGAAACTGACAGAAAAATGAATTCCATCCATTATCAGAAAATTACCCTGTGATAGACAATGCAGCCAACTGCTAGGACCTCTGTAATAGTATTTTACTTTGCTCAAAATGCATTGAATGAAGCAGCCAAGAGAAACAGGACATAATTAAAAGAAAGGACTTAGAGGTTCCAAATGGCAGCTGTACAGCTTTCTAATATGGAAAATTGAGATGCAGTATCTTGCTAAAGAATTTTTCTTTTTTAAATTAGAGTAAAAAATTTATTTTGTATGCAAGAATGCAGAAACTCAACACAAAATATACACACTGTCAAACAACCAGTGCATTGCATTTATGCATTGTAAACACTCAGGTTCTTTTGCAAAACTTATCAAAGGCTTTTTAGTTTGTTTTGTTTATAAAGGAAAGTCCTACATTTTCTAGGCATCTGAGAAACAGAAAAAAGGTCTTTTTGACAGTAACAAAGAAAAACCAGAATACAACAGGATTTTAGAGTAATATACACTATCATAAATATATGATGAGTTACCGGATAGCCATTTCGCCCTGGTAGACCCTGGTTGAATGAGATGAAATGGTATGACACATATTAACAACACAGTCATGACACATGACAACAAACATGCAGAGTACATTACTGGCAAATTATAATTTGCATATTGATTGATTTTTTAATATGTGATATTACAAACAAATAAATATGAAATAGGTACTACACAGTGAAGAAATGAGGCTTTGGCAATGGAAATTACATGTTTTAACTTAAATAAACCCTCTAATTGAAAGGCTACTGGCTACTTCTGATGGTCACTGAAATTCCTTTTGTTATGAAGAGAATTATGCATGTAGACTGAAGGGCAATATGTGGTTAAAAGAAAAAAAGGTTTAGTGCTTAGGCAATAAAGTATTAGATACATAGGCTACCACTAGAACATAGGTGGCAAAGAAGAAATTTGAGAATGCTATAACAGATCATAAAAAAAAATTGAAAGCCCCAGCCTTTGGCTGTTATTACATGTGACACTCAGTAGTCATGTACAAGGAAAATAAACAGAGCACTGCAGTAGCCTTTGAAAATACAATATACACATAATTCCATGCAGTGCTATGTGGGATATACAAATATTTGCTATTTAAAATGAAAATGATCACCACAGTCTCCCAGGTGAAAACAATAACTATGTTCACAACAGTTGCCCCTAGCCAGACCACAAGTGTCTATCAAAGTGAAAAAGTGAATTAGGAACAGAAATTACATTTTTAAAGGCCTTGTAACAACTTAAACCCTTACTGCCTGTCAGCAAGATGAAGTCTTGTAAGTTTTGAGTATGAAAGTTGGAATTTTAAGTCAGATACTTCTTAATATTATTCAGTTTTGGGAGCTATTTCACGTTTGTGTTAATATTGTCACAATTGAGACTTTTCTTGTTTTGTTTTAAATGGACCTATACTAAAACAGTGGGGAGGTGAAGTCAAAGACATTCATAATGAGGCACATCATGAACTCTTGCCACGTTGTCTTGCTACAGGAAAACCACTTGTATCGTGATTTATGGTCGTTTGTGTTTCATGAGAAGACTGAAAAAGAAATTGGGGAAGCCAGTGTTTCTTTCATATAGGCAGCATTAAGTCTGGCTTTTCATTGATGGCTTGTTAAATGAATTTGCCACTCTGAACTGCTGAGCACATGGTCAAAACTTTTCAAGGATAAGTAGTATCACTGCTCAATATATACAGATTACAGTAAAATCATTAGGTCACAGCAGAAATTCAACATATTAATTCACTATTCTCAAACATGCATGTAGCATAGAATAGACAGATAATCTGGTCCTGAAAATATTGTGGAAATACTGTATCTATCAAATTAAATAAAAATAGTTAGAAGTCTGCAAACACCGTAAAAGAAATACTGTTCTAATGGCCACACTTCTACACCATATGGTGCACATGGATGGCATGACAAATATGAATATTTGAGATATATGTGTTTAGTCCTGTTCTTCAAGTCAGACTTTTGACCTATCCTGGGAATATACAACAAAGCAAACAAAAAACAAAACAAAACAAACAAAAAAAAAAAACAAAAAACCCAACCGAAAACCAAAACCACCATAAAACCCCAGAAGAGACAAACTGTTTTCTTACAAACAGGGTTAGCCCAAGATTCAACCAACTCACTAAACTAAATAGTATTATTTAATACTCATTTTACACAAGCATTTACTGGCTTCAGTAGCAATTACACTGCAATGAGCTGGACAGCCTGTATACCTGCAAAGAATAAGAAGCCTGTACGCTAAGACTTTCTGGTAACTGCAGAGGAAGTTACTACCCAGTGAAAGGCAGAGTGACTAATAGCATACTCACACATTTTTATACTGTAGTAAAATATCTGTCATCAAGTCATAAGCAATGAACATGAACATAACATACTTACGTGGAATTGTGATCCACACTGCTATCTGAAGCGCTGAATACAAATCTTTATTTTTTTAGAGACTTTTTTCTTAAGGAACCTTCTGATTAAACTATTCAGCTCCAAGATAATTAGTGAGTGTTTACACTGTGTAAGTATAAATATCAAAATTCCCTTTTGATGATATGTGATCATTTTATCATGGTGATATCTTAACAGGATCTAACAGATTTTTCCCTGATTCTGGAAGAACCAACAATGTATCACTGTACTTACAGGAGGTCCTGTGGGGCAGGGGAGAGGGAAAGAGGGTAAAAAAAGAGAAAAAAAGAATATGTAAGCTTATGAAGTTATTAAAGAAAGACACATATGTACGAAGCCAAGCACAAGGCCTCAGGATTGTAAGTGAGCAAAACTGCTAATACACTGTACACATTTTCCCATTCAAGTGGAATTTTCAGCTTTGGTTGTGCTTTGCAACCTGTAAATATGACTAATGCCTAAATGCATGCGCTTACCTTACCAATTCTTCAATTACAGTCATGCAATCTTATGCAAGTTGCTTCTCCATCCATTTCCATGCAATTTCATGCAGGTCCAAAAATACCAGCCATGGACTACAATACATTTTGTCAGACTCCACATAAAGCGTATGTAACCACATCACCAGTTTCAGTTAGCCACGCAGTTGGCATTGGACCACAGCTTGGCAGCAAAATTGCATAAAGTACCCTTGGCATTTAACCTTGGCATCTTGTCAAGCCATACATGTTCCAGCATCTTCCAGCCTTCCAACTTTGCCTGTGAGGGGAGGTTTCAGTGGCCACCTGACAGTGCTGAACTTTCTTTTCATCACCTTTCTTTCTCAAGGCACACATATAAAATGCTCCCCATTAAAATGTCACACTTTGTGAAGTGATATTTGCACATTTTTTCAATTATTTAGACTCAAAGACTTTTGTATAGCAGTTCTTGGAAACATTATCAAAGGGCCACAAATCAAATCTACTATTTCAGTCTTATTAAGTTGAGCAGCTGCAGCTCCCAAATCAATGGCATTTCATTAAGCTTTTATGCCTCTCTCTAATTTCTGAATAAAGCGAAGTGCAAAAGAAGTATAAACCGACAGCAGCTGTACTTTGAGATTGCTTTTAATATTGACAGGCTTTTGGTTTTAACAATGCAATTTTATTGTCCAGTAACTAAGGTGATTTCTTTATCCTGGTAAACATTCTTAAACAGCATTTTAAGGTGCAGGTCTGGTTTTAAATGAGAGAGATCAATTTCCTTGATTAATAGTTTAATATGTGTTTATTTGAGGTGTAAAATGAATCGATAAGCATCCTGCAAAGTAACTGCCAGGATCGTTTGTAAGACAGTCTTCAATCACAGAATTTCCTTCTGTATCATAGCATTTTTCTCTGAAGTAAATACTACGCCAACACCGAATGGAAACACCAAGGAGATTTCTATTAATCTTTGGCAGGGCTTGTCTTCAGTTTTGTGATGCAGGAAAATATGGAAATAGTTTTTAAGAGCTAGATAAATGATCATTTGCAGAGATAAGAAAGGCTACAGAAGATTTACAGAGATCAAGTCGATTGGAAGATTTTCCTAACTGGCAGATTAGATGAGAGCGCCAAGGAGAATAGAAATGCTCATTTTCTCCTGCATTGCCTCCAGAAAGTTCACCTTTATGAAAAACTCAATCCCGCAAGGTAACCAACAGTTCCAATTCCCATGAATGTCAGCAGGAAGAGGTGCTCAGCACCTCACAACATTGCCTCAAATGAAATTTCAAGCTCCACACCAACAGCGGGATTCTCTCAACAGCAACCTCCCTGGTACAGGGTAATGAACCAACAAATGTTTTTCTTATTTCTGTAAGAACTTAATTGCTGCTCATTTCTAGTAAACAACAATTTCTCTCATACAGAGTAGTCTACTTATCACATTATTTCCCTAAGTACCGACATTCTTAACATAAGGAATTTTATTTCCTTCTTTATTTCTTTATAAAATTGTTTGCCTCAAACCAAGGTGGCCTGATGCAACACTGACTTATAGTACTCCAACTACTGACTTACATGGAGTTATTCTAACTTCCACAAGTGTGAGGAGACACCAAAATGGTTTGACAATTACCAGTGTGTTACCAACGGTACCGTGTCAACCATTATGAAGTGCGCCTACAAATTAATGATGCCCAAGACTAGAAAACTATCTGGAAAGCCACCAGGTATATGCCAAGGGTCACAGATTTTTACCAGAGAAGTTTCAGAACTCTCTTTCAGAGCACACAAGCAATAAAAGTAAAAATGAAGGCATGCTGGGTACACATCCTCACAAAAACACAGACATCAAATAACAATGGATCTTATGAAATTGAAAACTTACCAGTCTCTCCTCTTCTGCCCCGCTTACCTCTTTTCCCTGGAGGACCTAAAAAGAAGATGGTAGGTTGTAACTTTTTTTCTTGAAATTATAGGTAGAATATCGTTTGTGTTTGGATGTAAGGGTATTAAACAGATGCATTACATGAAGTCCAGAGACTTTGGCTGAGCAAGGGTAAAAGATAACCAGAATAAAATTTAGGAAGTTGAAGATAAAATTGACAGCTACATGATCCACTATAGGCTCTCAGAAAAAAGCCTGGGAGAAACTTTAGAGGTCATCCAGTTCATCCCTCTCTCTCAAGGAAAAAGTTAACCACATCTAAATTACTACTGCAATTTCCACAGGTATTTTTTCCCCAGTATTTCACTGTTCTGACAAGTGGAACATTTTTCTTTATGTCCAACTTGCTGCACTGAAGCCCATCAATTCTTGTGCTTTCCACCACGAACCCAGAGAAGAAATTGTTCCTTTTCTTCTCTCAAAAAAAGTCTTTGCATTCCTCAGAATTGCTGCACCATTCCTCCAATCTTCTCAAACCAAACTTACCACAGGACATTAAATTTCATTCAGTTATTACTGTATTAAGCCCAAAGATTAGTATTTATTTATAAGAGCAAATCCTCTGGAAAACCTTATCTGAAAACATCAAAGAGATGAAGAAACCATCACCTGGCCTGCCATCCCCCAAACACTAACAACAGTATGTGTGTTGTTAGACACTAAAGTGCTTTACTTCCAGTTTGTATCTGTTAGCCATACCACAACGGTTTAGTCCCTGTGCGTTTTCTGCTAAGGAGTCCTTTACTACTCATTGTCCTTTCCCCACAAATATTTGCATCCTATAGTCAGTGTCTGCTGCGACCTCTAAAGAAAAAAAAATCAAATTGGTTTTGTCCCTCATTTCTGCACTCCAACCTTCAACGTCCTTTCTAAACTGCAGACATCAGTACAACATTCTTCCCCTCTGCTTGGTGACCTTGACATATTGCTCCTGAAACTGCAAGGCAAGTACACTTGCACTCCTCCTTGTACAGCTAGGAGGAGAGGCAGCAGCTGTGGCAGTGACACAGAGCACTGAAATGCTGCTGCTCTGAAGAGAGAACCACAGGTGGGACTCTCAAAGCTGCTGAAGAGAGGCAAGCGCACGGCTGGAATTTCCAAAAGCAGCGACGCGTGCAGGAGCACAAGTACCTCTGCTGTGGCTGGATCTCACCGTTTGTAATAGATATTAGGTGCACAGGTGGTTTTGTGCAAATAGTTAAGCAACTGTCTGCTACTTTAAACAGCTACAAGATTTTACAAATCATCTGTACTATCATCCCATAGCTTTCAAATGCATAGGAATGCCAAATCTTAGTTTGCATTATATATTTGCAGCAATCTGGCTTCAAAGACTAAGATGCTGAAAAGCAACACTAGTGATACAATTTCAATATATACATGAAATAGCACTAGTTTGCCAGGGAAATAAAAGCATATTGATTAAAAAAAAAAAAAAGAAAGAAAAAAAAAAAAAAGAAGAGCAGCTTTTGCCTTGATGGCAGAGAGTTTTATTCCTATCAGAAAATTATAAATCTCACTAAAATCCTTCTTTTTTGTTCTAATAATTACAGTAGTAGCATAATGCAACACAAGTTTAAGACAACAATATTACAAGAAGCAAGAATGGCATAGGATATTCATAATCAACAGCATACTTAACAAGACAAGATTATTTTGTTATTATATGCTGAAAATTAGCAAAAGTGTCACTTCAGCGTGGAGAACCGTGCAAGTTGCTCCTGAAACACTGCTCACAACACAGCTCTGCAGCAATTTGGGCTGATCACAAACATGGATGGGCAGGAGAAACTTAAGGTTCTTCACCAGGTAATGACCTGTCTTTCAGCATATAGCAACAAAATATTCCCATCCTGTTTTGCAGAATATTATTTTATTAAAATTTAACTGTGCTATAGGTGTTCACATGCACACACACAAACATGTCTACTACCAAGTTTCCTTTTGAGAAAAGAACAGAACTTTAAAACTAAAAAACTTCAGCTACAGACCAGAAAAAGGTATTAAAGCCACTAACAGAAAACCCCGAAGGTAACTTCAAGCTATGAATTTTAGGAAGAAATGAAATTTGTCCAGCAAACCATATTTCCAAAAAGCATTAAATTGCCAGTTTAGTAGACATGTACAGTGACATCAAAGAAGGGGCTCCAGTTCAGGTCTTTCCTCTGACATCAAGCACCAATCCCTTCTAAGCTGTTATTCTGAGATGCCTTGATTTAGATGTAAGTATCAATCACCAGAAAAATGCTTATTATTATTATATTTCCAAAGTAACAACACTACTGAAGTTAGGAAAATTACTCTGGACTTAGACCAGTATTAATGAAATCATACTACCGCACCTGACCTTTGGCTCATCAGGCCAGCAGTATTTAAGGGCCATTAAGTAATGTGAATCACTTCTCCCTCTCATTGAAAGCTTTTTTGATTTCTGCACTGCTCAGGTCTCTGTCAAGGTCATGGCATTTGCTAACCTCTTAGAAATTGTGAGATGAGAGGTGGTGGATCTTGCAAACTTCTACTGAGTTTTGGTGACCATTTGAGGAAATAATTTCTATTTTTTTTTTTTTTTATTTTTATTTTTTACCAACACAAAGCAATTCATTTTAAGCAGTTAATTACGGGTGGTTCCAGTTCACAGAAATGCTAACGCGGACATTTAAGTTCATCACTAGATGACCTACTACTTCAGAAAGTACATGAGCTTTCATGTTTTTCTGAACAGGCTGATTTCTCTAAATCTGAACTGCTAACATCATCTGTTGCTCCAAGAGTTTCCAGTTATCAAAACCCTGGGCATTTTGCTATAAATATTAATTTTCCATCTGTCTACAGTTTTATAACTTTGCACTAATTGGAGGATTTGGTGGAGACTCATTGCAGCAGAAGGAGAAGTGAATAAAGTTATACTAAGCACAATGTCACCTTACAACAACTCCACAGATTTTTACAGTGTGCACAAGATACACAACGTATGACACAACTATCCTGAACTTTCTTGCCCGGGTTAAAAATCTCTCTAGAAGAGTATCAGAAATGTCCATGATGAATTGAATTTTATCCAGAGTATTTAAAAAGTAGTTTGTTTTGAACCTTTTTATATTAAAAATACAAAACTTAGAAAGAAAAACAAAAGTTTGAATCTCAGTGGAGTGAGCTGGGTTAATAAAGATTAATGATACTGAGCAATAAGCAAAAGCTAGTTCATAGTAGCCAAGATTTGCTAATACATTGTTTTCCTAAGCTCGCTACATTTACCTACAGGTAGGGAGTAAGAGTAAAATGCCAGAAGATCAGCTGGTTTTCATTTTTAACTTGGTTTAGCTTCAAAATATTTGAAATTATTTTATTCTTCCATAAACATTTATTAATCTAATTTTTATGAGCAGGAAGTTTGAAGAGATTTTTTTTTTTTCATTCAAACGTCAAAAAAAATTAATGCCACTGATATTCCACATCTATGAAGGGAATGTTGAAAATTAAAGAAATTGGGGGGGGTTATATTTCCAAAAACTAAGATTCAATTAATTATCTGAATTTATCTTCTCAAGCAGTAAATGTCAGCTGCTGAAAAAGTTTTGCTTTTCTTACCTTCCATAAGAAACTAGCAAACAAACAAAAAAACCCACAAACAGAAAAAATCCTCACACCCCACACACAACCAACTTCAGCCAGGTAACAGCTTTAGACTTTGACACTTGATATTTTCACTGAAATACAAGCAATAAAAACTAACAAGTCAGTAATAAGGCTGTAACAAACAATTCCTCCTCTCTCCCCCAAATTCTTCTCAATCTTCAGCAGAAGTAGCTGTTGAAATAACTACTGATACAGTACCATTGCAGAGACCATGTAGGAACAAGAATGTAACTAGATTCCAAGATATTTTCAAAAATATTAAGCACAACTTTGGTGACATTCACCTTCTAGTAATGGGTATTCTAATCTTTGCAATCAGAAATAATTAGTACAGATAGACTATTGTCAGATCATTGTTGTGTTCCTGGAGAGGTTGCCTCAATGTGCCCTATTTCTTTTTTAATAATTTAATAATTTGTCCTCTATGCACGTAGTGGTGCCGGAGGTCTGTGGCGAACCTACTATTTTTATACTGCTATCTGGGAGGCAGTTTTTACTAGAGGAAAGCAGATTACTATTGTATGTACTCCACTATATGCCTTGCCATATATCAAAAAAGGTCACATAAATCAGCCACACACCTTAAGGGGTGGGAGCCAACATGCCATCTTCACATTACAAAAAGACTCAGATAGGTGCTTTAAGCTTAAACAGACAAGAGAATCTATCTTAATCTCATAGTTAAGAACAACATAAATCTTAATTTTAGATCTAAGGATATTTTTTAAATCAGATATAACAGATGGAAAATACACTCTTTTAAAATTTATTTATTATTGCATTTTTCCAGTGCTTGGGCTGGTTAAACTGAGTTAAACTATGACATCGTTAATTTATTAAAGACACAAAAATGTAAAGATGGTGTATATTGTTCACACATTAGACAGCAAAAGCAGGATTTTCTTCAGTTCAGTTCTCCACCTACATTCTAAAAAAGAACATTCCAAAAGCATGAACAGGTTGTCCTTGCTCAAAGGGGAAAAAGACTGACCTATCAAAAGCCTAAAACAAGAATAGTGTTTTCCTTCTCCGAGATACATTTTTAGCTATAGAAGAAATAATTTACATTGCAATAATACACATTTATGAGGCATGGGGAAAACCGGGCTCAGGTTTTTAATCGGTATAAATCAGTGATGATGACTAAGTTACATTGCTTCACACCAGCTAAGAACTTTGAAAACAAAGGAATAGACAATGTGCAGTTTGCCTCCATCAAGCTTTGGCTCTGTAACTTTCTCTTAATCTTCTAAAGACTAATCCTGTGCTGCTAAGGAAATAGATTCAATAATTAAGTGGCCCAAACTGGGAGAGGAAGTTATGCCTTAACAGTCAGGTCTTTCAAAAAAATCCATATATTCATCTTTAGAACTAAGTGTGGTACTAGCACATTGTTACACTGGCACCACCTGTATTCTTTCATTTAGTGATATATTTACAGCAAACAGATTCTACTTTTCAAAGCCGCACACTGGAAAAAAAAAACCCAACAAAAAAACGAACAAACAAAAAAAATCCACCCCAAAAAACATTTGGTGGATGAGACCTATAGTCCTTCTATCAACACCTGCCAGGCACGTCAAAATGCTTTGCCATTTGGTCATCAGCTGATCTAGAAAGTCAAGTTTGTCCTAATTTTGGAAAGAACTACAGTGGCATTATCAAGCCATAGGAAAAGGATTTACCCATCTTGGGTTATACCAAACTCCAACAGGTACTCACTGTCCCTGCAAATAAGAACTCCTACAGCAAACTGGTGCACCAGCCTAAGGATAACAGAAGAGTTCAGAATCCTGTTCCCCGTTTTACTGAGGCCCAGGACCTTGCTCACATGTCTCTTGACACACACACATAGCTACCGTTAAAGGTAATGGGTATTCCATGTGTACATGAAAAGAAGAATATTTTCCTGGCCATTTCGAAGGACATCTATTTCACACAGAGTTTACAGCAACATAAGATTTTGCCCATCAAGTCAGAAAAATGAATTGGCCCAATTACGTTCTCAGAGTGAATCCTGAGCGATTCTGCTGAAGTTAGAATTATTTCAGTATCATCAGGCATAGAATGCCAACCTTGCTGAAATCACGTGATGAAAATATCTAGAAGTCAGCTCAACCAAACCAACCAAGCCGCCCAAACTGTCCTTTCCGATTCTGCTGTAACGCTGGCAAAAAACTGCTGTTGGTTGCATTTCAAGCTCCATCACCCCTATTTGTCAATGGATTCAACTCTCTCCTTTCCACTTCCAGAGTCCAACCCAGCTGCCATCATTTAATCCCATTCCACACTTCTCCCTGTCAAACAAACCCAGGAAGGACTTGCAGTAACGCGTTGAAGCCAGCCAGCCCCTCGCTGCTCACACGGAGAGGACCGCTTTCCCAGCAAAGGGACGCCTCTCTGTTTTACAGCTGCAGGGGCACCGGCGCAGGCCAGTGACGCAGGTAGGCCGCAGAGCAGAGCGGCAGCCGCTGAGCCCAACCCTTCTTCCTGTGAAATGCGCACACCACGAGCAGAGCAGCGTGCTGACTCCAGTTAACGCTGCGTAATTAACGGCCCCATCCTGCCAGCCTCCTCTTGCTGGCATGGTCACTGACTTCAGCAAACAGTACTGAAACATCCCAATGAGCTGAGCTCTCATTCAATGGATGTCTGGGCACTAAGATTCAACAGACACATCCACGGTCCTTTCCCATAGCACTGCCATCAATTCCATCCCAAGTAGGGACAAATGGGAAGATTTCTACCTCCGAAGCTGAGCACGCTCTTACAAACACTGCATGGATCTATTCCAGCCAACTTCATCAGCCTCTTTGCTCTTTCCTCTTTTCCTAGCTTTTTTAGCTCACGTAACACTTGGACTCTTCTTTCCTCCCACTCTGCGTAATCATCCCATCTGGCCTGTCAGTCTTCTGCTTTGTACCTCGGTCTGCCTGGGATGATCTGCCCGAATTCCCTACCTCATAAAATTATCTACCTCATTTCGAGCCTCAGCTGGATAAATAACATTCATTGTTTCACACACAGTACATCATCTTTTTGGCTCACCATGAAACATCATTACATTGCAGAGCTTGGATGCATGTCAGAGGCTATTATGCAACTTGGCTGAGGAAATGCCAAAATCAGTCTATCTGATCCACAGCAAAGAAATCTGACCTCCCTAAGTCAGATTATTTGTACCACTTCTGTGCATGCTACATGCCATCTGATTAGAGGCATCTAGCCTAGCATCATTTCACTAGTACCAGACACTAGTGAGAGAGCTCAAAGAATCCCACGATCATCACTTGTAAGATAGCCAGAACTGCACATACATGCATATATTCTCTCTTTTTCTTCTCTGGTAGTTAAACATGCTTGAAGTGTGAAAGGTAACATCCCTTCCAAAAATTCTAATGTCATGTAGTATTATCAATCTGAATTAATTCTATAACTATATCAATGTCTACTCCTTTTTTTCCCTTAACCTTGTAAAACTGTTGGCGTAAGAAACCATGTGTGACAATAAGCCTCACCATGTAAAATATGCTTCAAGAAGTATTTGTTTCTTTTTGTCAATGGTAAGTTTACTGTCTCATAAAATCAAAGATATCTCCTTCCACATTGTTATGAGACTGAGAAACTTACATTCCCTACCCAGCTTCTTGATACCATTGCGCTAAATAGCACACACATTTTTAAGATGTTCTCATGTTTGTCTTCTTTGTAGGGTGAAAATACGCTATTTTTTTCAACCTCTCCATCTGAATTTTCTCCATATCAGAAAACATAATTATTATTACCTTTTCCTAAGCTTTCTCTGATTTTGCAGTGAGTCTTTTAGCATGACAAGGCTGAAACATCTCATGCTTTGTCCACAGACCTGAGCAGTCACTCCAGCATGACTCCTTCAGGAGGAGCACTAATGCGTGTCCAGCAAAGCTGCTCCATACCAGGAGTCAGCAGCTGGCAATGAACAGCTTGACACAGCCTTTCCTGCAGAGCCTGGCAAGAAGCATCTCTCAGCCCTCAGGTTCTCAAGCACTTTCCCAAGAGCAGGTCCTCCTCCCAAGCACTGTCTGTGCTCAAAACTTTAATAATTTCTCTAAAGACAGCTCACTTTAAATCTGCAAATTTCACTCTGCTTCATCTTTCCCCCAACAACACACTGGCTCAAAATGAAATCAAAGGCAAAAATTTCTTAAACAAGACTTAATGCCATCAACTATAAAGTAGTAGATAAGCCTTGACAAGCAAAACGTACATAAAATTCAATTCTTGGCTATGGGTAACCACCGGACACCCTTTCTTGTTTTCCATCAAACCTAGAAGTCCAAAGATACTTTCCTTCTGTAACAGCTGCAGTAGAGGGTTCACAGCAACCCTGGGTTTTGAGCATTCCCTAAGCACTACATAACTTCTACTTCTCTCTCCCTCCACCTAGACTCCTCATAGATATAGTTTTCCGGCATAAGTGTACTTCACCTATTTGGTCCTATTCAGACCCAGGCACTGGGAGTCTTTGAAGCTGCGTTTACCCTGCCCGGCCCACAGATAGTTTGGTGGGTTGAAGCAGCCCAAGAGCTTTGTGAATGCTGCTGGTGCTGCTCCCTGGGGCTAGATGCTTGAGCGCTTAAGGGATATTCCCCCTTTTAGTTGCTCTGCTGGATACCAGCTTCCAGCCCAATCTGAAGACTGGGCTCATTAAACACTACATAAACATCAGGTACATGTATCTTCTCTTAATGCCACAAGATAAGGTGGGTTATCTACTTTCTACAAATACTACATGTGACCTTATTAACACAGGTAATAGGTGTGAGAGCAAGTTGTTCTGTCTACAAATCCTCCTCCCATCAGTTTCCATTTTCTTTCTCTCTGTTTCATTATTGTTGTTTTCATGTTCTATATGAGTGATCAGTGTTCTAGCAAAACTGGCACCACTAGTTTACCTAACAGACCTACAGCATATTTTGCATTATTCTTCATCCTTCTGTATGCTGACACTTTGGCCATGTTCTTTGCCATAGCTGTAGTTTTAGGAATGCCTTCACTGACCTATTCATAAATATATCACAAATCTTTACCAAATTACAGGAGTGTTGTGATGCATTACAGTCCCAAAGTTTAATCACATGGACATTTTCTCTCTTTCTTTTCTGTTCAGTAGGAAGAGGACTGGGGTAGGAAACACTGCTGCTTAGGTGACCTCATTTTGGGAAGACTTAACAATGCAGAACAAATACATTCTTGAACTTTGCATTTTTCACAGGTTACTGTATCACCAAAGTGCTGTGGCAGAACATGTGTAACTGATGATATTTAAAATACTGTCAGAGGTGAAGATTCACATTTATAAGGCAACCAGTTAAATTATTCACCTCAGATCACAGCTTTTGTGTCCAGCTACGAGCTAAAATTACAACCTATCTTGCTAAAGCTTTCTGAAATAGATCCCAGTACCCTGGGCTGGAACAGTTTGCTGTTTAGTCTTACAGACTAAATTTTAGTTGTGAGGCCACTAAACTATTTTAATGAACACATAACACTTCAAGCACACATGGTCATCTTTACAAACACAGAAATAGCTGCTATCACGTGGCTGACAAATATTGCTGAGGGACAGCTGAAGTATGTAGGGATAGCTATTCTATACTAGCAAGGCATGAAAGTCTTCCCATCATTTCTACTTGCCATTCCATTGTATTATTATCATGCCATATCAATAGTTGGCCCTATGATGCAAAAAGCATATGTCATATTGAGAAAAACTATTTAAGCTTCATTTGACTTTTTCAGATACTAACATAGATGAAATAAGAAATAAGGTATCAGAATTAAATTCTTCTTTGGCATCAGTAGAATTTAAATTACGTTTAGGAACAGATTTAGATGCTTTTTGAGGACATGCAGCCATACCGGATGGTGAAGTAACTCAACAGTACCACTCTAGTTGTATTAAAACAAAAGCTTCAGAATTAAAAGCCCTTAAAACCTAATTCTGCATCCACCTTTAGGAAGTCATGTTGTATCTCAAAGTTCTGCTGTCAACAAGGACAACGTAACAACAGCAGAAAGCACATCATCTTTCTCAAATGCAGTGCCTTGGACAGGCTAACTCTCAAGTAGAGAGTCTGTCACGAGTCAACCTTTCTCTAGAATGTAGACAAAAACACAGGGTATAGGTCAGGACAGAGCAGGGCTGCAGCATTTCAGGTAGTCCTGAGAAATAGAGACCTTTCCGTGTCAGTCAATGCACTCCCCCAGCCCAGTAAATGGCAGGTACCCTTCCATGCAGTAAGTACTATGCAGACATTCATCCTGGCTGTGGCTTTCATGTTACTTGTGTCAAGTTACACTCAGTCTGAGCGATTTTTCACTTAAGTACATGGTCTTGCATGTGCATGGGAGACTTTGGTCATTACTTTCTCTGAGGGCTCACTCTGACCTGAGGAAACCCATGACCTCAAAGCTTCCTCAAGCAACCAAAGATGCCCAACTCTTCTCTCCTGAGAAAAAGAGGACACCTCTCCCATGTTGCAGTGGGATGAACACAGGCTTAGATGTATGGGTCACACCAGGGCTGAAACCCTTGCAGCATGTTAGAATCAAAATGGCCTTTTCTATTTCCTCCCAAGTCCTACATCAATTTATTCCTTCTGCTGTAACTTCCCACCAAGTTCCTCACGTTCTTTTCCCTTTGCATTTCATAAATCTGATATTTTTTTTTTTATCTGTTTTGCTTTTTAAAATGCATCCTTTCTCCTTGCTGGCCATATGGCTCTCAGCTGCCAGGCGCAGTACAACAGCAGCTAGGTGCAACAGCCAGAGAGAAGTCCTGCTCACCACCTGCCGATTAGACACACCCTCAGTACTCTTGGGAGGTGGAACACAGGCTGTTGGTTTTGCTTTGGAATGGTTGGGATAGCTCACCTCAGTGCAAGCGTGGGCTGTGTTAAGCATATGAAAATGATGATTTTTCCAAGGCTTATAACTTTGTGAAATTAGAGTGTCACCTTCCCCCCTCCCACATGACAATAGCAGAGGGTCATATAAACCTGATAAAAATACCAGCCAAGGTTAAATCTCAATCTTTCACTCCAAATTACGGCTATCTGAGATTTTATTAATAAAGAACAGGTGAAGCCAGAATATATTTCCTTTAATTTTCATTCTTAAACATCCGGCCCTGTTTAAAAAGAAACACCAATAAATGGTGGTTAATTTTTGGCAAAAACATAAGCCACTGAAAACTGAGTCTCCCCACTGGCAAGGGAGGGGCAATTCTAATAACGATATGTCAGCTACTCATAACCCTTATCGTGGTCAGTCCTGTTATTTTCATTGGCAGTTATGAAGGTAAAATTACCTAAGGATCAATGATTCAGATTCCTCTGAATACTCACCATAGGTTGGGAGTTTTGTTATGATTTTCAACAAGTATCAATTTAGAGTGCTTTTGAAAATCTCACTTATAAAGTGCTTTCAAATAGATTTTTCACTTTAAACATCACAAAACACTCTGAAGATAAAGTATGACAAATTTCAATTTTCACACTCTTCTGTTACAGCACCTACAGAACTAGTAATTTCTTGACAGAAGTGCCACCTTTTAAAATAGATTTAACCCAACTTTTTAAATCTGATGATACTAGCAATATTGCCTTAGACTTTATTGAAAGGATATAAAATTTATCATTTTATGTACTATGGATATGACACTGAGGTAGCGGCTATATGACCAAAGAGCAAGGCATTTTTTAATCTGCACTTGAAATGAACCTGTAAAAGCAAACGGCTTACCAAACATATCTGTTTACAAGCTGTAGCTGAACCAAATGCATATTTAAGCAACTACAGTGTCTTTCAGTCTTAGTCCCTTTTGTAAACCTGCAGTGACCTACCTTAACCTATTTATATGCTACTCAACTTTTCCACATTTTCTGGTTTTTCTTCTCAGCTCAAGAGCAAGCCTAAAATCCAAAGTATTGACAAAACCAAGTAAAATTTCCATCACATAATTTGTCATATCAGTTTCATTTTATTCTAAAAATTTTCTCCTGCAAAGTCACTGTATAGCCTTTCTAGATTTTGGGAGATGTGGAACATCATCAACACCATATTCAGTTAAAACTGTACAACACAAATGAAACAAATATTTAATATCCTAGACTATCTCCACTTACATTGTAGAGTCCAGGTGTCTCCTCTTACTACAGATTTGATCCGCATGCTTAACTTTTAAGCCATGATTGACAAGACTTTCGTGATTATGATGACAGATTAAAGTGTTCATTGAATTTAGAGGGGTTTTATTTCAGTTGTGACAGTAGTGTACTGGGAGACAATGAAATACAATACCACAGGATTAAAGGTAGCACATAACTAGTCAGGCACTGGTACTGCAATCATCTTGGTCTAACCCACACATGCTGATCACCCATTTAAACATAAAACCCTACCCTGAGCAGAGCATATTCCTTTCAAAGTCTTACTCACGTGCCTCCTCTCATTTCTAACATAATAAATATATCATCTGACGAGGAGCTTAGTGACAGCTGCACAAGTTAGTTCTAATTACAAAAAATAATAGGTGGCTTTAAAAGGTTCAATAAGTCTCTATTGCATAACAGCACCAAAGCAGCACAATTATTGCTTACAAGCAAAAGTAAATAAATAAAAACAGTGCCAGGACTGCCTTACTCCCCAACTCCAAATGTCAGTTTCTTCTGGATAATCTGTATAAGCATCCCCTCTATTGATGCACCATTCACCTACAGAAAGGGAGAACAACAAACTGAACACAAATGCTTCAAAATATTTTGTCTGAATTAACGCAGGAGGTACACAACTGCAAAAGACCAAAAATAATAAAAAGGAAGTAACTTGTTCGCTTTCGTTTACATTTCACAGCTGCCTGTGAACTTTTGCAATGATACTGGCTCTGGTTCCTAAGGAGACACATATTCAACCTGACAGACAACAGTAAAATATTTTTATTATCCTGGGCTACATCCTGCTCCTTAGTCTCGATTATTTCAAACAACATACTTGCCTGAAAAAAAGTCTTCAAAGAAAGTACAATCTCCTGTGCTTTAAACACTCTCGTGAGACTACGCTCATGAAATATAGCAGTGTGTCTTTGATCCACTGGACATTACTTCAGGTTGAGACGCGAGTGCACTGGATAATGACAATAAAAAAAAGACTTTAGCAGATGCCAAAACAACCAGGACTTGGATTGTTCTTGCTATACAAGTCTCTTTTGTCATTGAAGAGGACAACCAAGGAAAGTTGTACTGGGTCAGGCTCAGAGTAAGATTAAAGAATTAATGGATGAAAGTTTATTATACTACTACAGTGACTTGTTCCATTATATGATTCTAATTATTTTTGAAGTGTCAAAAATTGTCTAGTGTAAATGTAAAGCTTAGTACACGTCCCACATATAGAGATCTTGCAGAAAGCAGCACAAGAGAATGGATGCTCTCAGCTGCTTCTCTGTGACCAGCTGTATCTTCGGTAGCTTGGAAACCATCCAATGCTGTAACTTTGTCAGCCAACTGTAACCCCATGTTGAACTTAAAGAACTTAATCCACTCTATTATTGCCTTTTCACAGGTGGAACTTGTGCCCTTTTCTTTTATCAAGGTCTTTCTCGTGACATAATAGAGACTCCAAGCATCTAATGACTGTTCATATTAATTTATATAGATGATTCTTTACCCATACAAAGAAAAAGGACTAGCAGTACAAATAAGTAAAAAATTCCATCTTGAGCAAAGCACATGGAGTTGATCTATCATTTTAGACTGCCAGACACACAAATATACATTCAGAGCCAAGTACACACACAAAAGAGCTTTCTACTTCAAGGCAACTCCAGAGGGCCTTATCAGCTTTGACTGAGGCAAATCTTCGCCTGAAGCTATGGGGCTTTTACTTGGGCAAGTGCTGAATTAAAAAAAATCATCTTGAGATTTGGCTCAGTCTCAAAGAAAAAACAAAGTAATGGATATTCTTCATAATATATTACAAAGCTAGCTGTTCTCTAACATACAATAGATGACACATGCTACTGTGTAAATAAGAGTTAGAGGTCCTTATACCCCAAAATTACACACCTGTTACTTATAACCTGTTATTGTTTATGCTTGAAGATTAGCTACAAACTTTACTCACAGTATTTTTAGAGAGTGAAATAAAGACATTAGCAATGTTTTTCACCTATCTACTACAAGCACAGAGTCAAAGCTAATTAGACTGGTACTGAAGTCAATCTAGTTAATCAAATTCGTAGATAGCAGCATACTTTTCTGTCCATGCACGAATGGGTATGTCTGTAGGGCAGTTACAAAAGAAACACACCTCACTGTCAATAGGGCAACCTGCTTTGGCCTTCCATCTGCAAAGCACAACTGTAGCTTTCCACAAGCAGTAAGTAGCAATAACATTTGGAGTGAAATGACAACAATGGAGAACAAGCTTGGAAGCGGCGAGCTCTCGGCTTTTTACACTACAAGTCAAGCTGCAAGGAGCCTGGCATGTTCTGTGTGAAAAGCTATTGATAACATTGCTGTGAGCATCACAATATAACCTTCAGGGAGCTGACCATAATGGAAGGCTATTCCTTGTACAGATGTTTGAGCAAGAGTTACATTCTTAACCTGCCCAGATGTGTCACAAGATGTATTCAAGGTGTCACAAGTGGAGTAAACTACTTTTTACAAACATCTTTCTTAGTGAAACTGGACAGTATGACTTAACACTGCCTCCAAAGAATGGGATGTTGAAAAACACTAGGCTCTGTATTATACCTAAAATGCTGTCCAGAGTTAATAAATTTATATGGTGCTGCACTTAAATATCCTGAAAGCAGAATTTACAGGAAGTTAAACATTAGCACTTTGCTATGACTAAGTGTTGCGTTTTACTAGAGGCAGGGAAAAGCTATATTCATAATACAACAGGAAGTTATATTCATAACCCCCATCAAGGTTAAGCTTTAATAAAAGAATCTTCTTTTAAAGTTTACTCTAAACTTCAAGGACTGTCTGAGTCAGGAGGTGGGACATCCTCCTACCCCTTACAGTTACAACACTGTCCTAGCAAGGGCCACAGACCTGCCAAAAGTGTCCAGTGTTGTTCTTGTGAAAACAATATGTCTGCAGAACTCTTGGGGGGGAAAAAAAAAAAAAAAACCCACAACCAAAAACCAACACAAAAAAAACCCCCTCTACAGCTTTACTGAGATCCCAGAATCAGTGATATGAACTCATATGTTCCTGAACAAAATAATAACTTGGCAACAATGTTTGGAACAAGTTATAGATTGCATATAAACCTACTTGGCAAGCCAGACAGCAGGGTATTGGAGTAATTTCTCTGGGATAAAGGCATAGACTAACTCCTCCGTGTCAGTCATGAGCAAGCATGTTAGGGTCTGGCAATATCTCTCCGATGTTAATACAGGGTCATGATCATCTGCTGAATATCAAAGTCCAAACATCACTTCTGAATTAAGACTACAATATCAACCCTAATTAAAGGGATAGTGAATGCAATCAGCAAAAGCCTATCCAAACTGAAAAGACACTGCAAAACCACTTGTTTACTGTGGACTTTCAAATACAGACATAAACCAGACAGTGCTAAGAGTGCACATGCATGCATGCAAGCAAACTTTAGTGGACCTAGGAGAGGCAGCCCCTTTCTGTGGGCCACACAGTGCCAAATCTGAAAGGCTACTAGGTCTTCAGATAAATCACACACAAATAACAGACCACAGAGCAAATATTAACCATATTACTACAAAGTTTAGCAATTTCTCTACAACACAGTAAGAATTTCAGAGAAGAAAAGGATTTTTATTTGCAACGCCTCACTTATGTACTTACACGACTTGTTGGTGAGAGCAAACAATTCAAGTTGCCCAAGTTAACACTTAAAAGTAATCAGGAAAAAAACCCACAAATTTCATTGTTAGCGAATATGAGTCTCTCATCTGTGCCAGAGACAAGTGGCCCAAACAAGTTTAATTGAATTAGATGACAGATTCAGATCATGTCATGAGAAAACTGAAAGACAACAAATGCATGAACAATTTAAAATTAGAGCAACACTCACATATTAAATAAAGGCAGACCTTTAACTATCAATCTATCTTTCTGAAAGATTCTATTAATTCCTGTGCAAAAGAACAGCCACTCAGATACTGGTGTGATGTCAGACGTACCATTAAAATCACTTATAGCGGAATTGGACACAAAGGAAGAACACCTCAAGAATTTAAAGGTATGTCAAAATCAGTGGTGTTGAAAGCAGTACTAGGATCAAGCACTTCTGGATGAGGATATATGGGAAGACAAGAATCTGCAACAGGGTTACTTAGAGGTTCAACAGGAGTTCAATAGAGGTGGCCCATGCACTTTTATGCTCTTGAAACTCTTGCTCAATTCAACATGAAAAGAGTACTTTGACAGCCAGATACTGAGTCATGTAGCTATTACCTATTAAAACAACAAACAAACAAAAAAAAACAAAAAAAAAACATTTGGTGGGGAAAGGGAGGAGAGAGAGAAGCTTTCTGCCTTTTAGGTCTTGATCTCTTTCAGAAATGTCATCGTTGCCAGAAAATGTCCAGATTTCAGCTGCTTCCTCTTCGTGGTCTTTAATGTCATTACTGTTAATATGTTCAGCAGATTTCCCTCTTATTATCACAACAGTCAAAGAAAAAGATTGTTCCTTCACTTATGGAACAACCAGTAAATGCAACTAGCAACCTTTGATCAGACCCTGATTTTGATTATTCAAGCTTTCACAAAGATGCTACTGTTTTCCCTCTTCTAAGGTATAACAAGATATAGGTAATCTTTCCTCTAAAATAAAATCCAACAAAGACAAAAGCCAGACAACAAAGGTGTTGCTGGTTGGTTCAGAAGGTCTCTGAACCAAATTTCTTTCCATTTCATAAGCCTGACGTTCTCCTTGGCCTTGCCTAAAATGACCTAGGCATGTTTTCTATTGAGCCTCAGCTCCCCCAGTTTTGAAATATGGATAAGAAAATGAATGCATGGGGTTGGTTAGGACCTTTAATGTACTATCTACTGCCTTCCAGTCTGTTCAATAAATGCTTTTTTTCACTGATATTCACAAAGTATAAGCCCCTCTTCCCTCCTCCTCCCAAGCCACAAACTTTCTAGCACCACAGTACAAATACTATACATTTAGTAGGCAGGCTATTACAATTTCATCTGTAAAGCACTTGAGATCTGTGGAAGAAAATGCCCAGTTACTGTTAGTAGCACCATTGCTATCAGTGCCACTGGTACATTGTCCATCTTAAATAATACTGAGTTAATGTTCCAGGGTACAGTAATGTAACTTTCACCACTCAACACACAAAAAAGTAATGTAAGGTAAAAATATATACCTTGGATATATGCAAGAAATGCTGTCACAATAAATTCGTAATAAGTAGTTGCCTCATTTGTCAGACTGTCATGCATAGCAAAAACTTCTGAATTCCTCTGAAGAGTTTTGCTATAGATGTTACAGTTATTAAGTCATTTATTTCTTCTTCATAAGCTTAACTGGGAAGTGTGCATCCAAAAGTTTTTATGTTAAAATATGCAAGTGTATGCAATATATGTAAATACTTGAGGAAGAACAGCTTAAAGTGGTGAAGCTATTTGAAAACAGGTTATTACTTCTGCTTGAGGAAGCAGATTGAATATAGAAAACAGTTTGCTAGCACTAGTAAAATTGCAGGTGCTTGCTACCATGGAGCTTTTGGAAGTCTTCATGTATTTATAATCTCTGGTTAATACAGATTTTTCACAGCAGGGCCAGCAGGGGATTAATGAAATTACCTTCCAAAGTCTTCTAAATTGCTTAAACAATTCTAAGATTTTGTTCAATGCTGTCTTGCAGTTCTCCCAGACAGTGAATCTATCACTTGGAAAATCGAGATTTACTGAATTATCAATGTCACCCAAGTCATTTGCCCAGCATGCAATGTAAAATCTTGATCATTGAATTTTTCATACATCTGAGAGAGCTGAAAACTTCAGTCATGACTAGGAAAGCATCTTAGCCCCACTAAGAAATTTTGCACCGTATGGACAGAACAGGGTAGAAAATACTAGACTGGAGTCCAAAGTGCTCATTCATTATAGTAAAGGTGGAAGTTTTTTTCTGTTCCTTCCTCTTCCTGCAATCTAAACAGTCCTCAGCCTCCTGCATGCAGCACCAACTCCTGATACTCAGGACCAGTCCCAGTTTTCTGAACTACCTCATTCTTGCTTGCTACTCAGTGTAGAAGCATCTTCCAGATATTTCTTTGGTTTCCATGAAACCTTAAGAGTATTTGTATATATCTAGACATATAATAATGGCAGTTTGCAGAGCGCACTTTCACAAAGAATGAAAATGCTAGCTGATCTTTCAAAATATCTCAATACTTTTTCCTTGTCATGAGATTCTCAACACCTTCCAGAGCAGTAAAGTGCAAGGCATCACTCCTTTTGTCATAATTAACTTTCCAAGCTCAGGATGCTGTCACATATAAAAATTATCAAAAAAAAAAAAATCAGATTGAGAGTTGCAATCTTTTTAACCCATGTTCACATTCTGTACAACATCACAAGTAACTGTCAATTTGCCTTCTTAATTGCCATACCATATGCTGAAAACTTCCGTCAGTTAATACCTGCCTGAAGAATGGGGATTTTTGATGAAAGGACATAATATGTAGTGTTGGGATTAGTAGTTTTTACTATTTTTTTAAATAAAGTAATGAAACTCTGACAAGCACACAACTATTATTTTGTCACCTTTGCATCAACACAGTAAGAAATTGTTCTAAGGACTATACCAAAAGTCTTAAACGAGTTTAAACTGCTGTCTCAGGCAACACACAAACTAAGTTTCAAAGCCTAAAGAGAAGGTGAATAAAAATGGTACTTAATTCAAAATCCTGCTGTATATGTGAATATTCTGAAACTTTTCAGTATCTCTAATATCTTTGCACTAATTTGCTATTTTCCTCCTATCAGAAGTCACTCATTTTGGTTTCTCATGAGATCTTAGGCTCTCAGGATCACATCATCACCACGTGAACTATAAAAATACAGAAACTAAAACTTGAATCACTCAGTATTTACAGTTGCTATACTTTGTACATTAAGATAGTTTATTTACTATCTGTTTTTAGAGTAGCCATCTACTGTAAAATCTTGGTTGAGTAACATTAGAAGGATCTAATCTACTTTCTATTTTCCAATGTGGATTGACTCTACTTCCTCTAATATCCAAACTATTACATTAAGGAAGAGAAGAAATGTTCTGTATTCACAAATCATAATGAGCTGACTCTGAAACATTTATTTAATAGGGTTATTATGTATGAGAATAATATTACATTACTATGTTTATTACTGGTTCTGGCAGTGCAAGGTCAACATATATGCATCTATAATCTTCATACTATTAACGCACTATTCCAGGTTTCAAACCTGCAAATACTTATCTCCTCCTGGTATTGTGAGTACTTCTGCAAATTAAAATGTACAGTTTCTACTCTATCACAGCAGCCAATACGGCAGTCTCTAGTAAGAGTTTTAAGACCAGCCTCACAATGACGGGATTAAGAAATATACTCATATACTGGTATTTAATGGATCTAAACAAAAACCTCAAAGCTAACTAAACAAAAAAGCAGTCTGTGCAGGATCATGGGTTTTCTTTTTTCACAATGAGAATCTCTTTAAAGACATTTTTCCGTTATTTCAAGGTCAAGACTTACTTCTCAAAACTCACTACTGCTAATAAGAGGAATCATTTACCAAGCACTGCAAGATCTTTAAAAGGCCACATATAAACATCACGTACTCCAGAGCAATAGTTTGTATCAGCCCAGATAGCTATGCTATGTTTTCACATCAGTGACTTAACATTATCGCTACAGGAGGCCTAAATGTTTTCTTAATAGTAAGCTATCTTCTTTAGGAGTTCATGCCAATTCTACAATAGCCACGTGCATACTTGCAGACTGGGATTTTATTCCTGTCTAAAGCAATGAACTCTAAAGACATCTGCAGCTGGGCATAATGCCCACGCTGGTACAATTACAATGCTATGTCAGCTTCTCATTGTTTAAGGTGATGGATTTCATATCTGGGCACGTTATCTTGCTGGAGTCAATGGTATTTTTTTCTTGGAAGCAGGCTGGAATGCCATAGGACTGTGCCAATTTCAAAGCACTGTAATGTGTTTCTACAGCCTTTTTCGCAGGTAACATTATATAGCAATTTCTATTGTGTACACTGCCAGCACTTTATCCTGAACAGGTGCTCAACAAACTTTCAGACTGTTACAGTGCAATGTACTTGAGAAAATCAAGATATGAACAGCCAAGCCTCTCAACAAAACAGCAACAGTAGCATGCAAGTAGACTGGCACGTTAAGTTTCACAGGCCCCTCAATAGGTTCCCGCTTCAGTTATTAGATCAAGGATCACATGTTACACTGATGAGGGCAAAAGAACTTTAAACTTTGAAACAATAGACAAAATTCATTCTCAGCAATAGTTTCCAGTTGTATTCACAACTGAAGAGAAGCCTTTTGGCTTCCAAATAACATCTTGTTACTCAGCCACCACAGAGTGCAGTGTGATCCAAGATGTTTTCCCAAGGCTTACTCTTGTTAATTCAACACTAACATACAATACCTTTGGTAGCATGAATAAAGTATAACTTCCCATTTACATATTTGAATAAGGTTTGTAATACTCCATACAACAGACAAAACAACTGTGAATATTAAGTATTTCATTGAAATGTACAGCATCTTGTCTGGTTCACAAAATGGGAAAAGCAACCAATACAGAGCTCTCTAGAAATCAGTGCTGGATAAAGAGGGGGAAAAAAAACCAAAACAACCAAACAATCTACCCTGTGCCTCCCACCTCCACGCACCTCAACCAAAAAGCTACTGTTTAAATATGACTCACTATGGGACAATTATATTGAGACCATACCAGATGTACGTTATACATTAGCTACTGTACATGCCAATTTGCAATGATGAAGATAGGAACACCAATTCTTGTAGAAAAAAAGGAGGTGCAGCCATAACAACAACAACAAAAAATCAACCAAAATTACTTTATATAAATAACTTTTTCAAAATAAATATACAGGTTTTCACAAATATAACTAACTACAAACAGCTTTGAAACAGTTATTCCAAATGTAAGCACATAAGAAGGTGCCAATATTTTGAAAAGCCATAAAGGAATAACTTCCTACTACAGACCCTGCTCACAGGGATGCACTGTCAGGCATTAAAATCACCTGGAAGAGGCTCACAATGAGACAAGAGGCTGCTTCCTCTGCCTTTGCAAAGGCCTGCAGAGTGCAGCACCAACAAGCCCTAAAAATTGGTAAGTGGGCTACCTTCACGAAGTCTTCATTGTGGACCATCAGTGAAGCGTGCTGTTAGGACACACTGAGGCCAGAATACCCTGGAAGGAGACGTTTCCAGATTCATAACTCATTTGTGCTATGTGATTCTGGGCAGCTCGTAAAACCTCTCCGGGCCTCAGTGTCTTTCTGAATGAAATAGGTACAACCACCCCAAGTGCTGAGTGATGCTGATAAACGTGATGCGTGCAAAGCAGCTTGAGATCATTGATCAACATACTGTAAAAGAGCAAACTATGACTAGTTCTTCATCATCTGCTGCTCCATGCTTGGGAATCCAGTTATAGCAAAACACACTGTACAGAAAATCACAGTGTCTTCATGGACCTTTTAAGGAGCTAGTTAAAAGTCCCACCAGAATTTCTCAGGCACCTACAGAGCATTATCCCAGTGCCACAAACAGATTCAGCGACAGGTCCAGTGGCACAGCATGTTGCATTGTGCTGGTCAGCAGGGGTCGAGGCAAGAAAAGGGTTATCAGACAGTGAGTAATGGAACACCTGCTGTCACCTATAGTCCTCTCTGAATCCATGCTATACAGTTTCATCACTGACAGCATCAGAGTGTGAGTAATGCTGCAGGCCAAACATGGACCTGTCTGTCAACCTCCTGGTGTTCGGACAAAATGTCCTGAGAAGCTGATGTAGTAGCGACATTCAAGAAATGCTGGATCCCAGCCACTCAGCAATGGCATTAGTGATTCACACTGTGGGTATTATTCTTAAATTCTATGAAACCTTTCATTGTACGAGAGTCACAAATAGAGTCAATATGGCTCCTCAGGACTACTCAAAGCCTTCCTCGCTCTTAAAGCTTTCCAGCACTGAAAAGAATTTGAACTGATACCTCTAAATTGAAGCATGAGGGCAGACAAAAGTGCTGCAAAGCATCCAGACATGCTGTCTAACTAATGCCGGCCTGACCCACTGCCACACGCTGACCCAGTGCACTACTCCGTATCCACCTCCCAAGCTATCGTTTGCACAGGTGCAGGACAGGACTCCAGACTAAATGGAAACAACATAAGTGCTGCTCATTTGTCATGCACAGGATGTGTGGTTAAGACCTAGAGGCCCTCTTCTGTACTTTGCCTCCTCAGCATCTCAAAGGGAGGAAAGGGAAACATTTATACACGCCTACAGACAAGGATTACAGGAGCTGGATTCCGAGCCCCACTAAAATCAATAGGGTTGAATTTTCTCCTTTCCCTTAATACATCACTGTACAGAAGAAAAAAATTTCTAGTCGTGACTCTGAAAGTTTCCCTCAATCTGAATCAGCAGTTCTGGGTCTTTCTAAAGTCATCGTTATTCTAGGAAAGCTCCCGCCAATTTTAAAGATATACTTTCTTGCATATGATCTGCAGGATTTCTGGTACCTACTGCAGCAGTACATGCTGCAAAAAGGTCAAAGAACTCTACACCTATTTCCTAAATCATCATAGGTCTCAAAACCCTAAGGATCAGTAGAAATATGTACAAATGCATCTTTATCATAGAATCATATGGTACCATATTTATACTGGAATTATATGTTTATATTGGGTTAGGAAAAGGATATGCATACTGTGGCATTCAGATCATTATTATACGCTTAGAACTAATGAAGCCTCTGCCTATGAGCAAGAAGTTCCCTGAGAAACTGACATTATAGGCTGGCAGTCCAGTGGTAGTCAGCTCTGAAGGATGATATTTTGCTCTCTAGAAAGGATTTCAGACAAGAGGCACTGAATCAATAGCTACTGCCTTCTCTGATGTTCTGTAGGTTCTTCAGCCAATTTAGAGTTGCTGCCTACCTAAAAAGGACAAACTTAAAATCATTTAAAACCCCTCCAAATTTAACCAAGTCACTGCAAAACACAAAACCAGCTTTCAGTGCTAGCCACAAAGTAGAAGAATATCTTTTTAGGCAGCCTTTCACCTTTCCAGAACTCAGTCACTGGGGAAATACTATATTTCAGGCAAAGACATTTGAGAAGAAAAAAAGCTTCTACAAAATGCCTCTGAAAATCCAATTTCTAATCACTCAATTACTTGAGCTCTGTGGCTCCCTTTCATGTGAGGACAGAGAGGTTGGCATGGAGGGGATGGGGAGATCAGACCCACAGATGGGCAGTGCAGAGTACTCCATTTATTACCACATTCATAACTACAGGGCTCCTGTATCACCAAATAAGTGGCCGCAAACAACACCTTACTGTGGGGCTGCTGTTAGCCTGTCTGGTTAATATTCTGCCCAGAATTCTCATTTTCAAAATACATAACACCAGGTTTAACTTACCCAAGGCACTGCCTAGATAAATGAGACTTGACTAAATCTGCCCAGCTCAAACTGACTAGATTAATCCAGCATGTGCTGGATAACAAAGGTAACATTTCTTGTAACACATACAGGCAGGAGGCCAGAGGGTGATAGAAACCACAGCAGCAACCACTAATTAGCCTCAAGGAAGGAGGAAGTCAGAGAGATTGGCCTGGGGCTATATGACTATGCCAATGATCTAATGTACAGAGCAATAAATAGTTAAGACAATAGTCCCAGGGCAGGCAGAGAGGCCAGGGGGAGAAATGCTATATGTGGTTGTCGGATACCTTGTAGAAGCTGCAGCCTAATGAGAACAACTGCTAGCTGTAGTAGCCGAGCTGTCATCCACACACCTTGCACGTCACCTGGTTGAGCGACTATCCCATTCCCTTGCCACTGGATAGGTCCGAACTGTAGGACTGAAGCTCTGATTTGTGTGCAATATGTGCATGTTTGTAAAACAGGAAGCGCTATTGTATCTGGCTTGCCAAATAAATACATTTTAGATTATATGTCAACATGGGGTGTGGTTCTCTCCCAGTGGCCACTTCACCCGATCTCCCATGACTACTTCAGAGTGTCAGTAGCAACTAACTATAGTAATATGAAGAGTCACAACTGCTTCAGAAAAGTTCTTGGAAGAATTACGATACCAGGAGAAAAAAAGGAAGGGGGGAAAAAAAAAAAAAAAGTATTTCAATGACCTCATAAAAAAACAAGCAGGTGAAGTTTGCAATGTAATGCACAAATGTCACGTTCTCTTTTGGAAAGGTTAAAACCAAAAAATCTTAAAAGAAAATCCAAAGCCCTGTGCCTCACATCTGAAAACATGCCAGGCGTTGGCTCTTACAAAAAAAAATTACCTTTAAATGACAGAAATCACTTGTGGAGAAAGTAAAAATGTTTTTAAACTAAATGATTTCTCTTGAACAAGGAAGTCTTTTTGCATTTATATAAAGCAACCATTCTAGACAGTCAAGGAAAAAGACATAGGAGTGTTGTCAAGCTTTTTCCAAGGTTTAGCCATTTGATAAAGCCTTTGATAATTTATTCATGAATGTTTAATCTGGGGCTTTAATCTTCAAACGGCTTCCTAACTAACAGATTTGCTTTATTTCCCTTCCATATTCTGCCCCCATGTAATTACTTTTTAGTTTTACAAGTGATTTTCTGTATTGATTAGCCCAGCAAGGAACGCGTCCATCATCCAAACTTAACTATGCTTATCGGAAATTAGTGAAAACTAGTGGTGAAAAAAACTCACTCTTGTTGTTTACTTAGACTAAATTAAAAGGTACATTTCTGGCTTATGAAGCAATCACTAAAATATAGGCCTTTCAACTACTGAAATGTAAATGAACACTTTCCTTCATCTCTAGTTTGCTGCAAGTGTTACTGTAACGGTAATTTATTCATAAGTGTTACGAAGAAATACTTTCCTTGTTATTTTCGTTTCAAATGCTAACACTTCAGTTTGAATACAGAAGAATATGCTAGATCGAAATTACACATGAAAGTTTATTTTCTCAACGAACATCATCTGAGCTTATAAAAATAACAGCACTCTAATCAGTGATTATTTTGGGTTGAGTATGAGGTACTGAGTGACGAAGGCAGAAGGACACAGACGGACAGAGAACAGGACTTCCCGAGCCCATGAAAAACAATGTTTGTGGCAGTGTTTGTTGAAGAATCATTTATAAGGATAAAAAAACATATTAGCCAAAAAACTGAGTGTAAACACCTTCTATAACTGCACTGATCAGCATGTAGACTCATTTCCTCATTCCTTAATATTGTGAAAAAGGAAAAAAAAAAATCAGTCAGTCGCAGTGTATGTTTATAGGAGGCTTAGAAAGACATGAAGAGCTTTGAAAAGCAGCTACTGTTGCTTCTGAGGTCAACAAATTATTTTAGGTTCAACTATGTCAACTTTTCACAGCCTAAGTATAATGTGTAGCAGAGTACTCCATTCACCTTTTGTAAAAAATGGCAATTCTTTAGCTAAGACAGTCATTTAACCAATTTCTTTAGAAATTAATGCAGTTGAATTAGTTACAATCTGAAACGGGCTGACGCATTTCAACACTTATCTTGAATAGACTGCCGCTGGGCTTGCATGTGCAAGTGGAGTAAAAGATTTTCCAAGGACAACGCTCTGCTGTCGAGTATCTTAGATCAGAAATAAGCCTCAAATCTGAACACTTGCTAACAGAATTACGGAAAGCTAATGAACCCCCAATGGTATTGAAAGCCATAGTATTTATTTAGGTGCCCAAATATAGACTGAAGAACCTAATGTCTGGGATTATTACTTACTGAAATAGACCCCTTCACCTGGATGTCAACAGCATATAAAGAGGAAATTTGGATATCAGTTACATCCCTGTACTTCAAAAACACCTCTTGTTTGTCAGTCTCTGTAAAAATCAGGAGTCAAATGTGAAGAAAAGATTAGGTACACATCCGGAATATTGTAGAGACATATGTAAATTTGGCAAACTACTTGATAAGAAGGTGGCTTATTCTAGGATAAAAACACAAAAACCAAAACTGCCATACCTAGATATTTTTAAAAAACACAGAACAAAGTACTGCATTTTATGAAAACAGATTTTTTTCATTTTATGATGCAAATCTCCTTTTACATATTACTGTATCCTCACTTCTAAAGAATATTTTTTAGTGATAAGACAATCCAGCTATCCAAATTGTTTTCAGATATTTTCATGTTATGAATAACGTTCCATTAGGAAATTTTCAGTGCAGAGTCCTATAGTCTGGACCTCAATTCTTTTCCCATTCCAGACAAAAAGCAAATGTGGTGATTAAAAGCTCTTAATACTAATGGTATCTATATATTCTGATTTTCCCTGAGGGTAGGGGGTTTACAGAATTTTCTGGAATTAAAGGTTTTGATGACTGCATGGAATAAGGTGAATTATACTTCATTATAGTTCAACACAAACACCTACAGAGAGGTGAACTTGGTTATCTAGGACAACTAGTTAAATTTTTAAAACCAGGATTGGACCTTCCCAATTTAGGTGGTAAACTGCCACTGTATTCCCTTCATCATATCATCACAGCTCACTCTTTCTTTCACTAGTTAAAAAACCCTATTTGGATGTCATCCCATCACTTGACTAATTTCTACTTCCACTATATCATAACAGAAAACTTTTTACAGACACACCTGGCACATCTCCTAGAAACAAATGATATGAAATATGCAAAAAATATCAGCCTGCTCAATGGACAAAAGGAAAGCCACAAGATACTGAGGTACTAGCACAAAACTTAGTCTTCACATGAAGCACAAGAAAATAGCACATGGTGGCTTTATGATAAAAACCTCCCTATTAACGTGGGAGGTATATCCTCGACAACTCTTGCCACATTAGTCACTGGCTGTGTTACAGTTGAGGAGGGGTCTACAAACCCCAGGTAGAACTTTTTGAGCTTTGGCAACCATAACTATATGAATCTTTCTATATCTGCACCCAATGCCAGCCACTATCATATGTACAGCATGGACAGAGACCACTGCACAAAAGGTACTTCCATTGCAAATGTGAATGTGTAGGGACCTCATAAAGGACCTAATCTTGTTTGCTTTGGGGAAATTAAACGACACTTACTCGGCCACCTTTGAGGCTTCCTCACTTTGAAAGTTTTCCCTTTCAACACTATGCTACAGCTGACAGTCCCCAGAAGGGGAGAAGCTTTCAGAAATGGTTCCACAGTCAGCAACGGATCCACCAAACAGCGGTTCCCTGGTGATACAGGCTATGCCCTCCTGAGAAACAAATTTCCACACTCTTCAGATTTTTCTATTTATTACAAACATTTCTCTAGTACTAACAAGATTTCCCTATGTGATTAAAAAAAAAAAAAAAAAAAAGCTGACAAAGTGCACTGCTACCAGAACAGGGAACCATTAATTCAGACAAAAGGTGCTTAGAACAGGCAATTTTACTCTTTCCCAAGCACACTGTAGTCATTACAGAGATAATTTGTATTAAAAAAGAGTCATTCTCTAAAGACATGTCAGAGATGACTAATACTGAAAAATGCAAAATAATTGAAATCAGCATTGTATTACAGTCTAATTCAAAAACTGCGTAACACACAACTTTCCATTTGTTACTCAGAAGTATCTCCTCAGAAGTATGACCAAGGCCAGATTAGCCTTTTTTTTTCCCCCAGATAAAACTGAAGTGCCACCCAGCTCTTTGCTGGTGAGTGACATCCATCCTTCCTGATGCTGACAGTCCCACAGATCACTACCAGTCAACCCAACTAGCAAATGTGATCTTGTTTTTATACAACTTGAAGATGACTCAGCAGACAGCCTACCTGCAACCTCCCAGCTAAAGAGCCAAACCAAATCTTTGATGAGGTGCTGTCAAGCATCTGTACACCAGCATATTAACAAGCCTCCCCAGCACGGAGTGGGCAAAACTCGGGAAGTGTCGTTACTGGGAAAAAGAAGGTAATCCAATTTGTGGAACGTGATGGCTCAGTCTGTACTTGGATGGGGTTGTCCTTTGTGAATAATACATGAACATTTCTTTTTATGAAAAGGAAATTATTTCCACTAAATTCTGCAAACAAATTCATTATGAATCAAAAGTGTTTTTAATGAATGTGGGGAGAGCGCAGATTGCACTCTTACACAGAATGTCCTGTGAGGGCTAAGAAAGCCTGTGAAGTTATTCTTTGAATGTGTTTGTATGTGGAAATAACCTGGCACCTAGCCCACAAAACAAACAGATACCTTGAAGTCTCACAGTACAGCTATTTTGGGAACCACAATGAGTTCTAGAAGCTTCACAATAACGTAAGAAATTTCTCCAGGGACACTGCTTTATATTGCATTTAACAGGAACTGATTCTGGCCTCAGTAAAAATCTTTTCTCTCTCCTTTTCCTCTGTAAGGAATGATGTACTCAAAGTGATACAGCAGCAAAGGATAAAAAAAAAAACAACAACACATGCACAATAAGAAAAACTTGGGAAGAAGGCAATGCATGCTAAGCAATAAAATGCACTCTGTATTTCTCTGTATTTCAGGTCACTTTTTAGTCCAAGAACAGCAGACCTTCCTAGCTGTTCTATGACAGCATCCAGTTGTAGCCATGCATATGTTCTTAACTTGGAGACTTACTATGGCATCAGGCTCATTTCTCCATGAAACCCAGTTCAACTTTAGCGCTGTATATGTCAGATTCTCCAAGGTGCCAATTATGATGCTGGAAATAGATTCACCATTTCTTGGAAGCAACGTTACAGAGAAACACCAAGTAATTAAAAATAATTTAAAAATTTAAATATTTGCATTTTAATACTCAATTCTTAGAATCTCTGTAGCAGGCTTTTTGACCTACTAGCTAAAGAAGAGTTTCAATAAAAAGGCTAAGGAGCATATACATATTTTATGCATTGAAATATCTGTATCTAACACTATTCTGACAGAACAAAGCTGCACAGTCAAAAAGTCTGGTAGCACCAAAATGTTATCCTCTTTCATCCTACAGCATAAGAATACATTACAGATGAATTAAAAAAAAAAAAAAAAATCTTTTCTTGCATTTGTTCATCATCTGTTTATCTTTTAAATACTGTGAGATATAAATATCATTCGCTCAAGGACAACAGAAGAAAAGATAAGTTATTTCTCACCTTAAAGAAAAATTGACAGAGCTTTGGATATAGCCTGACTTGTATCTCACTGATTCTGGCAAGTTCCTTTTTGAACCTGCATTTCATTCTTTTATTTTTATTTCATAGACTATTTATGTTTGCAGCTTAATTTCCTCCATAATGACATTTTAGGCATTCATAACAAACCTCATGAATGTGGCTGGAAGCAAGTACTCATCTCTCCAAGTAGTTTTAGGAGAAAAAGTTTCAGGGTAGCTCCGCAGGCTGGATGTCCCACTGTTTTCTAATCCTCTTGCTATTACTTGACTCCATTTTCTAGAAAACTCTGCCCTTCATTTATTTTGTGTCAACACTGTGATTGCTATTACTTTTCTTCTCCTTTATCAACTGCAGGCTTCTAGTTATCTCCTAGCATAGCTGAAGTCAGGTATTGAGCTGAAAACGTTATTAGGTTGCATTGCTGGAAGAAAAGAAGGCACGACAGCATGTCTAGAGTCAGAGTACTGTAGCTGTAGAAAGAGAAAAATTTTCAGAACAAATTAAGCTCTGTGTAAAGGCAGTCTGCAGCATCCAATAATACCATACTCCAATAAAGGATAGATGTTTGCGACATTAGTCTGCACTGAGTAATATGAATTAAAAGCTTTTCTGGTTTTGCAAGCAATTATCCAAAGGTTATAAAAAGTCCAGCTCCAATTCTCCTTTTATTTATACTTCATAGTAAGATTCATATATCATGTTCTCAGATTTTATTACGTTACCTGTCAAGAAGTAAAGAAACAGCTATTTCAACCAAACTGTTCAGTTAACAAGCTCGAGTCTGTATGTTCAGCAACTGTTTGCTCAATGCATGAAAACTGTAGCTTGCCATACACAGAGGCACCCCATAAGTCATATTCACAACTCTTTTGAATAGTTCATTGTAGTTACTGCAGGTTCAGTTATGTAACAAGCTAACACAGCTATCCCCATCCCCCCCTTACAAGTATATATTCTTCTTGTACTGGTAACTATTTAATACATAAATATAAACCAATCAGGTTACATAAGTGACAGACAATACCATACCTCATTTAGGGATCTTTAGAAAAAAGAGGTTCCTATTGAGATTGCACCAACTTGGAATCATAGAATCACTTAGGTTGGAAAAGACCTTTAAGATCATCTAGCCCAACTGTAAACCTAACACTGCCAAGTCCACCACTAAACCATGGCCCTAAGCACCACATCTACATGTCTTTTAAATACCTCCAGGGATGGTGACTCAACCACTTCCCTGGGCAGCCTGTTCCAATGCCTGACAATCCTCTCAGTAAAGAAATTTTTCCTAATATCCAATCTAAACCTCCCCTGGCACAACTTGACACCTTTTCCTCTGGTCCTATCACTAGTTACTTGATAGAAGATACCAGTACCCACCTCACTACAACCTCCTTTCAGGTAGTTGTAGAGAGCGATAAGGACTCCCCTCAGCCTCCTTTTCTCCAGGCTAAACAACCCCAGTTCCCTCAGCCACTCTTCATAAGACTTGTGCTCCAGATCCTTCACCAGCTTCATTCCAGCACCTCAATGTCTTTCCTGTAGTGGGAGGCCCAAAACTGAACACAGTATTCAAGGTGCAGCCTCACCAGTGCTGAGTACAGGGGAACGATCACTTCCCCAGTCCTGCTGGCCACACTACTTCTGATACAAGCCAGGATGCTGTTGGCCTTCTTGGCCACCTGGGCACACTGCTGGCTCATACTCAGCCAGCTGTCAACCAGCACACCCAGGTCCTTTTCTGCTAGGCAGCTTTCCAGATGCTCTTCCCCAAGCCTGTAGCATTGCATGGGGTTGTTGTGACCCAAGTGCAGGACCCAGCACTGAGCTTTGTCAAATCTCATACAATGGGCTTCAGCCCATCGATCCAGCCTGTCCAGATCCCTCTGTAGAAACTTCCTACCCTCAAGCAGATCAAGACTCCCACCCAACTTGGTGTCATTTGCAAACTTACTGAGGGTGCACTCGATCCCCTCGTCCAGGTCATTGATAAAGAGATTAAACAGAACTGGCCCCAGTACCAAGCCCTAGGGAACACAACTTGTGACTGACCACCAACTGGATTTAACTCCATTCACCACAACTCTTTGGGCCAGCCATCCAGCCAGTTTTTTACCCAGCAAAGAGTAGCTCATCCAAGCCACGAGCAGCCAGTTCCTCCAGGAGAATGCCGTGGGAAACGGTGTCAAAGGCTTTGCTAAAGTCCAGGTAAACAACACCCACAGCCTTTCCCTCATTCATGAAAAGCAGTTTACCCAAGGCTGGACCACTTATGTTCAGTATGCTGCATTTCCATGATCTTTACATGGCATGCTAATAGCAATTGATTGCCTTGTTTCTAAATTATTTTAGCAGTATGATTTTACAGTTTTCCTTTTACATGTATGGGAATGCTTCTTCATTTCTTACTACTTGCAGGAGAGTTTATCTTAATCCATATATGTACCTAGTGCATGATGTAAGGTTCACAGTTTGGTTAGCAGGTTGCCAGAGTTCAATTAAATAATTTACATCACACAGCATTAACGCATGGGCTTTGGCAATACATCTCATGCCATCTGTTTGAAAAGTTTTGAGAACTCAGAGATTAGTCAGACAGAAATATTAATTCTTACTTGGAATGCATATTGTGATACTTCATCTGCCAGTAAGCCACAAGGGAAAGCAAGCTTTGAAGTATTAATTCACTTCACAAAAAAAATTAATTTGGTGGATCATCTATAGGGCCAGATGAACAAACTAGACAAAACCAAGAACTAACTTAAAACTGCCAAGAGACCTTTTACAGTTCAAGCCCTTTGGGGGAAGAGATAAAAAATAAATGCTACTCAGCTTGGTTTATATTTGCCATATGTAGAGAATCAGGTAAAATGGTGAAAAATCTGATAATATTTTAATTCTAGGCTCTGCAGATTTTGTCTATTCATAACTTGGAAAGAATTTCTGAACTAACTTTATTTTAGTTTAAGGCTCATGAAAAAACTCAATTTGCATCAAGTATACAAAAATAACAAAGCTACTCCCACAAAATAATCTCTAGAAAGAAAAATCTTGTAAGTATTACTTTCTTTAAGGTTAATAATACTAAAATCCTTTGACCAGTTAAGAACAGAGCCTGTGCTCAAGGTAAACACCAAGTGAAACAGAGGGGTTTGACCATGACAAAACACTGAGCAGCCGAAGATGGAAACGTGGGACTCAGCACTGTTCACGTAGCTAAAGCCTGAGAAAGGGCATCCAGCACCCTAATGGTGGATGAGTCTCTGCTGAAAGAAGCTAAAGTATTGTCTAAGAAGAGGAAATCAACTCATGCCCAATAAGAGCTCAACACCTAGAAGGAAAATATAAAAAATTGTGTCAAATTTTGATGACAAAAAGGTTAGAGTGGCTGATGGGTAAATACAATGGACATAGGGGTTGTTGTGTGGTAATGGAAGAGGCCAAGGTGCAAACAACGTTCACACTTCTCTTCAGAAGTCTCTCAGCTGGTTTGTTTCCTGAGGACAAGCATTTGTTTGTCAGATCTAATGACTTCAATCAGAAATTCTCTCATTTTACTTTAAACAACATGTAGGAAAAATAACTTCTTGATGAGTTATGGTGTTACCTCCTTTCTAGGCATTCTTAGGCTTTATATAAAATATTCATTACTATTCATATTATTGAAAGTTCTGCACAAGAATTCACCACAACAGCATCAATATGTCACAGCAGGGAGATATTTCTAATCACTGGGCTGCTGCTGGCATGTGAACTTCCTAAATCGATATTATGTTATCCTAAGTAAATAAGAAATGCCATTCTTAAAGCAGTAAATGAAATTCATTTGAAACAATGAGGAAACAACATCCACAGAGGGACAGATGGTCTATTGATTTTTCCAAAGATCTCCTCTATGCAGTCCTACTACATCACTCTACGGCAGAGTGTACGCAAAGGTGTTCATTGCTTCGGACAGTAATTTATAGTCTTTCATCAAAATCACGTGCTTCCTGAAAAACTTCCTGGACTTACAGTGTGCTGCTTGTATTTAAACAGATGCACTGCTGCTACATTGCTTAAAGTTGACACTTGCTTTGCAAGACAAAAGCAGTCGAGTATGTCTGTCTGTTCACAGAGAAAGGGTACTTGGTAGATGAAGTAGAACATGATGGTTTAACACAAGGGAAGACCATAGGAGTAAAAGGGGCATTTGGATGCCCACAGTTTTAAGAGACTTAGCTGCTGAAATGTATTAGCTTTTGCCAGCGCGGTACTCTCAAAATACATTGTCGAAGCCCACGTATCCAAAGGTAATAACTTAGAAGACATGGGTAACCACCTGCTGTGCTCTAAGCTAGTGAAATGTTTTCTAATGTGCAAGAAAGTATGCTTGAATCTAATTTAATTACCTTGGGCATGCCAGAAGAGGTATCCCTTTCCATTTCTCTTTCTTTCAGAATAATAATTAAGCATTTTTTAGTATGAGACTAGCTTTGATCCCAAATTTACACCAGCCGTCATCACCATCACTTGAAAGCACTCCTGTTGTTTCCACTTCTTTGTTTAACAAACTTGGAACACAGACTAATCTCACTCAGATCACTTCACCTGTTTGTAAGAAACTTAATACGTACAGGGAGGGAGAGACAGAGATAAAGTTAAATGATGCATCAAGCTCCTTATGCCAACAAGTTTTTTCATGGAAATCACTATCTGGCAAATGAACAAGTCAGATTACTGAACAACGTGCCGCCCCCAGTATTTTGTCTACAGGGTATTATGTAACAGCTGCTCTACTGATAATACTTTCCCCTTCTGGGGGAAGGTAGGTAGGCAGTAGAAAGCAGTTTCACTTTTAGCTCAAAGAATCTTATTCCCTGATTGGGAAAGGTAAACCTAACAGAAAAAGAGATTACCAACTTATTGGGTAGACAATGTTGATCTCATTCTGAAACTTCAGTGTAGGCATGAGGTGTCCAAATTCAATATTTTGATGTCTAGAGAGAGGGATGCAATATTTCAGTGCTGTATAAATAAGCATTAAATAATGGAAGAAGAACAAGCTTGTCACACAAAGCTAGTGTATTACAATCATTTCATGAAGGCAGTCATGCTAGTCTTCAGTAAAGATAATACTCTAGCCACGTTTCAGTACCATGCTTATATATTACATTGTATGTATAGATGTATATGAAACTGGCGAAAGTATGAAGCACAGCAGGAGTGGTTTTGGAAGCAAAACCAGTGCTCAACCAACTCCATTCATCTCTGTGAAGGAGAAATATATTTTTTCCCTCAATTCAAAATTTTGCTGAATTTTAAGCTGTGTTTTATTCCACATTTTAACAGGGGCTTTAAGAAAACACACAGCTCCATTGATCCACTTGGCTTGCCTATCACAGAGTACTCAGACTCCTATGTCAGAAAAGGCATATAG
Source organism: Haliaeetus leucocephalus (assembly GCF_000737465.1). Taxonomy (NCBI): domain Eukaryota; kingdom Metazoa; phylum Chordata; class Aves; order Accipitriformes; family Accipitridae; genus Haliaeetus; species Haliaeetus leucocephalus. The sequence goes on from NW_010972576.1 coordinate 15,320,866, forward strand.
TCTAATGATCAAAGCCAAGCAACTGGGAATCAAGCCACCTGGCTTATTTTACAGGCGAAAAAAAAAAAATCTAAAATGGATTAATTAAGGATAGGTTGGGACTGTTCCTTGCTCAGGTGCTTACCAGAATAGGAGCTCACAAAGTCTTTGCAGTTCTGCAGCAACACTAATAACTCAGGACAATCTCAGCCTCTGCCTTCTCCCAAGGTCAAGCCTGTGTACGGCTGATAATTTGTACTTAAACCATTACACGGGTAAGAGGGAGGATGAGGAAAGAAGCACCCCCGGAGGGTGGCTAACTTGTCTTTGGCTCTGAGAGAAGCAGAAGTGCTAACAGAGACCTACACCTTCCTTTGGAGTGGCACTTGCCTGCCTGCTATTAGGTGTGATGCTCTCCTGCGCACGCAGCACCACAGCGCACTTGTGTCTAGACCTTTGCCTCCCGAAGGCCTGTACTTTACATTTTCAGCCTTCACAAAATGCTCTAAGTTCCTTGCATGTGCACATTAGTCTTATGACTAGGAATAATAAGCACATGGTGTAGGTTTAGATGAAGATACAGGTGCAAACCCTCCAAAAACCATATCACTCGTCAGGTGCAAGGCTTCTACAGCAGATAAGAGAGTCAGAGATTGTTCAGATGCATGCTGTGGTAAAATCTGGCCCATTCCATGGATTCTGATCCATCAACATGGGAAATAAAACAACCTAATGAAAAACAACCCGTGAACAAATCAGATACTGAAAAGTCATAACTGCTTCTAGAAACCTCGTTAGAACAGAACACAAATTTCTAGAGTTTGCCAACTTCAACCTCATTTGCCATATCACAGGATAAAAGTCCGCAAGGATAATCTGGTGTTTGTTCATCCATGGAAACATGTGAACCCGTACAGCACTGCCGCTGAGATTCACAAGGTCTTCGCATTTTGGAGGGACTACAGTTGACCCGCGTCCAACCTTTCTGCTGGGCAGAGCCACGCAGCACCGCCAGCAGCCAGGGGCTGCCGTGCCTGCGCCTGCCTCGGCAGCTGCCTCGCGAGTGCACCCTCCAAAACCGCGCTGCGGCAGACCCGAGCCCTGCTCGCTGAGCGGGCACGGCAGCGGCCGGCTGCTCTTGCCCTCCACCCGCTCGCTCCTACAGACTCGCCTTCCCGCAGGCACCTCAGGCTCACGCTGTCGTGGGTTGAGAAGTGAACCGACCGGACCTTCTCCCAGCTGCCACCTCCTCCAGGGGAAAGAGAGGGAATCTGGCCCTCCTATTGCCTATTATCAGATCATGTTTCTTTCAGCATCCCCAGAGGTGATGCCACCGTGGGCTGGATAAATGATCTCAGCAGGCTACAGGCAGTCTATAAGCGCCTGCAATAAACGAGTTATTTCATTGGGACGGTTGGAGTGCTTCATCATGATGGAAAGGCAACAATGGCTTAAAAAGCTGATACCTTCAGATCCATTGTGAACAGCATCCAAACAATTAACAGAGCTTTTCTGAACTCCTTTTCCAAGCAGCCACATAATTAGTGTCTCCTCCTAGGGACATTTTTCGGCCCAAATCCTCTCTGCTTTTGTCAGCAAACACCAAAGACTATTCCTCATTCTGTCATCACATGAGACTACATCTTTTATTGCTGCCTTAGCACCAACAAAAGAAATATTAAACATATTCTAATACCTAACTTACTTTCTCCCTCTAGTTACAATTAGATGCTTCAGCTCACAAAGCAGTGAGATGCTGGCTTTTTTTCCACTACCACCAAGGTCTATTTTCAGATCTCACACCATCACCCTTGAATTGTAGGAAGTTATTGCTATCTCTCATTCTTGATCTAAACCAGATGGAAGTGGAATTCCAGATTTTGACTTGTGTAAGTGAAGAATAATTTAAAATAATAAAGCTCAAGGGCCAGATTACACGCAAGGAAAGCAACTGTGGGAAGCCCTTGGAGGGCATGAGATACAAGGGAGGAACAGACAGGAGAAGAGGCCAGATACAGTAGTCCACAAGAACACAAAGTTTTCTTTACTCTGTTTCCAAACAATTATACAGTGAGATCTTTTAGTATATGCTTATACTTAAGCACAAAGATAAACTTCCTGATTTTACAATGCATACTAAGTGTATTTATTTGTACTAAGGCTTTTATTTCACACTTTTCATTGTAAAAGCACAGTCAGACAAGTATACAATCACCTACTGTGGGGCAACTTCATTTGTGAGCAAAGGCTCAGACTGCAAATACTGCAATTGAAGAGGAGCTTCTGGTAGAAAACAAAATAAAACTGGAGACATCTGAACCATAATGAACTGTTCAGATTTTAATTACCCTTGTGCTAGTTCAAAAGAGCATTGTTTTTCTACAATTTTTATCTGTGAACCACAGTACAAAATGTTTAAATTTCATCTGCTGTATAGTTACAACACTTGACATGAAGAAGCTTTTCCTCTAAGCTACTACTAAATCAATTCTTTGTTTCTGCAGTGAGCACAGGACTGTGAGGCCCTGATTCCAAACTAAGTCCCCTACAATTTTATTGAAAGTTAAGGTAGGAAACATACAGCACCATGGAAAGATAGTCCCTAAGCAGGAAAGGGGAATATTTCATTTTGTCCCACTTCTACCACACCACATTTATAAGAATGTACATTTAGGACATAAGTCTTGGAAGATGTCAGACAGGAGTAAATTACTTTTATAGAATAATTTATTTTTAATTATATTCAACAGAGTAGGGATAGAACAAAATAACTTTATATGTAAAGATGTCAAACAAAGATATGGAATATGTAAATGGGTAAACTTAGAAATGGACCAAAATAACAGAGTCCGGAAGTACAGCTTTTTAAAATGTTCCCCTACTGTCGTCTTGAGTAATAAATTAATCACCGTATTTAGCATTCTTGTTAGCCATCCATACAGCACAATCTTCCCCATACCACTCAGACTAATGTGTAAAGGTACTCTATTTGTGAAGAGCAATTTCTTTCAGTCACTGAAGGACAATAACCGTAGCCTCAATTAACTTGCCAGTTTTGAAACTCATATTTCAACTGGGAATCAGCCTAATATCACAGTTCATGACATCCTAACAGACCTCGAAAATGTCAACTAGTAGTGAAATGTTCTCTACTCTCTTGTCCATAGCAATACAGTTGTTACCAAACCAACAACATTACAATACCCATATTTTAACTTCATTCCCCTACCACCAGGCTGGAGATGGATATTTCAGAACACAAATATTAAAAAAAAAAAGTAAAAAACTCAGAAACATTAGGAATAAAAGGCCACTTGACCCTGAGTATCTCCTTACTTTAGGATGGTGTTAATGCAACCATCCTGTTTCTCACAACATGCCTCAATACTGCCTTTCTCTAGAAAGAAATCTAGGTGCCTCTTGAATTCATTTATGCTTTTAGCTTCAAAATAGCTTGCCCATGATTTATTCCATATGTTTATCATCCTCTCATGAAACACCCTATAGCCGGAACAGAAATGGACAAAAGTTTCCCCATCAAGCTGACATCTGGTTGTCTCTTTTTACTCCTCCTGCGCCTTCTCTGCATACATGTTAGGCTGACTGAGCTACTGATGGGGTTTTCGTTTCTCTCCCCAGTGAGAAATTCATAACCAGCAGCTCTCTGTGTCTCACCTTATTAAAAAAACTATGCTGAAGTTGCACGAATTTTTTTTAAATAAATGACATGAAGCCTATCCCTTTTATACTATTAAAATACGTATTATTTCATTCAACAAATGCTTTAGAAGCACTATTATCCAAGACCAATAAAGACCAATACTACAATCTCAGAGGCTCAAGTCTCACTTACACTGAAAGAGAGTGTAAACAGGGCACATCCTGGCCCTTGCAATAAAGTTTACCAGACATGTAGTTTCACATGACTCTTCTTTATACACCAGTACAAGGAAATTAATTCAAAATAATCCATTCAATGTTAGTAGCATTAAACTCTACCCCAAGAAAAAGGAGTTCAGTCTTGAATTTACCCCAGTACCTTGGCATTCAGAAGAATCATAGAAGTTGTACATTAATATCTTGCCCACTCTACCTGTAAGGTGTTCTATGAGTGACAATGTGCTCTTCCACTCAGAGAAATGCTAGAGCTGGATCCACAGAGAAAATCCACAGTTTCTCAAAGAGCCATTCTTTCATTGCATGTTCTGATATAAGCTAATTTGGCTACCTTATTTTCACTGAAACCTCAAACGAAATCCAGATAATAGAAAACTGATGGAGAACAGTAGAATTCCATGCTGGAACTTGGCTGCCCATTTTGTGACACTGCAGAACATTGACCTTCCATGGCAGAGCCATCAGTGTGCATAGACTCCTGAAAACCAAGGACTACTCTCTATGAATAGCTATTACACCAGAAGAGTATCTGGCCACTCAGAACAGATGTAATATAAATTCCTTATATTTGCAGCACATCCCATCCATACAGAAGCTCTTATGACTACAAGGAAACAGAAATCCTAAATTAAACCAAAACTTGACTTCTTTATTTTGCACACACTTCAGAGCAGAAATAGAAGGAACCCACCGTATTATTTAATCACTGTAACACTGTCTCATAGCGTAGTTAACTCCATGGTAGAAGTTAACCTCCCACTTGACCTAGAGTATCACAGACTAAATTACACTGGACAGACGAAGAGAACTTGGACTTAAGAAATTATTTAATCTTAGGCCTTTGAAAAAGAAAAGGAAAAGAAAAACAAAAGGGGAAAAAATCAATTGGGTATATCTGCTTAAAGGAAAACTGCATCACCAGTGAGTTTATTGAGGGAGAAGGAATGAAATGTTCCTGTGGCTGATGACTGAGAAACAATATCCCTTCTATTTTGCCACAATACCTGACATTTTCTTTAAACACAACCCATTAAATACTGTTCTGAAAAATCCTTCAGTCACTGAAAGGGTTTCTAAGGAGCTCAGAGCACTGGAATTTCAAACCCCATAGGAGAATTTGGTTAGAAAGACAGATGTGGTCATATTCATGAAAGCTTGTTTTCCATATTCTTAATCACCTCCAGACATTGTAGAAGTCATATTGTGCAAGAAAGGTATAGTAACATATGCCTTGTTTGCTGCCTACAGTGTATGTTACATTCCAAGTAAGGATTAAGTGTCTGTTTGGGAACCAAACACAAGCCTCATGCTTTATCAATAGCTAGACAGTCCTAAGATTGATAACATTACCGAGCATACTTGAGAATTAATTGGTTTTCTTATGCGGAGTGAAAAAATTAATTATGTAATTTAGAAACCACAAATTCTGTTTTACAGACTTTTGACTAGATTACCCATTAAAAAAAAAATATCTGAATCTAGGATCAGTATCAATAGAAGTCCACCTCAAAGGTAATAAAAGTCAGGAATTAATTCCTGTTACAATCTTCACATGAAGCACACAAAAAAAGCTTCTCTTTCTGATGTTCAAACTCTGTTAATGAAGAGCTTAAAAAACAAAAAACGAGCAAAGCCCTCCGCCAAGCAGTTTTCCTAAAAAATTTTGTTAGCACATAGCATACATAATACTTAATCCTTGCCTTTCTCTGATACTTTGAGACAATTGTTACCAACTGAATGAACACATGGATAAAGCTTGCTGTCAAAAAAAACAAATGAAGTCTGAGACTTACTGATGTTTTTTTATGGGGAAAGGAATGATTAGCAGGTGAAGTCAAGTAGATACTGCCTCATTAAGCTGTCACACTGCATTTCATTATTGTCTTCCAGTTATAATGAGATAAGAACAATAAATGTTTACTAAATTGCCACCAAAAAAAGAAAAGAAAATGCTCAAAATGTTTCCATTAGCCAATGAAAATTCCTTCCCATGACACAGGGCAAAAAAAAAGCAAAACCGATCTGCATGTCTGTCCTTGCTTATTTTTTGAAGAACATAAATAAAGCATGATCACAAAAACCACGCCACACTTGCATGGTACAGCTGTTGACAGCTTAAGTCAACAAAAAGAAACAACAAATGTTGATTATATCAACAAGTTGCTTCCCTACAAAATAAAGACAACCATCAGAGAAATACTGATTTGTTTCAAAAAACAAATTGACAATTGGCAATGTATTTTTTTCCAATTTTCCCTATTCACAAAAATAGCCACAGCTCAGCCCTTCTGATTGGAATGCTAGTCAAGTCTGTTTCTGCAAAATTTTGTCAGTACCTTTCAGCACCCACATAATATTTCTAAGGAAAAAGCATGATAAATACACTGTTACTGCTTCACAAGGCAGTATCTTTAATGAAAAGAGATTTTCAACTTGTATTCATAATCCTCTTCCTTTCTTATGTCATTCCATTAACCAAGAAATGATAGCTCAGTCACTGAAACTGCCAGCAAAAGTAGGCTGAAGCAAGCATTCAAGTTTTTGCAACTTTTTGATACTGAACTCTTGATTTGTTTTCCCACAGTATTGTTCCATAAACCCTTTCTTTCATTTTACACCTCATAATGAATTCAGATATCTTTTCTGTTATGGGTTGTTTGGTTTGGTTGTGGTGGAAAATTCTGTATAGCTTTGATTTATACTCCATTCCACATACAAATTTGAGGGAACAGGTCGTTCCAGATGCAGTACATGACAGTTTTCTGCTGTTTTCCAGATGGGTGTTATCTTTAAGATTTCAGTTTCTTTTTACTTTTTCCTGTATATTACAGTGCCTAGGCACTGAAAGGTTCATGTATCCAGTTAAAGACTAACTGGAACTTCAAATTATAGGTTGAAAGAGATTAATTTAAAAATAAGATTTTAAAGAGGCTAAATTGACGTAGATTAAGCAAATGCAGTGAATATGCCATGAACGCAATTTTAAAAGATGCATGGAATATTCCTCTGGCAAGAACAGATCTCTCAAACCACAGATATCTTTTATTCCACTCCTTACTTACATTCATACCTGATAATTGAGGACTGTCGTTCAACACCAGTCTTTTGTCAGACGTGCTACTTCAATATCTGAAGTTGTCACAGTGCTGGGTATGACTGTTAACTATACCTTCAAAGCTAATATAAGGAACAAACTGCAGGTTCCCAATTATTTTCCACCAGTTTTGTCACAAGTTAAATTGCAGGGAAGTACCTGTACACTCATTGCCTTCCACCCACACCAAAAAGCCCTGGAAGGCATGCACTAACAGAACTTTTTTCCGCATTTCTTGGTCTTAATCTCCCATTGCCTTTTACTTCCCTGTACTTTTCCCAAATATAATTCCTCTAACCCTTCTCCTCAGGGAGGAAGGGTGGTTTAGTGATTACTGTAATTTCTTTTTACACTGTTTATCCTCTGCAAAGTCGATGTAGTGAACAAGAGTCTACAGCTGCGATCATCTGTCATCTGGGTTCTGGAAATAATCAGCCTGTTGCCTCAAAAGCTAGAAGTTACATTATACAAATTATTTGACACTGTGCAAGTCTGAATGATTGCAGCAAAGCATAGACCTTCAGACAAAATTGCCATTGAGTGGTGATGTGCTGACAATGTTTTTCTTTAAACAAGGTGTTAATTTCACAGATGTTTTCCATGGTCAGGATAAAGAGAAGCAAGTCAGCTAGAGAGTGGATCCCCATGAGGCTCCAAGGACAGGCTGGCCTCAACTGCTGTCTGTTGACAGTTGCTGATCTAAGGACTTTGTCAGAGGAGGTCATTCCCAGGTAAACGCTTCAAAGGGTTGGAGAAAGGAAAAAGCCAGACTAAGAAGCCCCCTCCCATTACAGCTCATTAAACTCTGGATTGGGTCTAGACAACTTGGCAAGCAGTGGGCAAAAAGCGGGAAGCAAGAAAAATGAGACTTGTCTTCAGCAAAGCATGGATTGTACCACTCCTCTTCTTCTTGTGGACAGCAAAAGCTACCAGCACAGGACAGGGACTTCAGAGAAACCCTCCTACCACCTGCGAAGGTAGCCCCAGGAAGGAGGGCTCTGCTGCCACTGTCACTGCCACGCTAGCCTGGCAGCCAGCAGAAGGGCAGGTATCCTGCTCGCTCCCAGCAGACCTGTCCAACAGAGGAGAGCTCAGCTTGATGCCTAGGGACAGCCCAGAAAGCTTTCCCTGTTACTCTTTCAGCACTCAAGCCACCCTGTTCATCACCATCCCATCTCTTTCACCAGGAAAGACTAAGTGTTATAGAGAGGGCTACTGAAGTGGTTTGGTTTCGTTTTTTGGTTTGGTTTTTTTTTCTGGTGGTTGTTGGTTTGGTTTGGTGGTTTCTTGTTTGGTTAGTTGGGTTTTTGCAGGGGGAGCAGCATCGCTATTGTCTTGCATCAGTAAAACCATATTCAAGCTACCAAAACAAGAGAAGTTAACTTGAATCCACATATCAGGCCAGTTCAGTCAGTGTAAGAAACAAAACAAGAATGAAGAATTATGTATGCTCTCAAATTGGCCTTCACTTCAAGCTTTTAAATCAGTTATTTTTCTGGTTGCTATATAGTTGCATGTTTAATATTTCTAACTAAAAAAAAAGGGTGGTGAAATCCACTCTTACCTATTAAAATTCACAAAGTAAGTATATTAGAATAAAATATACTTAAGTTTACTTCAGGTCTTATGAGAAGAAACAGACAGCAATAAAAATTCTTATAATAGAGAATCTTTTAAATAAGAGTTATTCATGATGATTACAAAATCTCCCTAATATTCTTTCATAGCTCTGTATGAGCAAGTCCAATAGCTGATGGCCCCATTCAGCTATCAGTATCCACTCTCTCACCTTTCCCACATCCCTTGCCTCAGTTGGTTCTAGTATCAAACTAATAACAGCATTAAAAAAAAAAAAAAATACTTGAAACTAGCTCATTTATCAGCTAATTACAGCATTGTAATCAGATTCTCTAACTTATTAGGTAAGTGTAATTGACCTTGAATCTTATCTTCCTGTAAGAAATTACTCTTCCTTCCTGTAAGAAATTACTCCTGAGAGTCTGGAGCCCTATAACCGAAAAAAACTAATCTTTTTCACATTTTTTTTTTTAATGGAATGGCAACCAATGTAGTACAACACATCTGTAAATCACTAAAAATTTCTTCTCCTAAAGTTCTGCAATGATATCAACTGTCAAACACTGTTGTGGAGAATAGTCTTCTCTATGGTGAATCATATCTCAATTACTGGGACTGAAGGCATATCCAAAATGCCAGAAAGCACTCTCCACAAATATCCTTTAGTCAGGCTCTGTGTTAAGATAACCACACATCTAAAATGAGTCAAAACTCTGGAGGCTACAGCATTTAGTCAAGACACACATGACAAGAACTTTGTCTCTAGGCTGATGATTACATTAATCTACAAAATGCCCCACTTCTTTCAGTCAAATGATTTCACAAGTTTACCTATGAATAAAAAACTGCTCAGCAAGACAGAAGAAATAAATGAGTTGACAAGATGACATCTGAAGCTCCATATTTTCTTAACACTGGATGAACAGAGTAAGGAAGAAGACAAATTTTTAAAAAGAAATGTAATAGCAGTATTGGACAACCGTGAATAATCTCTTTCCTATGATGTATTTCCCTGAACAACTAAGGATGGATAAAAGCTCTCTTAAAAGAACAGGAGGACAACTGCTTCTTTAACCCCCGATGACAGAAGCAAGTTGTTTTGTAGCTATGGGGAGAGATTTGCCATGAATGTGCAAAACAGATCTCTCCCCCTTGATATTATACAGAGCTACAGCACTGCAGTTTCAGTGATCACAATTTTTATTCTCTTTTGCACGCTCCTTGTTGACATGAAGGGGTTTTACTTTATAAAAAGTATCTAAGTATTGAACTATCCTTTTCTGTTGGAAAAAAAAACCACCCAACCTCTAAACATCATCTACCTGTTTTTCAGTTTAATTCTTTAGCCATACAAAAAAAAAAAAACCCCAACAAAATCCCACACACCAAAAAAAACCCAAAACAAACCCCAAACAAACAAACCCCACTTTTTAAAAAAATGTGTTCTGATGTTAAACAAACCCCTTTGGAAACCATCAATATTACACAATGAAGATGATTATTTATTTTATCTCTGTTGCTATTTTCTCAAGTCTGTTTCCAAATCTCTATTTCTGAAAAGCACATTCAGTGAAATCACTCAACTGCGTGATTTCCTACTCAATGCTAGGAATAAAGAGCCTATAATGTGGTTTTTAAATTACTGAAGTCTAAAAAGCACTTCCAGTTGTAGCAATTACAGCTACAATCAGGTTTTTACTATTATACATACATAAGCTTTATCATCAATCCCCCTCCAAATCACATCTTACACTTACTTACATTATGTATGTATTATGTCTGTGTTCTGTCTGCGTCCATATAGGCTTTTTTGGTTTGGGTTCTTATTTCCTCTTCAGTAAGCTTGTTTCAAGATGGAAGAGGGGGAATTAGAACAACTTTAGTGTTCATAAGAATGCCACTTACAGCTGAAAGCCCTGAAAGCTGCGCTTATCCGAATGACCAGCAAAGCACAAAAAGTGGAAAGAAAACATGCCTCTCATGGTTTTTTGCTCTGGCTATGGCCTTTCTCTTGACATAACCAAAAAATGATTCTGTTTATGACAGCAAACTCCATCACAGAGACCTTTGTCCAGTAGCTACTGGCCTTAAACCAGCTGATTGATTCACACAGAAATATGAAAGTATCAATGTATCAGTCACATTCTTTTGTGATTTGATACATGTTAGTTTCCTAAATGAAAATATGGAATGAAAACATAGAAACACAGGAAACCTCTTCCTTCATGGAAAGTTTGTAGTGGAAATTATTACTTTGGCTTTGGCCCTATCCTTAACTTTCTTCCATGTGAAAACCCACCTGGATAGATGAGACTGTCTAAGTATCCATATTTGTGGTAACCTAAGGTTACACTTTCCTCAGGAAAAATAAAATATGCTTCTTACAATGTTAATGATGGTTTCATCTTTAAGTAACAAGCTGAGGATATCTTAAAAAGCTCTAATGGATCTGTCTTCAGATGCATTGTAAAATATTTTTCATTAGCATACACAGCAATATTTTTGACTGATTTGTTTTGCCAGAAGTCGTGCATCAAAGACAATGAGTCTAAGCCACAGTTGTCTCCAGGCTCTTCTCGACTCCTGCATATGGTTTTCCACACAGACTGCAATTCATCCTGATGCACAGAGCTGGGAGAAGAACCTACTTTAGTCCGAACAGGAGTAATTTGAATAGATTTTTTTTACAAGGATACTTTTTGTTCTTTGCTCTTGCATATATTCATTGGGCACCATGGTATTTTAATTATAGTGATTTGTATGTGATGTAGTAACACCTCTCAGTTGATTCAGAAACGTGAATGAAATTGCCTCTTCTTACAAGTCCAAAAATGAAGAAATTTGGGACAAAATTATGACAGACAAGAGAGCATAAGAAAAATACAGCGTATGAATCTTGTCTTTCCCCTGGCAGAGCATCAGACTAACTGAGATGATTTTTGAGGAGGTGGTCAAGTAGGATAAGAATCCACATGACACAGGGAGCAGTGGGGTAGAAAATGGTCATCACTGATGAAGAGTCTCTAGGTCACCAGTACCAGTGCTAATATCTATATGTGCCTGAAACCTACCTTGACACCTACAAGATCACCACCAGAATAAAAGTCAGCTGAGACTAAATAATAAAGCAATTTACAAGCCTAAAGGGCAGAGAGTTTTTCTTCACCCTTTCATAGACAAAATCAGAGCTCCAACACTTGTCATTGGATATGGTGTTAGGGAATGGGGAATATAACTTCCTCATTTTACAAACACGGTAAAAGAATAACATACTTCAGAAATCATCACTTAACTGTTTCATTACTAATTTACTTCCTCCAATCCTCCCCTCTGATAATCTGATAAGATAATTTACACCACAACAAGGACAGGAAGAAGCTACATGCTAAAGGATCTCCATTCTGAAAAGCACTCTATATTAAATATTAATATGCCTTCCTTGGTATTGTACAGGGTATGTAGACAGAAAGAAAGGAAACTATGACTCACATTTTCCACTCAATTTATACAAAGGCTTCCATTAACATACCAACAATGAAATGCCTGCAGCAAGGAGAGCATAACCCCTTCACCAGTAAATGTAAACTATATGTCCACATGCACATACATCAAGAGGGTCTGATTACACCCAGTGTAATTAGAAACTTGAATAGTTTGTGATATCTAAACCCAAGATGCATGCATAGTCTTAGGACCATATGCTATCCTTGGAAGGATACTCACAGGTTGCATGGATTTCCACCTTTCATTGAAGCACTGCAGCAAAACAGATATTGATAGTGGGTTTCATACCTCAGTAGCATTTGCCTATAGCACATTGTAATGAAAATAGAATTTATATTAAGCCTCACTGTGGAGTCCCGTACATTGACAAATTCAAATTCAAACCTACCCTCTTCTATGCCTGCTCTTAGAGGGTTCATCTAACTGCTGATCTCATTAATAAAGAAATGGATGACTATCAACCCATTTCTGTCAATTTATGAAGTGATACTTTATCTATCTTTCAGGATGCAATGATTTCTCAGCATTTCTCAACTTTCACTACATGATAAAAGCACCTTTCTCTCACAAATACTACTGTGTACCTGGGAAGATGTGGTTCGTCATCCTTCCCACCATATGCCTACAGACAGCAGAGAGTATGAAAACCTAACTCTCAATTCTAATGAAGGTGTACTGGCATAACACCAAATAAAATTAGTGGTATTTCACCCTTCGGCCTCAGTGTTAGACTTACCTAAGAATAACACAAATTACCTCAAAAGAAAAGACAGGGGAGAAGAGAAGGGGAAAGGGATGAGGCAAGACCACAGTTGTAATTTAAGGCACCACATAATGGTTCTGACTTGGCTATTTGTGGCATGAGAAGCAAATAGGTGAGCATGATGTGGTCCTACCTGCCCTGCACGCCAGTAGGTACAGCCAGTCAGACCATGGTAGCACTGTGGCTCCATTTCTCTACATGAACATCCAACACCTTTAAGTAGACATGACAGGAAGCCTCAACTGCAGGTCTCTACAACAGGTCCAGTGCCTTGTCTCCCTTTAATGATAGGAGGGGAACAGCTTTTGTGGTTTGGATAAGGGATTAATCCCATGGCAGTACAGTAACTCACTCCCTGATTTCATGGAGAGGACATGTGAAAGAGCCCTAAGTAATTCTACAGAGAATAAAGTTCTGGAGTAAGACCTATACGATCATACACTATGTGCTCTGATGTCCCTTGAGGGATGTAAAGTATTTTATGTTCATTAAGAACAACTTTCATACTGAAGCATGCAGGTTGCCTTGTGCCAATTGACAATTAAAATCTGAATAAAATTTTCCAAATGTTCTTACTCAATATTACCACACTTATTTGGCTCTACAAATCTTACTGTTTAAAAATAACAATGAAAACAACATTCAGGAACAGTACGTTAAAAATTGGCAGTAACATATCAGAGCACAAAGGAAAAGAGATGGTTCACTACTTCTTCTCCATATTGCTGAAGTACCAAACTTTTAGAGTAAGCATTATCACTTAAAGTACTACTACTACTATTTTGGCATGTAGTAGTCCAAGGACAACCTTAGGTTCCACATTAAAAAAAAGAATAGTCCCATCCCTTTTACCCATAGAGTAAAAAGCTCTCAATATGATGGGCATGACTGCCAAAAGGGAAAGGTTCTTAGCAGAAAAACTGTCATCAACCAAGCCACCCTTACCAAAAGCTAGCAGAGTTAGTGAATTATTCTTATACTTCCCTCATTTTCCATTTAAAAATGCCCCTTTTCTTCTAGAAAAGATATTTATGTAAGGGATTATTGTTTACCATTTGCATTTGCACAATAGGGCATTTTTCAAGTGTTTCACATATACATTTTTACCATTGAGCAGAGGAAGAAAATAAGTTTCCGTGGAAGAGCAGTAGTTTTCAAGATTTAGTGCAAACCCAGAGGTTCAGGTGGTTCATAAAGGACCCCTATAAAAGCATTATTTCAAATGCAGTTCATGTAGCAAATCATCAGAACTATAGAAAAAGAGTAAGAAATCCTTGTGCAAATCAGCCGTATTATTCTCTGCACTACTACTGCTCAGAACAAATAGTTCAATGATTACAGTTCAGACTATATTTAGGATAAAGTAAGCTAAATGTATCCTGTTGAGAACAAGAAAGAATGGAAAAAAAAGATGACCATACTTTCTGAGAAGAGCTTAAGTACAGTTGCTGATGGAAATAGTTTTTCTTTTCCACAAGGTATATCCAAAGGGTTTGTAAATTAAGTTTTCCTTGCTTACTCCTAGGTGGTGAGAAGGAAGAGAAACCAGACAGCTATCCATTAGGGGAAAGACTTTGATGTGACTGCATGACTAATGAACACACTGATAAAAATCTATTCCTGTAAACTTTATAATCTATTTAACATGTACCTCATCCTCAGTGAAAGGGAGCACAGTCCTTCAGGATGTAACACTATAATGGAAATCTCTGTCAGAAGAGACGAGGTACATAGCTGAGGATCAGAAAAAAGTGTTCATACCCAGCACGTGTTTTACTGAACACATACCTATGCTGCCACATAAAATTCGGTATTTTTAGGGAAAAGGTGGTTTGCAGGTCTTTTAAAAATTATTTTGAAAGCATGTTTTAATCAGACATATTATTCAGAAACTGTTCGCTGGCTACATGCAGTTTCATTACAACGATTAGCTTAGTTTGCCAAGTAGAAGCATTTTATTTTTTTATTTTCCTGTTTCTGCAAACTTAGCTGTGTTTGAAAGATAGTATTGCCTGCCTCACTCCCATACAACCTAATTTGGGGGGGCGGGAGGTGGGGACAGACAGTCTTTGGCCATCTTACTCTTTTACTCCAAAAAGACTAAGCCAGAACACCTCAGAAGTGCAAGATGCCAAATCCTCATGAGGAAAGACTGAGTTCGTCAGCCAAAACTCAAATTAAAGTGCAAATAAAGCCAAGCCAACAGCTTCAGCCACTACTTAACATCTCAGAACTCCCCAGCAGTTCTCCCCTCACTAGTAACACTTCAAGGGAACAAGCCTCAAATGATAGAGGCTAGCATTGTAATAAAGGGGAACAGTCATGCTCTTCTGCTGAGACAGATCAACTCCTCCAGATGCGAGACACGTATTTTTAAATCCAAATCCTTCCTGGTCTAACAAAATTAAGCCCAAAGTTCCTATAGCTCCAAAAATGCATACAAAACACATACACATGCTCTTTCAAAAGACTGTAGGAAATGCTACTTTCAGATTCATCTAGCCCTTCTCTATCCACATGCAGTTTGGTCTGGTCCAAAACATGCTTCTAAAAGCAGCCATCCCCCACTTTCTAAAGCCAGGAGGAAAGTCACGGCCTGGCCCCAGGTGCAGGGATGCACCCCCAGCTCCTCACCGTGCTGCTTACAGGTGGTCCCCTCACACCCCTAGCCCCACCTGGGCACCTCAACCTCTTCATAACAGGCCATTCGCAGCACCCGTGGCACCCCCGTTGCCCCAGCTCACTCCCAGGGAAGTAAAGCACAAGAATCTAACGCACAATCGCTTCAACTCTTTTTAGCATTAAGTGGTGTAAATTAGTAAAATTTTATGCTTTCAGCTAATCAATGCAGAAAACAGTTCTGCTTCATCAAAATGTCAATGTTTCACACAGCCGTATCTCACTTGATTCCCTGAGAGAGGATTAAAGTTTTCAGTAAAGACACCGGAAAAGGCAGTCATCTTACAGTTCAGAGGCTCAGTTTTACACACAAGAGATTTAGTGCACTCACAAATAATAATAATAAAAAAAAATAAAAGAATCATGGCTTCCATCCAAATTAAATGATGCATAGATCACTGCATCTATATCCAAAGTTTGTCAATATTCTTGATGCTGGTATTTCCCTGCCACTAGCTACATAACCAAAAATATATCTTTCGCTCCAGTTGTTCAGGGAAAAATGGGAAAATTCCATTACAACACAAATTCTTCAATAAAAATGATGAGACAAACTCTGCTGGCTCTGGTTTTGGCCCTATAAACAGGGAGACAGTCCCTTATCTCAGTCCTGCATAATGATCAAATTTGAACAAATCAGTAAATTTAGCTTTATCTTTTTCAGTTTCACATTCCAACAGCTTCACATTGGACACTGTTGTGACTTAATAATGTGAATCTACCATAATTGTTAAACTTTCTCCTCCTCCAACAAATTAAAAGCACACAAATATTTCACATACATATTCTACTTTTGGTCTATGTCTATGCTTTGCTTACATGTATCTCCTTTTAAAGCCAGGTCACTGCATGTTAGCACCAGAATGAATGTAAATCTTCAAACAATAAGGTATGCTGATACATACACAGCTGACTCAACACCGTGTGTGTTTGCTTCAATGTCATTACCACCTCTGCCCACACTGAGAATATCAAATACTGTATAATCACAGTGCTATGACAATAACAGTTCTACAGAAGGCTGCCTGTGGGACCTACTAGTATTATAATGGCTCCGTGAAACCTAGTATGCTACTGGCTATAAAAAGTAGTGGGGTTTGCAGAAGTATGCTCTGTGTGCATGTGTGTATTTGCACATGTGAATGTTTGCATGTGTACATGTGTATAGATGTGTACTTGCTTACCCTGCATCAATATTAAGTCTTCAAAGAGATTAATTTTAATAACCATTGAACATTTAAAAATATATTTTAAAGGACTTAACATCACATAAATGCCAGGAGAAACTTCTTATTCTCAAATTACAGCACAAGTTGGATCTTTAAAACAGCCTAAGGGTCTAATGTACATGGTAGAGATAGAGGAGCTAGCTCTAAGTGAACCCATAGCAGGTGTAAGACTCATTATAGCCCTGTTGGCACAGAGCTCTGCACTTCTCAGCAGAGTAAATTATCATGCATGGAGCTCCATATTGAAGCTACTGAACTGACTTTGCCATTGACTACAACAAGCTTCTCTAAAGCTCAGCACAAACTCAGCGTGAACAGAATCAGATCAATGCTAAAGCTGAATATCTAGTATCAGGTACCTGGAAACCTCTTTCGCTGTTGCTGAACTTCACACAGAATTGCTACTTAGCAACTACAAAGCCCTTTCAATTAGGAACGAGAACTTACCATTATGGTGATTAGCCTTATATTTCAGTTTGCTTTAAATATAACAAAGGCTTCAACTATCTCCCAAGCCCGATCATTAGCAGGGTTCCTCTTGGACCCTGCTTGCTTAGATCATGTACAGAACTCACCTTCTTTCCAGCACTCCGGAGTTAACTGAATCATTTTGTTAGTATTACTCAGCAGGGAAAGTACCTCAACTGTTACAACATGGGTTTAGCTTTCAGTTACTGAGTAAAAATGGATTGAATCAACAACTGCATACAGACAAATTTTTCCTGAGAAAAACCTGGACCACTGCCAAATGTGGAGTCATGTCTTCAAGAACAAACCACGAGGGCCAGTGTTATGACAGAGGAACCTTATCATAGACAGCAATGAGTTCAAAGAGGCCTCCATGGTTGTGGTTACTAACCAAGCAGATGCTGCAGTTGAAGCAACTCTAGTTTATATATATAGTGAGGTAATGCTTGTACTTCATATAACATTAGTTAGACCATTACTGAAATTAAGTGGTCAGTAGTAGTATCAACTTTAAAATGTGAATCTGACAATTTGGAAACGGTTCAGAGAACAGCTAAATAGTATTACTCAGGTCTTGGAAATCTGCCTTAGAGTGAAAAGCTTAAGCACTTAATCTATTTATTTTATCAAAGAGAAGGTTAAGATGTGACCTGATTATGGTTTATAAGTAGCTACACATGAACAGACTCCTCAGATTAGACAGCCATTTACTCTAGCAGAGAAATGCATGGCTAGATCCAAGAGCTGGGAACAAAGTGAAGGTATAAATTTTTCAGTGAGATGAATTAACTATTACAATGACCTAATGAAAGGGTAAGACAGATTTTTTTTTTTGTGGTACATTCAGTCATAAAGCATTGTCTCAACAGGTATTTACCAGATGAAATTATATGGCCTGTTATCAGAAGAAAAGAACTGTCCTTACCACCTAAGGACATACACAGCCTTTCGCATTATGGTGGCATTTTCACTTCAGGCTGCAAATCAATCAACACAAGCTACTGGGCAATTACGTGCCAGTAAGAAGCTGTCAAAGAAAGCAAGCAACTACATTCTCTCTTCTGTATTCTGTCTAAAATCAATTCCACTTTGAAGCACTAACACAAAGATGTGGATATGCAAACCTGCCTGTGCATGCACACACACAAAAAAACCCTCAACAAAATGAAGATTTTTATTTCCAGTCTTGAAATATTTTTACAATAAACTTCGCTCACTATGAAACTCCCTGGCCTAAAGAACAACGTAATAGAGAGATCCCTAACATTTCAAGGCCCTGGCACCTTTTCTTTCCTTTCTCTCGGCAATATCAATTTTACACAATGATCACCAGGTAACACAAAGCAGTGTGACATCTCAGGATGCTGCACATTACAGTTTCTCTGCAT
Source organism: Haliaeetus leucocephalus (assembly GCF_000737465.1). Classification (NCBI taxonomy): domain Eukaryota; kingdom Metazoa; phylum Chordata; class Aves; order Accipitriformes; family Accipitridae; genus Haliaeetus; species Haliaeetus leucocephalus. The sequence goes on from NW_010972576.1 coordinate 15,339,445, forward strand.
GCCTTCATTAGAGCTGCAGCAAGAACAACTATTTCACTCTTAAACTCTTCTGCATCACTAAGATCTGCTTTGACAAAACAGCTCTATCTTCCATTGAATTCCCATTCCCTACTCCGAACAACTGCCAAAGAGGATATCAGAAGGCAATAAATAGCATAATACATTAAAAAAATAAAGCCAATGTAATTGCTTTTGATCTGATCCTTATGCTAAAAATACACTGAGGAGTCTGAAGAAATGCTGTAAACATTCTGAAATGTAAGATTCTGCTTGGCCCTGTTTGGCTGCTTAGAATAGGTGGGGTTTTATTATTTATGCAGTACACTATGATGCTGAGATTTTAGTGCATAGAACTAATACTCTTAACCATGCTTGGTAAAATATCATTTTTATATCTCTGTATGGCACTCAGTATTTCCTTTACTTTTCTTTCAATTGCAAAACAGTGAAAATTCAAGAAAGCATTAGATCGTGACTGAGAAGTTAAAATTGAGTTGTCTGAGAAGTCAGTGTAAAACCTGAAAGTGAGGAAGAGAAGTAGCTGGCAGTCTTAAGAGGCAACAAAATAATGGAATAAAAATGCACCATTCTTCAAGAATACAATAATTGTATCCAGGGAATAACTATGACACAATGTACATGTCTTCAAGAGTAAGACATTTTAAAAGATTGTAGGAAAGCATAAGAGAACAAACATTTTATTGTGTCTTTATGCTTATATCTATAATATATGTATATCTATATATACATACAATACAGAATGGAGTTTGGACCTTCAGGACTGAGAACAATCAAAGGACTATCATATTGTATGGTATTTACTCCTTAGCTAATTACAGTTCATGAGAAAAATACAATGAGCAGGAGGAATTTGGTGTCCATGAAGCACAAGGCAATATCAGTGACAGAGGTCAGCAGAAGCTGATAAGAACTTACATGGTGAAAGCACAGGGAGGCATTCTACATCTATGACAACTTTTTGTCTACAGAGGTGAAACACGCCTGTAATTAAACCCTTCCACAGTCTATACCATGTTGGTTTTGGGTTTTGGTTTGTTCTTGTCTCCTGCATCTCCTGAAAGTACAGCTCTGCTTCAGCTTCATGACTGTCTTGGTTGTCAAATGCCTCTGGGAAATAAGGATAAGCCAGTGACAGTATGTTGCCAGTATGATTTATGGTTCTTGCAGAAGTTCTCTCTGCTGTTCTCCTCCTCTTTTCCATAGACATATAATAATCTCCCAAAAAGGTATAAAGGAGGTGGTTCAATGGGATGTTCCTGTTTTACAAAATGAAAATACTCTTTTTTCCCTCCTTCCATCTACCAAGCTATCTGACCAAGCCATAAAACCTCTTTAGGACTTATGATAGAAAACTTGGGTATTTTTTAAACTTTATTCCTGATATTGATTTGTTGGAATGTGGTTAGTATATCTTTCCATATAATATATATACTCAGAGCGTAATAACCATAGATAGAGAGACAGACTAAACTTTAGCCACTTCATTACCAAGAAAACTGATGTTTCCATAATGTATGGCTGTATTCAGGTGTTATTACTAGGCATATAAACTCAATGAAGAAGTATGACAAAAAGAAAGGGGAATTTACTCTCAGTGACACAGCAAATAAAAAAAAAGACAAACAGTAAAATATAATAATAAAATAAATAAAACAAAATTAATAACAAGAAGTATCAATAGAATATAATTATATAATAATATAATACGCATAACAAATTAAAAATAATAAATACAAAAAGTAAAAACAAAAAAACAACTCAACATGAAGTATTGATGTGGACACAATCTTTGCACAAACACAACTCCATCAGCAGTTTCAGGCAGACAACTGAGTAGCAGATGTATACTTGTACACTCCCCTCCTGCTGACCCTATGGTGGGAACAGTAACCTCCAGAGAAGGGAGAAATTAGGCAGCTCAAAAAAGTGGTTTTAATTAATGTCTCAATATATGCCCGAGACATCCCTTGTTATCATCCATGGGAGCATCATACCTATGAGACACAAGTTTCATCATGATTTTCAGTAAGATTTAGCATTAACTTCACAACAATAATTAAAAGTGGATCTAAAATCCCTTAAATATCTGTTATTTTACTTTCAGCTGTGCAAGATTAAAAAAAAAAAAAAAAAGAACCGAGATTTGAGTGGACAGTAAGCACTTCTGAAGCTGTCTGAAGCTCAATTCTTGCTACAGCAAAAAAAGTTCACAGCATATGTTTGCCCTTCTGACCTCATTCACCCTAAAGAAGGAATTGTTTCCCTGCATTCCCTTTATTATATGATTTCAGTTCCCCTGCTGTTCTCATCTAGCTGTTTACCAGCTTGTGACTACATGTGCACTACTCAGAACAGGAGCCTCAAAATGCGCATGGCTCTGTTACACCTTTGCACCTTCTCTGCCTGCCAGAAGGTGATGTAGCAAACTGAAGTTCAGACGGTAGGATTTTATGGAGGATAACAGAGCACCATGAAAGGTGTATTAAAAAAAATCCTTTTGGGTCCAAAACTGTGGTGTGCCTTGCTCAATAAATTACAAGTGACAGGTCTTTCACTTTACTAACAGGCTTGCTGTGTGAGACAGTGTGCTGTTGCTTCACTACCTACCCCTGTGAAATTCAGTTTAACTTTATAATGTTTGTGTCATTGCCGCTTTTGGAGTTGCAGTAGGATTATTATTAGTATGATTAACCATCTTCATTTATAGCAGTCACAGGAGAAAGGTATATAAATGAATGAAGTGTACTAACTTTTTTATGAACCTCTCAAAGATAGCATCACGATGACAGGTGAAGATTTGCTTACTGCATTTCGCATTCGGATCTCAGATTTATGCAAAAAAGACATGAAATCTCAGGATGACAATGATCTAACTGCTTAACCTTTGTTGCAGCAGAGACATGAAATATTCCACCTTCCTCATGCATTAGTTCTAAACAGAAACTGAGAATCAAAGTTACATGTAATATAAATGACTATTAAATAGAGGACTAAAAATCTCAATTTTCTATCCTTTCTTACTTTCTATTTCACTGTGAAGACATATTACAATTGTGTCTTGGGTTAAAAGGAAGTTACAAGGAAAAACAAACAGCACAATTAATAATAAAAATAATTACGCATACTGTGTTGCTAGAGTGCTAAAGCCAAAGAGTTATTTCATATTACTCATCTTTGGATAACTCCCTTTGCATGATCTACCCTCTGCACTGGGCACCATGTTCCACTATAACACATTTTCCTGACAGGCATCCAGTCATAAAAAGATGACACTTGAAATGGAGATGTACCATTTCTCTTAAAAGAGTTAAGCTCCAAAGTTTAATCATCTTTTTTATGCTTTTATTCTATTTTTCTGTGATTTTAAATGTCATTGGCCCTTGTTCTCCCTTTCATGTCTACCAAAAAAGCACCCAGTACACAACACATTTTCTTCAAAAAAGATACTTAGAATTATTAAGTTATAAACTTATCTTTTTTTATAAGCTAATTCTTTTTCCTTTAGCAGAAGTCACAAGGATATCTGAGAACAAAGGAAAGGTGTTTCAATGCATTTATTGATTGTATGGTGTTCCATACACCATGCAACTAAGATGCCTGAAACAGTTATGCTTAGAAAGCATGGTAAAGCATCACTCAAAAATACACATGCATACCGCTGTTATGTAGGCTGCTTTCCATTGAGTCAGAAACTAATATACCAGTTAAAAAAAAAAATTTAGAAATGCCACATCAGCAGGAATTTGATCCAGTAACATCTTCGATGGAAGAATTGAGTAGTACTTTCATGCTGTCCTTAAACAGTGTCATTCAGGTTAATCATGACTGTGCTCCACTAACACAACATATTAATACTCAAACTGCACTAAGATTTGGTAGAGAGAACTGCCAAGATAAATTGAATTGTCAGCTACCCACACACTGTCTATCTAGGTCTCTTATGAATGTTAAAGCAAGTTCTACTTAAACTCATCTTTACTTTTATCTGCATACATCTCAAACTTCATAAGATCTTACCAGGAATCTTCTAAGAAAGTTACAATATCTAAGACATTTTTATCCCCTACTTCCTGGAAGAAAAAAAAAATAATATACAAACAATGGCCTATTTGTGAAGGGCCCTACTGCAGGGATGCTGCTACCCTTTTTAGCTTTGATACTGGATGATCTATGACACCCCCTGCTTATCTCCGACCAGCAAGGGCCAAAAGGGGAGAACAAGATTGCCTGTATTGACCTCCAAATGCTCATAACACTTTGCAACACTTCAGCATGACTGAATCTCATGCTTCAGGGCTTCAGCCAGATGTTGGAGAGGTCAGGAACAAATGCTGTTCTGGGGTTCGCTGTTTTCAGGCAGGCCTTCCCATGGACCATCAGAGACCAGCCACAGGTTCAAAGCAGATATGAGATGAAGTGACCCACTGTTCAAAAATCACAACAGCAATCCGCCTTTGAGATACCTGACTGGTATGTGACCAGTTCACACGCTCAAGGCATTACCGATCACCAGACCATTCAAATATGAAAAGACTTCCCGTGTGTTAGATGAGCAAGGACCTTTGGTTTGTTCCCTTATTCCCTCCTCCAGTACAGAACACAGGCTTTCCCTGGGGCCACTGGGATATATTTTATACAACCTGGACAGGACAGAAGGCTCAGGTATTTACCAATACATGTGTCTCTCTTGCTTACTGCTTATGGCATGCAGAATCCCAAGGAATAAAATATTTTCCTTATGGTCTCTGGGTAAAATATATTGCCAGTGATATACAGGAGGAGGTCAGCATAGGTTATTTAAAGGTCGCTTCCTGGCCTTACTGTGACGCTTCGATAATGAACTATCACATCTTTTAAGGGGCTAATTCCAAAGAGTATTTTTGGCTACCACTGCAGAAAATGAAGTACTTTACTACTACAATCTGCTGATGTTTCTTTTATTAGTACCAAGTAGGTGTACACATACATGTATGTACATATGGATTTGTATATACATTGTTATACAGTTGTATGCTCACACGCATTAACAAATAAATGTAACTAAACACCACACACAACAAACTTTTTTTTTTTTTTAAATGAATTGGTTTTCTTGTTCCTGGACCAGCTTAACCCAAAGGAAAAACATGAAGTAAATTGCCTGTGGGTTTGCTCTCAAACAGCTCTCTGTGCTGGACAGGAGGGTGAGACTATGAATCATCCACTGGTCATCTACCCATACCAAAACAATAATAGCCAGTCTGAGAACAGCGTCCAGCATCATTGCTAGAGTTCAGGAACTGTGTTCCTATTACATGCCTCTGTTTTAAGAGGTTTAAAAAAAATGACATTAAGTGCACTTGCTTTAGGCCAAATTTGGGGTTGAAAGGAACCAATTCAGAAGGAAACATGCTGAACAAATTAACTCTCTTCCAGTATTCTACTTAACCATTTTAATTAATGTGAACATTGATAAGTGAGAAGTCAGCTAGTTAGGATTGTTTATTCTGAGTTTGCAACTTAACAGAAAGGGTCGATTACGGAACCATAAGCAAGAAAATATGTGCATGTGTGAAATGGTTCTTAATAGCATAAAACTACTATTTTTAAGTGGTCCATTCAAAGCATCATCACTGAATACTTTTTGCTTTTAGATTTTGAATGAAACTTGGTAACTGATTTGTCTGCACCATTTCCTTGCTCAGGAGGTAAAAACCTCTAGATTTTTACCAAGCTTGTGTGCAGCCTGCTCTACAGAATAAAAAGGAGACAAGATTGCTAAAACAGAGCTTTCAAAGACAAAGAAAAGGAATGAGTCATTTGCACTAAGAAAACACAAAAGAGGGAGAATGAAAACAGGTCACAGAATACAATCCCAGTCCATTGTCTGTGGAACTATAAACTGATTTTCTCTGTTTGCACTCTAAATACCCACAAACCTATTACTAGTAGCATGTTGCAAAAATTAAGAATTCACACTGTATTCCTTTCAGAGGACTAAGTTTTTACATCTCCTCTTTGTTACTTTCAGACTTTTTTCTCCTTGTAGTTATGAATACATGTAACACCAAACAGTTCCAGTTTCAGGCCTTGATCTGCAAGATAAAATTCACAAGTTACCAGAACTTTTTACATATGTATTTCCAGGATCAGATCCTTCTCAATGATCTTGCTGTCAGTCAAAAATAACACATGTTGTTAAGAAATTGTAAAAGCAATACACAATAGAATTAATGAAAGTTACATATAAAATGTATATATTCACCTTGACAGTTACTGAGATTAATGTTAATGTGAAGTCCTCATATCATTGCATACAACACTGTATTCTTTATTACATCTTGAGAAATATATTTAAAGTCACTTTGCTAAATATTACATAACAAGAAAATCCTTTTAGCCCTTGTTTGCGATCTACACTTCACTTAGACATCATAAAATCACAAAAGCCATCCACAGAGAGGGATTTAAAAATCATTACTTTAGAATACTTGTTTAATAGAAAGTGATGGCTTAAATGCTACAATATGTTCCCTGAATATCTTCACATTAAACGGTAATTGAACAAAAAGCTGCCTGGCCCTCTTCAAGGGCAAGTCCCACAAAGCTCCTCATTATCGTAATTTCCAATTTGGAAGCCAAACTAAATAACAAGAAGTAATTTGCCAATTAGAACTTCCTGCTCTTTTTCCCTTTATTCCTTAAACACCATTCAGGGGCTGAACCAGTCAAACACTTTTAGCTTCAAAACTGCAACTGAAAGAATTTAATTTGTGTCTCTCCACGGTGAACCTGTCAAGAGGCAGCAGTGATGCATACCATGTCCCGACACAACAGTTGCCCTTAAATACACAGAGCGTTCTCCATGTACTTGCTCTGCCTAGGGTTTCTTTTTCTCATTTCCTTCATTTTGCTTCCCTTAAAATATACACACACACACACTTTTCCAAACTTTAAAACTTCTCATCAATTATTTCTGACATATGGAAATGTCCCACGGACAAAATTTGTCTTTTGTGTTTGAGAAGCTTTTAGAAAGTAAGAGGCGCATAATGATAAAACCAACACAAAAGAGTGCTCAGAAGAAACAAGGTTCCATTCAGCCAGTGAAAGCCACAGAGCCCAGATCACTCCAGAGAGATTTACAGCTTCAAAAACAAGACCATGTATAAATTCTGCTATATGCCATCCTGAGAATTCAAATCCTGACCAAAAATAATGAAATTGGTTTACTTTTCAGAAGCTCATTTGAAATGCATACATGCAAGGCCAAGTACAGGTGTACAGATGAATGGCACAGTGTAACAGTGATGCTCAGATCTAAGGCTAGCACTTAGAGTACAATAGTGTCCTGTCACATAAGGTTTCAGCATTCCTTCAAGCCTTTCAAATTGGGATTTTTTTGTTTGGGTTTTGGTTTGGTTTTTTCTCCTGACCAAAGTGGTCAGTGAGCTCATATGCCTGAATTTCGAAGGAGGCAGAAGGAGATGGATAGAAATGGAAAATAATTTGACAAACTTAAGCTAGAAGCTCTATCACACATAGTGCTAGCTGAACTACCACAGCAATCTTGTCATGATGGCAGGGGGGTGAGGGGGAGGACCTAATTAGTTAAGCACCATGCTAACATAACTACAGTCCTTTCAGTAGGTAAGCAAGCCTTCTGATAGTACACTGCCACACCTTTGTATTATACTGCATTGTGCCATGAAGAAAAACCTCTAAACCTTGGGAAACATTTGACAGCCACAATTACTTTTGAGGTCAGTAAGTATATTAGGCTAGAGATTCTTCACAACTGAGAAATTAGGGAAGTTCCATTTTAATCCATGTCTATCAATCTTTCAACTTCCAGTCACTGTCAGGAAATCAAAACCTGGGCAAAATTCAGAGGTATGATAAAGAAAACATACGTAACATGACATTGACCACTCAATTTACCCAGGGTCATGATAGACAGTGTATCACTGATGACATGTAAAATCCAGCTCAGTATTTTCCTAAAGGAAGAACTAGTTTGGGGAATTCCACAGACCTGTTTATACAGCAGTTCATACTAGCAGATCATAATGAACCACTGTAAATTAAACCTCTGCTTTTCAATGTACTGAAATTGCATTCAAATTAAAGTGAGCATAAATTCATGGGTTGTTTGTAAAGCAATTTGAGATAATCAAAAAAATGCATTTTCTTAGGTAACGGAATATATCGTATTGCTATGAAAGTCTGCCATGTATTTGCAAATATACTTTTTAAGAAGATATAGAAGTATTAAAAAAGAACAGTCAATATAGAGCAGAGATGTCTCTGTGGTTTTTGTATGCTTATGGTAAAATAAATGCTAGATACTAAAAAAAATTATTTTTGCAGTACTTTTGTCTCTCTACATATGCCCTCTTAATAAAAATCAGTGTGACTATTCACTTAAAGGAATGTATTTAGCCTTTTCCTTTTATTTATTTACAGAAGGTTTTCCGTTCACCTTTCAGATCAGCGGGTTGATCTAAAGTCTGGTATTTCCTGCAACAGACGTCTATATGAGAAAAATGAAAAGAAGGATCTAATAGCATTCAGATTAAACTGTCTTTCGAGGAGTCAGGGCTCTGAGGTCAGAACACCACATTACTCCAACAGATCCCAGGGCAAAAAAAAGTGTGTTATTTGGAAAATTTAGAACTTTGTAAATTTGTGATTTTTAACATAATTGTAAGTCCTTAATGCTTTTCTGCATTTGCCATGTCCATTACATTGACTATTTAAATTTTTTCTTGCTCAACTGTTTCTGGCTAAACTCTCCCTTTTTAAGTGGAAAATATTCAAAAGCTAAAAACACAAGGATATGCTTACTTCACATAACGTGTGAATAACATAGGATGGATTGTTCAGAACAAGTCTGGGTTTGGCCTTTGTGGTGCTGTCTGTGCAGCTATTTTGTGACATAGGTGGAAGGCAAGATTTGAGAAAGGCTGCAATGAAGAGAAATCAATCAAATCTAATCTAACTTATACCATACAGCTTGAGTAGCTGAATTGGGTTTGAAAGAGATAGTAAGAGATAGTATTTCTTGTTATAAATTATGCAGAAAAAATACAGCAGGACACACACGTAGGTAGTATGTTTCCTGGTTAAAAAGGTCTACGAGGAATAACAAAAATGCAAACCTAAGGGACCCATACAACTCTGAGTACACAGCAGTGATTGTGACTTACATTGATAGATCTAAGGCAGGTTTAAATCAGCACAGATGAACTGATTGCTCAGCCGGGGCAAAAAAATCTCCATGGGAAGTTTATGCCTGACTGTCTTTGAGTCAAAGACTTTAAATTTAACTCAGGTATGCACCTGACCAAAATACATCCTTCTTATGCTGAATTACCAGCAGACTGCTATCCCAGAAGCTTACCTAGTCCACGCAAATTGCAAAGGACAAAGGGAAGAAGTGAGACAATAAACAGCTCCATATACTGTTAAACTTAACATCACTAAGCTAGGGCAGACTTAAAGTCAAAGAAGATGCCTTAACAGACCCAGTCCTTGATCATTTCACCACTGAAATCTTCTCCAGCATGGGAACCTGCTGTTTTCTAGGTACATGCAGCTTGTCTGACTGAACAGATTTTCTGGTTTTTAACACTGAGCATGAAGTTCAGCACTTTTGCTGCATAGTCCAGTCAAAACACTCCTTCCCTCATTAATCCTGACAGAGTACACCAGGCATGTGGATAACAAACTACTGCCTAGCAATCATACCTAACATGTAAGCCTTTGCTATACATAACGAAATCTGAAATAGAGATCCTGCGAGCCCCTAGATAAAAGGTTTGTATTAAAGCACTACAACACTTCAAAAAATTGCATCTCTGTCAGTCAAATTCTACATTCAGTCTGCTGGCAAGAGGCAAAATCAGAAAAGGAAGAAAAGAAAAAAAAAACCTAAGCACAAACAAGAGCATTTAACTGGTCTACAAGATGATAAAATATCATTAAATCACATTCATTTAATGATATTCTCTATATATCAGAATATAAATTGCAATCTCATTTATATATGAATTCTGGTGGGAGATGAAATACAGCCTCTGGTCATCTCAAACTAGAGTCTAATACAAAAAATGGTGAAGAACAAAGATTCATTCATAGACCATTGAGATAATATAACTATATACTTCAAGATCAATCATGCTGTGGATATGTTAAAAATTGGCTTACAACAGTATGGTTCTAAAAATAAAAATAAAAAATTGTTAGGCTTCTTGAATTTTGAAACTCTTTGGCAGTTCTCCTCAACTCAGTTAATCAACTAATACCTCCTAAGGGTTCTTCTGAGGCGACTAAAAATCCCGTTTTCATAGTACTCAAGGAATTATGACCCAGTCTTTATATGTAGGGTAAGACCCAGGAGTGAATCTATGAAACAGTACTTTGTTTGGCAAAAAGATAAATATATGTACTTGAAGAAACATCTTTGCAGCTTTCTAATTTATTTTAACAGCATGCATCAGAAATAATTTAGTTCAAAAAGAGAAAGAGCAGGGGAAATGGAAATAAATGGTAAAAAAAGAAATAACTTCTTTCTTACCTACAAGAAACACAGGGAAGTTTTTAAAACAGCAAACATTTTAATTCTCCACTCCTACAACATACTTCATATGGTCAACCATGACTTCAACACAAATGTTAGAGCACAGTGCTATCAGATGTGAACACGTTTACACCGCCAAGAGGCAAGGCCATGTATTCTCAAAGTCTGTCCTAAACCATAAGCCAGTCTGTCCCTCACCCCGTGCTTGGGAAAAACGGAACATCCTGAGGAAGAACGTGGCCACCGCACTGCCTCCCTTTGCTGAAACTTCACAGAAACATCTCTTTGGGTGGCCTGTGTACGCTGGACTTCATTTCTGGGGACGTTTCTTCTGGACGGTACACACCAGGAAAGCTCATGAGAGGAAACAGGAGGAAGCAGGTTGCTACAAAACGGCCTTTCACGACTATTGTGCGTTCCTGGTATCAGAGCTATTTCTGCAGTGTGTTGCATGGGGAAAATTGCTCACAAAGAGGAACTCTCTGTCCTGCTAGTTCAGCCTTTTAGTTTTTACACAGAATATATAGCCAACTGTAACATTTTATTGTATCAATTAAAAACATTCTCTGGAAAACTCATAATATGGTGTATAAACACTAAAAATACATAGCAATACATTTACATATACAGTACTATTCGCTCTTTGCTGTCCCTTACTGTGTCAAACGATTTGGTGGTCCAATTCCTCAGGAACACCTGTTAGCCTCACAAAAAACCACCATCATAATTGGCAGTTTATTGGCAGCCTGAGCAGGGAGGCCAATGACTGGCATGAGGAATGAATTGCCCTCAGAGTCCTGGAAAGCGTCCTTCTGCAACGTGGCTGAGGCACACTGGCAGGAGCTGCCTGCATTAAGGCTGCTCTGCCAATGAACATTCCTATTCAGTAAAACCGATTAAGCAAATACATAAATACAGCTCTGCTCCCGGAATCACACAAGCACAAGGTAAACAGCTGTTGACTTCAGTAAACTGCAGCACATGTGTCCAGGTCCTATCACACCTCTTTTTTCTTCAACTTCAGTAAAGCCAAAGACATATTATATGAAGAGATAGTGGGAGATGTTCTCAGGGCGCACTCACCTTAGTTATATTCACACCTGTTCAGAAAAACCACAGCCTGTTAGCTCCCACTGTCTGTGCCATTTTGCACAGCAAAACTAGAACTGTCACTGGCTCATGATGGTGCATGCAGTTCCCACAGCTTCATCAATTCACTTTGATTAATACAAAGATGGTGACAAGCTGATGAGACAGGATCTTCAGGATATTTATTTTAGGAGCCGTGGAAAGCAGATATTGCTGTTAACGCAGGCATTCTAATATAAATATTGCCAGGTACAATATTGGAGCATCTATGACTCAAGACCAGATTCTGCTGGTGGTTAATACTGTACTTGGAGAATAGTCTTAACTTAGTACTAAGTCATATTCAGCCCACATTGTTAAAGCAATTAGGTTAGTCAGCATTTAATTAGGAAATATTTTATAAGGTAAGCTATTTTCTTCCACATATGATGCTTCTCTCCATTTAGCATTTAGAGATAATGGTCCATGCTTTGAAGCATGTTTGTTTTATAACATACAAAATGTTCACTATAAAGCATAATTACCATATATGTAAAACTGGCCGAATAATAATGACTTATAATTAAGAAATAATTCTAATAACCAACTTAGGGGAAAATTCATTAGCCTCACTGTTTATTTTGGTAGTATCCTAGAGATGATGTTCCACCGGGATAAAAGTTAAATTAGTTGGGACTCCTTGAACTTCACAGACTTCACATTAAGCACTTAAGAGCAGAACAAAGAATCCAACTAGCTTCAGTAATACAGGAATTAATAACTGTAGCAAATACATAGGAGAGAAGATCAAATACCATTTTGAAATCATTATATCCCATCAATGTTACTATTAAAATATTGAAGCAACTAGTTTTAAACTCTGTAATTTAGTAAATCATTTAATTCTCAAATGAAGTATTTCCATCTTCTGCTGTACTCCCCAGTATCAGTATTTTAAGTAACACAGTTGTTGGAATTGGAAGCATTTAATTACAATAAAGAAACTAAATTACATGGCTGCTTCAAAACTTAACACAAATAAAATGGAGTCACTTGCAACTGTTACTTCCCCTGAAATATTATCTTTAATGCCCTAACATGTGCAAATGTATTTATCTCGGTATTTATCAATGGCTTCTCTCTGCAGAATCTATGCACTGAGAATGGTGGTGCCTCAGCACTTATGCCCATTTGGCCTACAAAAAAATGAAAGGTCACCCAGAAAAATGCAGCATCCATCAAGAATTTTTTTGAAGCAGAAATGTTTGCATTTGAAGGAACATTCAACATGCCTCATTACGGTCTGAAAATTGACTCTACCACTACTGCTAGAGCAAGCTGAGAATAGGCTTGCAATAATCCTTCAGCAGTTTGGTGACGGTACCACTGGACGTGATACTCTGCAACATACAGACCTTCACTTCCAAGAGCACGTAGCCTTCCCCAGCTACCTGATAACTGGTTCCGTCATTGAAGGGCAGGGTGCAAGGCTGGCTACTGATCCTCTGCTGCAAGGCTAACGCAGTTATTCTCCATCAATATGAGGAACTGCTCCTGTTGTCGCTCCTGTCGTCTGTGACTCTTATCTAACACCTAACATTAAGGACTGAATCCACAAAGACTACTGGATACAGCTAAACAAGAAAAAGCCACAGAATGGATTTTCATTACCAATGAAAATGGAAAAAAATATAGCACTAGAACAATTTAAACAAGATTGGACAACATGTACTTAGAGAACCATCCTGCCTGAGAAAGACAGCACACAGGATAAACTTCTGAGGCTTTTCTGGTCTTTCATTCCTACAATCCCCAAACAGAAAGTAATATACTATAATGACATTTAATAAAAACCTAAGACCACAGTTTGCAGTTTTGATGATGGTATCAGAGGCAACAGGCTGGGCAAGTCACAATAAAAGGCAGTAACAACTGTAAAGTCAAAACTTTTCCTGAAAAGTTCAGTGGGAAATTTATTTTTTTATTTTTTACTTTGAGTAAAAGGGGGGGGGGAGTGGCACCAAAAACTAATCAAAATTTACAATAGGAAAAAATAAAAGACCCTTGAAGCAATTTCTTCAGCTGTTCTGAGACAACTGGCCTGTTTTGGTTTTTGTTTTGTTTCAAACTAGAAGCACGGAGGCATTCTAAATAAAAGGTAAGGCTGGCTGTTCAGCATGTCTGACCTCCACATCTAACCCTTAGCCTACCGGGAAAAAGCAGCGCATTCCAAACCCCCATTTATCACTTATTTTAACTGTCATAAATTACTTTCAGTGCTATAAAACAACAGGTTATAATCCAGTAAAATATTAGAACTCCAGAAAGTTTATTCAGGCTTAGGTATCAATTTTAAGCACCTACCACCCCACCAAATTTGCTTATTATAAGAGCTAGTTTCAACAGCTGTAACTCATAAGTGAGGTGCCCTTGCTGCGGAGAAAAGCAAAGCAGCATTTGGTAGCAAAGTTTGATCCTACATGAACAATATCGAAAGGACTAACAGAATATATCTAAACAAAGCATTCCATTGACCCTGCCTGCTCTTCTGGACCCAGCTATTCCATGCTGTTATTCTAGTTTTATTAACATATTTTCAAACATATGCTGAAGTACAAAAAGACTGTATATACAAATTCCAGATTTAAATTCTACTTTTAGCTCTTCCTTTCCATACCCAGAGTAACTCCACTGGTTTTCCATTAAGTGATCCTGGAACTGCATAATAACTAGAGTGCTAATTCTAGATCCGTTCAACTAACATACATTAGTCTAATGTTTTACAGCATACTATTAGTTTTGTTCACAAAATACATTCATAATATCCTGAAGCAATTCTGCTGAGAATGGTAGTATATAGGTAAAATAGGAAAAAAGTGCAAGCATTATTCTTCAATATGAGACCAAATGAAAGCATTTACAAATTTCAGGGAACTATCCACTTGCCACCCCTTCCATTTTCCGTTGCCTTCTCTCTCACACACACCCACCCACGCTCACCTCCCCAAATTTTATTAAAAAACCAAACCTATTTCATATGGTCTCACCAAATGGACAAAACCCCCCTTATATTTAAGGTAAGAAAACAGCCCATGGGAAAGTAAACACAAACATGTCTAGCAGGTGCACTTTCAGAGTAAGAAATTTTACAGGGGTTACATTTAAAAAGATGCTTTTCCAACCGTCTGCCTGAAGAGGCAGAACTGAGCTGGTTCTGTCAGTTGCCACTGCCACAGCTCAGAGCGTGCAAGCTCTAATTTGACCCTTCTGAAAAAAAAAAACAAACCGCAATTAGAAACGCATAAATGGAAGCATTTAGCACACTGGCTAACCTAATGTGTAGGTGTCAAGTGAAACAAAAAGATAAAGAAACTTTCTAAAGGGATTTGTGTGTTCCAGATAAAAGCAAAGACCTTTAAAGACCCAGCGTTTGAAGTGGGCTTCCCAGGACTAAAATATGGACAAGAGTAAAACATATCTTCATTTCCACTGACTCCACCTCCCACCCCACTCCTTCCGCCCCCTTTCCTCCAAGGGAACACGAAAAACTCTAGGAAATAGAAACATGACCTATAAGTGTTTAAAGAGCAGCCAACTGAGGAACAACGCCATAAGGCATCTTCATGCATCTGTGATCCATCTCCAAGCACCTTGAAGTTGTGCTTTATCCCATTCATATTCTATTGTGAAGTATCACAGCTTTGCAGTCAGCTTTAGACAAATGCATTGGTTCAACTCAATTTTCTGAAACAGCATCTTTGCCAGCAATGCCACACCAATAACCAAATCATGCAGATGCATGAAGTTGGCCTACAAAAGATAAGACAGCATTTTGCACAGTATCAATAAAACTGTACACTCCATACTGTAAACAAGTAAAAGACAAAAAAGTGTATAAAATTTCAGTTATACATCCTTTTTTCTGAGTCCTGACAGACACAGAAAAACTGTTGCAATGAAACAAGTTTGATATGACATTACTAGAATATCATATGGGCACAGCTCTTGAAGCAAGAGCTAATACACATTACACTGCAGACACACAGTGAGAAGCATGTTTAAGAAGTTACTATAGTCATTCCTAGCCCATTTTCTTTTTCCAAAATATTTTCAGTTCACCTTTTTGAATTATTTCCAATAATATTCTTACTACTATTAACATGACTACCAGATGAAAGCACTGCACAGATGACATCTTTCAAAACCCTACACAGATTACTTGATGCAGTTCAGCAGTCAAAAAACATCTTCATGACCTTCCAGCCAAATCCCCACTTCAAGCATTCATGCATGCTTGCCACAGGGATTTAAGCACAGCTTTGTTTACAAAATCCTCTTTGTTAAAGGCTAACACTGATAAATCTAACATAAAAACTTCCTAGCTTTTCAGATATGAACAAGATCAAGAATTCTGTGAAAATTACATAGTCACACAGCCTGAAAATGTTAGTAGCTAAGCCACCAATATCACAAAATAAATTAAATTTCAATCACCTCCTGGGGTGGAGCGGGAGTTAGTGACCCACTCAGGCTCTCCCCGTTTTCAATGAATCCTTAAACACACGGATCTGTGGACAATGCATTAAAAGCCAAATCCATCAGATGCTAAGAGTTGTGATGACAACCATCCTCTGTAATGTCCCTCCACACTATAATTTTTCACCCATTTAATATTCAATATATGGTAGTGTGTATTAACCAATTGGACAAGAAATTGCAAGTCATTGTTTTCACTCAGGTAAAGAAAAAAAGCTGTCATTTCCCTAGTATTTTCTTTACCTTTAAAATAACATGAAATGACACAGTTCAACAAGGAATCTTCTAAGAATATTAACTAGCTTCTACCCAATTAACACAATGGTCTTTAAAGAAGTCAAAAGTTTACATTAAAAAAATTACAAAATCCACATTTTAAAGACTAATTTAAAAATACTAAAATTAAAAAAATTTACTAGTATCCTTTTCTGCTGAATGGATTACAGCAATGAGACACTTTTTTTTTTCTTCAACAGTTGTATAGGATGTACTTGCTTCCAGTGATTATACATTAAACACTTTCTACAGTAGATTTATGGCAGTGTAATCCGCTAATGATCCCAACTGAGAACAGTCTATGTGATTAATATAGTTTGGATATGGTACTAAGTAAGACAGTCTATATGAAATGTTGAATACGTAATTTTCACAGAAAAGGTGAGGATGTGCCCAATCCTAGTTGGTTTTTTTTTCCCTGTTTTAATTTTTCATACATAACACATAAAATAGATAAATAAGAGTAAACTCCCTTTCCTACCTTCATCAAGAAGGTGCGTAAGATTAAAGGACTCTTGGAGGTGGGGGGAGTTGAATGGCACACATACATATTCAGTGTTACTATCTTTTTAACCATTGTGGAAGTGTTACACAGGCCCTTCTCAATATCTGTTGAGCAGACAACCAGTGGCAATACAGAGTTACTTCTTAACCTGCTGTTTATTATCCTACTATTGTAACATAGGAATCAAGCTCTTTTGTCGTAATCCTTTGTACCTTAGATTTGATGCATAAAGGGAGCCACTTTTGGTCGAATAAAAGGCATTTCTAACTACTGTAAGCACACTGAGCCATTCTTTCAGAAGGCATCTTCAGAAATCTATCTTAAGAGACAAACAGCCCCTACAGGTTTTTCTAGAGGGTCTGAGATTAGGTAGGTAACTCTGCATAATTAGCCATTATTTAGGAACACTTTAAGCAAACAATAAAGCCCTGCCCACGTCTTCTCTTGTCTTTACAACAAAAACATATAAACTGTCAATAAAATATATAAAATGCCTCCTTTGAGGCATGTTTGCCTTGTTAGGTGAACAAATTATTTAATGTTCTCAAACAGTGCAGTGAAAAGGCTAGGTCTGAAAACAAACCTATTATGTATCACAATCTCAGGCAACTATTGAAATTCTGATGAACTCTAATGAATCTTACAGATTGCATTGTTTCCTTTTTCAACCTTTCCTGATTGCTCTAATAGTAGTAAATAATTTCCTGCAGGAGTGGCATACACTGCAGAAGTATTCAGAGGCATAAACCTTCTGTCAATTCCCAGATAAATCGTGAATCTGTAATCCTCAGTCTGTTCTTACATGTTGACTAGCACCTTTTTCTCCAGAAGCTGCTGTACCAGAATGTCAACAGTTCAGGGTTTTTTATTCCAAAGTTCACAGCTCTTCACTATGGCAGATTTTTCCTTTCACTAAAGCTGAAGCAGCCTTCAAATATTATACCTCTGGCTAGCACAAGATGAACATCAGGACACAATTTTCTCTTTTATGGAGGAAAGTATCAGTTTGATCAGTCAGCAAACATAAGCTACAATAGATAATACATTCCATACTCTTACCTGAAACACTGGTATTTCTCTAGCTTTTTATTCTTGAACACCATCAGTAATTGCAGATGTGACCATCTATGACAACTGTATCTACTCCACTTAAAAGGCTACTATTACATGCACCAAATTACAAAATTATGATTCTGCTCCTGTGACACTCAAATTAGTCAGCTGACATTGTTTAACCTCTTCTATTAACATTGATTTCTGCTGACTTAAAGGTACAGAATCTAGTGGCTATGGTGGGAATGGGTAGCCCTAGACTGCTGACGAAAAAAAGTCCAGCTGGCATAGCAATGAGCAACCCTACTCATTGTACTGCAAACGCTAGACAAGGTCTCCAACACCCCCATGTGAAAGGAAATGGGTTACCTAGAAATTATCACCACCCTGCCATATATCATAAGGGTCAACCCAAGTATCTGTCTTTCAGCCTGTGTCTCAGTTCTCCTGCTCAGAACTTCTGGTTCTTGTCTTTGGGCACTCGGGCCACTCCACACAGCGGGAAGAGAATATCCACTGTCAGGGGCGCAACTTCAGCCTCCTCCTCTTTGCCCTGCTGAGCAGCTGCGTAACAAAGAGGGGAAGATGACAGCCCTGAGCACTGCTCCACTGCTCTTTTTCCTGCATCTGTTCTGCTTTTAGTATATCCAAAGAAAGCCCAGTCTTTTCCTCCTCTCTGAAACTCCAGACTTGATAACAAGGAGGTGTTTGGGTTTTATTCCATTTCAAAGCGGCAGTGTTTCTCATGCCACTTCCCTGCTCTTAGGGTTGCAAGCAACACTAGGGAAGATCTAAGGAATCACTCCTCTTTTTTCTTACAGCTGCCAAGGCATGAAAAGAAGCAGCTGCAAGTGAAAAGGGGAGAAGGAGCTACAGCATACACAGTAGACCATGAGCAACCCGCTAAGCAAAACCCGAGAGCAAATGAAGTAAAGACTAAACATTAGAATTGATTACTTATTATTTCAGTGACTGTAAATTAACAATCTAATGCTATTACAGTATAGAAGGTTGTCTCCTCTGCAATGTGATTTTAAGGGTACAAGAGCCATACAAGCTCTTTTAGAGAACGGACAAAAAGGTAAGTGAAATTAATGTCATTGGGGGACCTTCACCCAAACAAGGCAATTCACAGTTCAGATTTAAATGAAAAATTATCAGGCTAAAACAGACAAGTAACTATTTTTTACCATAGAAATCTTGATGAGTAGTTGTCAGAGCTTGTTTCTCTTCCATTTTAACCTACTGGTGGAAATCATAAATGAACATGATTTTATTTCAGGCTGATGGGTAGAGAGTGTAATGAATGTAAACCTCATAGTTTCTTCCTCTTAAAAAAGGCACAGCAGCGTAGCCTGTATCAAGTGCCTCTGACGTCACCAGCAAAAATACTCTATTCAGCTTAAAGGAAGCAACATCAGGCTCATTACTAATCAATTCCTTTTACAGAGATGTAAGCAGACTTTAAACACATCAAGGACCCTTGTTGTTATTGTAGGAATGAAAACGTGGCAGAAGTAAGAGTACGTATCTGCGATCATGCTCTTCCTTCACATATACTGATGCAAATCAAGAAAGTCAGTAGAGCTACTCAGTCTAAATGGGATGACAAAGAAACCATCTGTCAGAATACAAAACCAAAAAAAGATACTATCCTTTACTAATTTGAAGAAATCTTAAAGATTTCAAGTCAGTCGTTTTGTTTTAATCCAGGGGCTTAAAATACTCCTTAAGCCACTCTCAAATCAGAAAAAGTGTCCTTGTTTCTTCCTAAAGGTTGCAAAGAATGTAATATAGCTCTTCTTGAGAGACAACAAAAATAGAACACACACTCATATAGTCTGCATGGACCAGAACCGTTAACAAAGGTGACACTTTAAAGCATGTGCGGTTATCTCTTTACTTATTAAACTCCTATGTTCAGCTGACGGAACATCATGCATTAGCAAGAGGCTTTTTTACTGTGATGTTTGTAACACGGTGCTCACCCATATTATCAACAAATCTGCGAAACCCAAGCTTTACTACTCCAGCTGCCTTTTACATGCACAGCATGAGCAGTCATTGACACAAGCAAGTATTGAGCTGGCACCAGGCACACAACCACGTAGCCAACGCTGACATACACCGAGTTTAAATAGTGCCATACCATTCCCAACACTGTAGCACCAGTATCAAAGACATGGACATAATTGAAATGCCATAGTCTATGTCTCTAAAGCTTCTGAATACCTCTATATAAAATTACAGTTATGTTGACAAGCCACCTGTTAGGCTGAAGAAAAACTGTGTAACATTGTGCCCTTGTGAGGCCACCTTTTACTGCATGTCCTCATGACATTTTTCCTTTTCCCCAGCACACCAGCCCTGGTGTGCGAAGCGCCATGGCTGTGTGTTTGGGGCAGGGCAGGGTCAGGCGATGCCTGCTGGAGCCCTGCGACGGCCCTGGCTCGAGAGGCACGCTGCCTCGCTCGGCCGGGGCACGCTCCCTGGGAACGCACAGGTCCCGTCAACCCTTCGAGCAGCGCCGCGTGCTCTCCCACAAGCGCCGAATCTCACGTTTGTTGCGATGGGCCAAAACAATGGGGGCGGAAAGAGAAGAGGCTCCTTACTGTAACGGGAGCTCTATGGGAAAAGGAGCTTCTCAAAAAATTCACAGGCCATATATCACATTACTGAGTTGCTAAGACAAAACTATTTAACGATCCATCTCTATGACTAAGGATTTTCATTTTTAATTTTTCAGATTCTCATCTGTCAAAGACTCTCTCACCTATAGGCAGGGTGCGTATCTGTTGAAAATAGTGGGTTTTAATGTTCTGTACTTGCTCTTCAGTATGCTAAAATACCACTGTGGCTTTGCTCTCATGGAAGACTGGGATTGTGAAAAGTGATCTGGGACACAATATGAGATGAGAACTACAATGCAGAACAGGAGATGATGTCAAGGAAATTCCTTGATATTTTTTAACTCATTGGCTTTTTAAAGTTTCAGTAGCAATGTTGTAGAGCACACAAAAATCCATACGTTGATAATGGGTGCTTTCTAATCTTTAGATACTTAGATTAGGCTGTCATCTTACTGTTTCCTTTTTACAAAGGTAATTTAGAGTTTCTGACACAGCCATCTTGGCCACCATATTAAGCGTTCTAGCTCCCCTTATTTGCAGTTTAAGAAGAGAATGTAAGAATTACAAACCTTATCATTTTGCCCACAAATAAACTTCAGTGCCAGTTTGGAGAAATCCTTTTTAAGTGCTGCAGGGCAGTTTAATTCTACAGCAACCCAGATTTTTGCTTCCATACAAAGACTGACAGCTAAGCTAACAATTGTAGTAGTAGCTTTTTTGCAGCGTCGACACCTGTTCACTACAAACTGAAGACAGGCTACTCATTTCACATAAACCACCAGCTGTTAGATAGTACCAGGATTCAGTGACTACTGACCTGGGATAGATTTGAACTGGTGACCCAGGAGTGGAAGACTGTATATCCAATTACGAATCCATATTTAAAAAACTTAACTTGCACTTTTTAATTGCATTCTAATCTCAAAGATCTCTGTTTTAACAAATGGCCCTCATTTCGATGAAATGGAAACATATCTAGGAATTTTTTTCTTTCTAAATTGTGGATTTAATTGCACACACACTTGATTGCATTATACTGTAAGAGGGTATTGGCAAGTAGCTATTATCTTGACTTCCTAGCTGTCTCTCACTGTACATATAATAAGAATGTACAAGTCTTAAAAAGTCTGTGCCTAGAACAGAATGAGGTTTACAATTTCTTTGCAGCATGTGAGCTACACTACAGAAGGAGGTATCTAAGCACAACTGAGGTACGTTCAGCATTTCCAAGCAGTTGGAGGACATGGGGTCTGATAATAAGTATTAGTTACCATTAAATATGCAGAACTAAAAAAGATTACTACACTTAAGAGCTAGGAACAAGTTGACCTGGAGAGCAGAGAAACAGCTTGAGGGACATAACAGAGACTGGAAGAGATGGTAACATTTAACAAGTCCTGGAGTTGCGGTACTATTCTCACTGTCTCTGCAGTAGAAGAAACACAGCAGCTGCACCGTGTAGGATGCCTCTGTTTACTGGAGAGGGAGGGAGAAGACGAAAACCAGAAAAGGATAGAGGGAAATACAATCAGCTTTGCACTAGTGGTCAAGAACTAGATATTGAGGGTATCTTTATTTATTTATGACTGAAATTGCATAGAGGCACAGCACTGATCACTGTACTCAGCTTGCTAGATTTTAAGCTAGCTTGGCCATCTTTTGTGCAGGCTAGATATAACCTAAGCCTTATCCAAAATGTTCTGGTTGCACCCTAACTTAGGGAGTTCCACTGCCAGAACAGAACAAAGGTAAAGACAGGAGACTTCAAGTCTGATTTTGAGTCCATAAGAATGGAGAAGTGAAAACACTTTTGTAAACACAGAACCTATTCAGGAGTAAGAAAACTACAGACAGAATCTTAGACTGTAGAATTACCGGTTTACTGAACTTAGCGTCTCTGCAAGTAAAATGTTTCTGAATAGGTGCAAGTGTTAAAAGTGGGAAACTTCTGAACAGACAGGGCATTAAAGTACTACAGAAGCTGACTGACAATGCATGTGGCCAGGTAGGCCTGAGAACAATCTACAAGAAAAACAGCAGCAGAAGAGAAGCTATAAGCAGCAGAATGTTATGAGGGAAAGCTATAAAACTAAAGATCACAAAATAAAGCCCAAATAAAATAAAAAAACCACAGACCTTCCGCATGCAGAGAGCAACTCATGCACCCCAGTGTTTGAGGAATAAGCCAAATTCACTTGTTATAAAAATTTCTTTTATATGCTACATAATGCACAATATATTATGTACAGAAAAAAGTAGCAGTATTGAATTTGGACATTTGGGGGATCAAAAAGTACTACCAGGACTACTTCATAACTTCTTATGGAAAACACCAAAATAGCAGCAACTCGGATCTAAGTAGATTTGGAATTTTGACTGAGATGCACACCTGGAAAAGGAAGTTATGGGATTGCTTAGAGGGAAAGTTTTCAGTTAGCCATAAACCACAAAGCAACGAATTAGTCTGTGAAAAAACCTGAAGGGTCACTCCCCCCCTTTGATTCTTTCCACATCCTTTACATTTACAGCATCCCATGAATGCTAATGACTACCCTAAATCACAAGGTTTATACTTGGATCTAAAAAAATCCCAGTATTGATGTGTATTCTGCCCCATTTGAACATAACTCCAAGGCTCACTCTATACTTTGAGTCAGATATAGTGGGAGAAACTTGTATATTCATTGTGCAAAATCACTAGCTCTTCTGTAAAGCACAGATTAAAATTTGCTAGATAATGGATAGTGGACTGGGTCTAACCTATCTGCATAAAACTTGCATCACAAGACTACGTACAAATCACTTTCACACACTCATTGCACTGTCCTTCTGATTTGTGCTGGCTTCACTGGAGTAAAAATAGTACTAATTTGTTCTTGTCAGAGCCACAAACAGATGTGAAGTGAAAGCCAGCCAGGCCAGCTAGTAAACTCACTGAATTATATGAGTATCTTTAAATGGTTATATCAGAAAGAAGAGGTAGATTATAATTCAAAAGCAAGCTTGCAAGGTTATTAAAAGATGAAAATATGCTGACTGATTCAAAAGAACATAAACACGTATAGACATGCAAATATACATATGCGTACATACATCTTGGCAAATCTATTTTTATGCTTCAAAGCACCCAATATCACACATTGTCTGCAGCCTATTTTCCTGCAAAATGTATTTCCACCTTGCAGAGGCTGGCAAGTAGACTACAGAAAAAAGGGCTTTGTAAGTTTCTCAAGGTAATGAAAGAAAGCTTAATCCATGCAGCTCCTTTCCGATAGGAAAATTCACACTTGAAATGACAACTTGCATCATGCTGAGGCAATTTACAGGTGTCAAGATACTGTATTAGCTCCCCAATGAGTATAATAAGTTAAACTGCAATTCAGGCTTAACTATCAGCCAACTGCTGTAAAGGGAATAAAGGGACAAACCAAGTAAAAATGAAACTGCACGCAACAGTGGAGTTGAAGGATCAGAATCAGCAGTGTACGGTGCACTAGCACTGAGAGTGTGCAGCCAGCTCTCACTCCAGGTCCTAAGCGAGTTGTGGTGGGGACTGACCGTGTGACTGGGAAACTGGCAATCGGTGGCAGAATTTGTGCTGTCACCTACACATTGACAGTGCTTCTACTTACATGCTAAACAATTCCCTTTTCCTCTACACAGCCACCAAAGCACATTTACACAAGGCAGTAAGATACAGTTTTACAACACATTTCAAACACTGCTGTTGCAAGCTCCCATACCACTTTGCTCAGGGGTTGACCCTACAAACTATGAATATTTGTTGGAAAGCTACATTCCTAGAACATGATGATAGGCACACATATGATACAGGGAATTAGAGATGATCTAATCAACCTTGGGAAGATGACTCAAAATCTTGAGCTTCTTTTTCCTCCCACCATGTGTTTCTATCAGTCAGGAGCTTAAACAAAACCAACGTGAAGTCACGCACCTCAAATACAAGTTCATAAACAAACAGTATTTAGATTTTTTCTTTAAAATTGTGCTTATAATGTATTATCTCTTTGCATATTCATCAGTACTGTATGACTAATAGACTAATATCCTCTTTTAAGGTCTATTGCTGAAATCAAACTTTGCTATAAAGATATTAAGATGAATACACCACATTTGATTATATAGATAGTATGCATGCATGTGTAAAACAAAGTATTGTTAATGGCACGATTCAGCAAAGTTTTTAAATGATTATACTTAAATCTGCGAGGTGTCAGGCTCTCAAAACAAACTAAAAAGCAAAACTACATGCAATCTGAACTGTTACAGGAACTTTCTTTCTGTACCATATTTATACCGAACACGAAGCAACTGCCAAACAATACACCATTTAGAAAACTCCAGGTTCATTCAGGTGAGAGTGAAACTCATTTGGCTTACGCTGTTGCTTCAGCTTTTAACCGCAAGCCCAGCCACCACCTGTATGTTCCTTTAAGTCTGAACCTTGTCTATCGGTGCAAGCCTGCCACATTTCCTATAATTAGGAGAAGAGTGGCAGTTTGTTAACCCAATGTCAACTTACACACTGGGCCAGTAGTCAAGCAAGAGGAGACATGTGACCTTTCCATTGACCTGAATGACTAGGTGATGACCTCTGTGGTCCAGCCTGTAAAGGAAAGGGAGTACTTTAAAATGGTCATTATGATTAATGGTTTTCCCAGGCTAGGCCAAATGAGTAATTGCTCAAACAAAAAACCCTCAGGCCCCAAATAGTTAGCTTTATTACCTGCAGATATCAGATATCTTTTCAACTTCCAATCCTCTTCACTGTAACTGGGAATTACACGGAACCTTTTTTGATTTGTACTGTAGGAATTCAAATTAAGTGTCTCAGAATAAAAGTGTACATAATTAAAACACATTCCACCTGCAAAGCAAAGATTTCTTTTGTATCTCCCTGTTACACTGAAATTTGGGTCCCAGCTAGTGAGCTTTGCTTGTAGCATCCCAATATCACTTGCAAGAACTTGATTTCCAAGGAAGATGTTTCAGAAGAAGAGATAATTAACAAGACGAAATTGTTAGAAAATTAAGCATGCTTTTACAAGTTCTTCTGGAGTGAGACAATTGTCTCTTATTGTTTTGAGCGCATTAGCAATCTGCTCTGTCAGCCTCCAAACATTTGCCATGCCAAAAACTGAACAATTCAGCATTATGAATTACCAACCTCTATTCTAACACGACACAGGCAAAGTTTATATGTATTTGTTGCTCACAAGTTCACAACACGAGAGCTGTCAGTAACTTCTTGACAGGGCATTGCTAACATTTACTATTAAGTGAAATGTTGCTGGCACGACCACCCTATTTACTTTTGTAACCTCTCTAATCTGCAAAGGGATGGCAAACTTAAGAGATAAAGCCCTGAATATCCTAGTAACACAGTGACTCTTCCTAGCCACCAAAAGTTAACATAAAATCAACAGATAACTCTGCAATTAACTGTAGAATTCATGTCATGTGTGTTGGTGAACATATATTTTGTTGGTGGACAGTCAGTTTTGAGATCTGAAATCACTAGGCACTAAATTTGCATGGGGGGCTGTACTTCACATCTGCTGTATTTCAGTGCAACTGATCTCAGAATCAGGCCTGATAAATTTTTGTTCACAATTACTTCTTATATGTCTTTTTCTGTATAGAGGGTGAGCAGAGCACCTGTTAGCCTTAAGGGAGCTCTAGGTTACAGTACGACTGCACACTAAAAGGTTGCATGGCCTAGGACAAGGTCAGGGTCTCTGCCATTTATAGAACACTGTAACTGTTGTCAGAAAGCATATCCTGTAACAAGAGTCCCAAAGCCTACCTAATGACCATATGTAAATGTCTCCAAAATACCTTTTCATTGTTAGCAGGTCATCAGAAGGAATATATCTCTGGAGCACCAAAAAAAAAGTCAAAATCTGTTAGAATTCCAGAAGTACTGGGCAGAAAATCTCTGGAACTGCTGGAGAAATTACTATGATTGGGCACCTGCTATTCATTTACCTAACACTCACAAATATTTTTATTTTATTCTACTTTATTTTTTTAAAGTCAGAGAGGGCACCAGTAATGCCCTTCTGCCTATATCCATGGAGATAACAGTTCTGAGTTTGCAATTCCACAACTTACGATTAATTTAAAAAAGGTTACCTGGAGAGTTTAATGGAGAATCCATACACTGCGAAAGTGAGAACACGGAATCATGAAATACTGCATTCAGCCCAAGAGTTCAGTATTTCATTTCCTATGAGGCCAGTGATTAAGTTCTTGCAGAAAAATGCTAAGCAGTCTACAAAAGTAAAGGTTAACTGACCACTCAGACCTGGTTGGGACAAAGGTTTACAATGAATGATATATACTATATAAAGTAGTTTATCCATTTTCTTTTTTAGTTTTATTTAATCTTGAATGGTACCTACAGGTAATGTAAGGAGATATATCTTACAGTCTTCTAACTAAAAGCATTAAATAACAAAAGAAGTCCTTGTATGTATTTCCTTGTTTTGGAAAGGAAAATGACATTTAGAGATCTGAACCCTTGAAATGCTAATGCAATTGTAGTGTCTTTATGCATAATCACTCAAACTGAACATGAAAATATTAAAGTGCAAATGTTTACTTGCTTTTACATGCAGGTAAAAATAGCCATTTCTTTCTTTTTAGAAAGATTTACTCATTATATGATTTTTTTCCTAAAAATCAGCTTTTTACCTCTGGACTATCTTCAGGAAATCTTTGCTTAAAAGGTTCCCTTTCAAGATTGCTGCCCTTATCAACTGCTCTCTCTTCTCTATCTTGTCAACCTTTATAAAAGTTTAAACTCCTGACATTTTCTGCATCTGTAGTTCCAAACCTGTCTATATGAATTGGCTTATATACTGGATTAAGACTGTTCTATAAAAACTGGCTTCAGAGTGAAAAAGAA
This sequence comes from Haliaeetus leucocephalus, assembly GCF_000737465.1. Taxonomy (NCBI): domain Eukaryota; kingdom Metazoa; phylum Chordata; class Aves; order Accipitriformes; family Accipitridae; genus Haliaeetus; species Haliaeetus leucocephalus. The sequence continues at coordinate 15,367,026 of NW_010972576.1, forward strand.
TGTCAGAATTGGGTTCAACTGCTATGAGTCATTACTCAGTACTATTCTTTCAATCACCTGGTTCCTTATTTTTCGTGGATTGAGTTCCTACTCCCTGTTCCAAAGTGCTGAAAGCTTCTAAAATTCTCTCCTGCACAAAAAGGTCACACCAGGACTAAAAGGTAGTAGAAAACACATCTTACTCTGCTTTCCCTAGCACCATAAACTAGTCTTCATTCTTCTTAAAACATTGAATTATATGATGTTTTATTCCTCTTTCCCTTCTAACTTTTCCATGTGAAGCATCTATTGTTCATTTCGTGAATCGGCTCAGTTATATCAGTATGGCAGCAGATACATTGAACTATTAACACAAAGGATGAACGCTAGCAGAATATGGCTATAAATCTGTACTTCTCTGTATCACATCCTTCCGTCCCATCCCCCACCACGTTTTAGGTATAAAGCCTTCAAAGAACTACTGACATGCAGACACTATTAAGAGCTTGCAACCACCTAAGCTGGCATCTGGCTGAAAGCACCCTCCCACCCTTTACGTTTTTACTTTTAGAGTAATAGAAATAACATCTCAAATGGAACTTCTCCAAGTTCTTAGATACTTCTGTCCTCCCAAGAGTGTTGTCAGTCATGTTCATCCAAATTCTTAAAGCTCTGTAAGTTTATATAAACCTTAAGAAAGAGGTATTTGTTTAATCACACAAGTGGCACTCACCATTGTTCTCTGTATCCCCTCCAATAACTGAGATCTCAGTTTTAATTTAGTATGTAATTGTTTCAAACTCACTTCCATTAGACAGCTCGAATAATGCTGAATGTGTTAGGCCTGCAGGGTTCCCATGATCTGGAGCCAACACAATATCCAGTTCTATGTTCATACAGTCATTTGACATGTTCCTTTTGTTTAAAAAAAGGTATTACCTTATTTTTTTTCTTGCTAAGTAAATTCCAGAAAAAAATGAGATCATTTTTAGTATTATAGCAATCCATACCCTATGTACTCCTTCCACAGACATAAATGAGTAATCCAAAGCCCTAACCAGAAAATAAGCCTCTTCAAAGTAAAAATAAAGCCTAAGTAACATAAAGCTTTATTGCAGACTAGGCTCAGACATACCTCTTGAAAGGTTTTAATCTATCTATTAGTGATTTGTTTTAAATGTCTGCTGGGCATGAGACCCATTCATATTGGTAAGGGATTTGTTTGAGAAAATACATTGGTACCATTTTAATAGCCTTCAGTAGACAGCTATTGTTGACAGTATTCCACATGAAACTTTACTTGCTGGATGAGAGAGATGTGCAGCACTTAATCATGAGCTTTATCAATCCATTCAAATTCAGCATATGTTTACCAACAGACAGAAGTCACAGCTGCTGGGCACACAGAACCCAACCATGGAATAAGATTTTAAAAGCTTCTGAAACTGCCATAATCATTGCTATGGGTTTGGTCCTGATTTTTACTTTTTCACTAGAAATACTGGACATAAACTGCTTGTCTCGTAGAACTTTAAAAATTCAATCTATTATTAAAGAGCTGAAGTCTGATTTAACTTATTTTACTACTTCCATTAGGTATATATTTTGTCTATGAAAAGAACAAGCAAGTAGTATAGAAGAAAAAAAATACTTTCTCTTCCTTCCTGTCTCCTATTCCTCCCTCTCCAAAGCCCTGGAGATTGAGCATGTTCCTTAATTGGTTTCAGCCTGCTATATCCATCTTCTCAAATCACAGTGCACCAACCAGGAGTTAAATTCAAATTTAGGTGCAACAGTGATGAAATACAAGATCTGACAGCACTAGATTATTTACTCTCTTTTAATCGTGTTCTGACTAGGGGAGGTGGAGGGGGGGGAGAAGAATTCTGCAAAATACAACAAAAGATGTCCCTTTGTTAAAAAAGCAAAGTCTAACAAAAAGAACACAACAGGGTTGAAGCTTGTATTTTGAGCTCCCTAGGACAACTACCATCTTCTTGTGCCATGTTCACACCATGCCTGTCAGAGTGCTGCTGGCCTACAACTAGAGTTTCTAGGCACTTCTACAGTACAGAAAAAATTATTACAACTATTACTGATAATCCACAACCAACTGGATGGTGACTGTTTAACACTTCAAGAGAGCTCGTGTGCCTGAATGTTCAATGAATATCTAATGCATACCCCTGAATGCAGTGCCTCCTCAGCTTGGATGTAAGAGTTATTAAATTTGACCATAATTCTTAATTAAAACATAATACAGAAACATGTATGTATGCACAAATTGATGCAGAAGGGAGGGAAAAAACAGAATCAAAGAGAGTGAAATTGTTTCTTGGGAATGACTGTTGGCATAATTTTAAAATATACTTTATTTATATTAAGTTCCAAGCTGTGCTAAAGGGTTTCAGTAGCATATATTTTATTCCCTGTTGGTAACAAATGTGTTTCACTTGGCACCACTGCTATATCAATTGCCACAGCCTCCATCCATCCATCACTAGCTAATTTTCAAAACCTGAAAGATTTTCTTTTAAATACAGCTGTAACTCATTAGCTTCTTTTTGCCAATCTAGTTGCAATGCATTTCTTCAGTGTCATCGTCCCCCCTTACTCACTGAATGATAGCACCATTTTCATGCCTTGGTTTTGACTTCAAAATCAGTAAAATTAGAGTATCACAAGAATGGTCAATGTAACTCTGTTACCCTTTCTGTTTCTGGCTCTCAATTAAATTAAGCTCTATTTTACCAATATGTTTGTCCTCATTAATTTATTTGGGTTGTGTGTATCACAGCAGGAACAGAAGTGGCTATCTAATCAGAGCAGAAACTGTAGGGGACAGGGGAGGGGAAACTGGTACAGTCATCTTCCCCATCCAGTAATCCCTTCTCAACGTACAACTGACAACAGACTGCACGGATTTATTATTAGCTCACCACTTGGCCCTTGGGGTTACCAACCTTTTGTTGACTAAGGAGTATGTACTGTGTACCATCTACTAGGAAGCCCATCTAGGCAGAGACAAACATCAAAAATTCAGTTTACTGAGCCTGTTCTACCTCTGCGGGAAAAACCGTTAGGTTTAAATGAACCCTGAAAACAGGGAGCATAAAGCCCCAGCTGCACACAGACTCCCCTGGTAGAGCACTGCCCTCGGCTACATCCACATTTCACAGATAGAGACCACAGTAACTGCTTCTGCAGGATTACAAAAAAAGCAATGTTTTCTCTGCCTGACATATCTGCCACCACAGCAGAAGAGGGGGATGGTTACAAACTGTGGCTTCTTGAGATATAGACCAGTGCTCACAGACCATAAAATGTTCAGAATTTGAATCTGGGTAGAAAGACCAAGACTCTTGAGACCTGAGGAATCTTTAGTCCAGAGAAGTAAGCATAGACTTCTTTGCCCTCTTCTTGAATTCATTTAGAAATTATAGCCAGACACAAGAAATCGTCCCATTACAATGTTTACAGTCTCCACAAAACATCCACAAAACGCTGGGAGCTTTTGGAACATCTGTGACATACATATAATGCCATGGAATCATATAAAGGCCTAACGGGCACTCGTCTAGAACTACAAACATGATTCACCCACTGTGAATTAAACCACAACAAATTATATACAATTAAATAACCTCTGAAGCTCTTGTTAATAAAGCTTTTTAATCTACCACCACCATGTAATTCTTCTCGTTCTCTTTTTCCATGGAGACATACAACTGGACAGATGTAGACAGAGGACATGCAGGGCTACAGTGTGATGTGGCTCAGGAAAGCTAGCCAAGATCATACTATGTTGTAATATTTTAGTTTATTGACATGAAGTAGCAAGAATGAGCAGTGGAAAGTTCACCACCCTGCCTGAGGATGTTCCTACCTGACAGGTTCCTGGTCTATAAAAGTTTTTTACCCTACTGGAGTTAAGAAGAGCTCAGGACAAAAATAAACACTTGTATCTTCCAAAACCCAACCAGCTACACATTGCCTCCTGCTTGGTATCTACAGAAAAGCAAAAATGAAGTCCATAAAACAGAGCTTTTTCAGAAACATGCTGCCACCTGAGCACATTTTGCACTGAAGACTTGTCTACAAGGTGCAGCTTAAACAGAAGCTGAGTGATCCTCAAAATGACATTAATATTTCTTAAAGTTTTGTGCAGAGCATTTGGAATGTTAGAAACAGTCTTGATGAAATACCACACAATAAACAAGAAAAATAAAATGGTGAGTGCCTGCAAGTTGATGTTTTCACTCTTGTCAGTTCATGCATGAGGGACTATAAGATCACGTAACTTGCTTAAGGTGAAACACTTCTCTTGAGTTACGAGTCTTTCTGTCATTTGTAAAAGAGTAAAGCTAAGGGTAATACAATGCCAAAACCATTTACTTTATAATATATCTACAATAATAAAAACTCTCTCTACTCTGACACAAAACACTCTTCCTTCCCCCTCTACAACTCACCCACAAAATGGGTGCACGCACACTAATACCAAAAAAAAAGCACGGAAGACAACTTTATTCCCTACTGTGTGTTTCCTTCCAGTTTTTCAGAAGGTAATTTCTAAGTGAATCGCATAGAATCAAGCGCAAGTGCCCAGGGGGTTGGCAGTGGGGGGCTGCAGGGGTGGCCTCTGTGGGAAGAGGCCAGGGGCTGCCCCACACCTGACACAGCTGGGTCGAGCGACCACCAGCAGACCCACAACGGGGCACAGCCGAGCCCCCCAGCCAAGCTGGTGGCATCTCTGAAAAAGGTGCCTCAGAAAACACCACGCAGGCAGAGGAGGATAAAAGGGGGAAAACCAGCAGGGGCAACACCAAGGCCCAAGTAAAAGGAGGAGGGGGTGCTCCAGGCTTCGGAGCAGATATCCACACTGTGGCCCATGGAGGACCCCATGCCAGAGCAGGTGGGTATTTCCTGAAATAACCATGACCTGTGGAGAGGACCCGCGCTGGAACAGGAGAAAAGTGTGAGAGACGGAGCAGGAAAAAGGAACTGCTATGTACTGACTGTACCCCCTCCCAAATTCCACCTGTGCTACCTGGGGCAGGTAGAGGAGTGTGGAGTAAAGGAATGAAATTGAATCGGCGGGGGCGGGGGGAGCAGGAAGGGAAGGTTAATATTTATTTGTTTCTTACTACCCAAATCAATTTTAACTGGCAGCAAGTTAATTTTCCCTAAATCAAATCCTGTTTTGCCCACAACAGTAATTTATAAGTAATCTTCCTGCCTTTATCTTGACCCACTAGTTTTCTCATTTCTGTTTTTTTCCTATTTTTGCCATCCCACTGAGGAGTGAGGGAGAAAGAAGCTAGGTGGGCATTTCACTGCTAGCTAAAGCTAACCCAGCATAATTAGTAATACAACTTCTATGATTTTCCTTCAGATTATTCAATCACTTAATACATTTGACAGAATATTAATTGTTCATCCTACATTTTCCATTTTCTTATGTCGCTCTTAGTCATATGCTCTGTTGGTTATCTTACATTTGTCCATTAAGCAGCTGTTAGTCTTCTCTGCACCACATATTTGCCAGCTACTACTAAATCACCATGTCGAACATGTCATATTTACAACATGTTCTTTTTACTTCAGAGTAAAAATTTCTCTCAACACCTAAATTGTTCTTCTTGCACTTCTTCTCATTTACCTGCTAGCACCAGAAGTTGCCCACTATACCTCTGTAACATATTTAGTGAGCAGACATTTTGCCTTCTCTGGTAATTGCCTGGTACGCCAAGAGCCACTCACTCTCTAAGAGGGTGTTTTGGGAGCAAGGGTGGGGTGGGTCATTTTAATTGTTTCCACTCTTGATGGACCATACAATATCAGGACTTCATAGCATGTTTGCTTCTCATTATCACTAGCTATTTTTAGTATTTTCTGCATGTCTCTTCCAAAAGTATCTCCTCTTCCAGATTTCCCACCTCACTTCTCCAAACAACCTGAAACTCCAATGTTTTAGGATTCTCCCCTTTCATTTTTATTATACCTTTATTTTAGGATTCTCTCAATTGCCCCAAGTCAAGATGGATAAGCTCTTATTCTCTCACATTGCGCTCTCATTCTCTCAGATATATTCCTATGCAGGAACAGAAACTTTGTGCTAGAACACAGAATCATCACTTAATTTAACTTACCATTACTTATTATTAGTTTATCTTGTTCATATTAATGTGTTAAAGACAAAATGCATATACAGACACACACATTAATCTAGATCTATAAATAGTAAACATGTAAGACTAAGCAGTAGTTTTAACTCCACTCACTGAATAGTGAAAGATACAAATTTGATTACCTCATTTAATACAAGCGTAATTTGTTTTATCCTGAAGTAAACACAAACGTGTTCATATTTTAAAGTCAAGACCAAGCAAAATACGTTTCATAGGACTGAGACAACAGTTCATAATTTTACAGAGAAAGAATGCAGGGAGGAGGAAATTAAACAAGCATTCTTGCATATATTTCCTCATGTTATTTTCATTATGGAGAAGTAAAATTACATTTACTCCCTTGACAGCAAAGGTCAAACAATCTGATAAAATGTAGTTAATGCACTGAGAATGATTGATGCTTCAATGAAAAATTCATGTTATTTTATGTAGCAAAAAGTGTTCTCTCTTCTTTATTTTCTCCATATCTCTAATGTATTTATGCTTAATATAACAAAAGGGTCTACAACCAAACTAAAGGTCAGAGGAGCCTTCTGAATTATGTACTCACATATCCAATAAAGAATTAGCCATCCATGACGTTTTCATAATGGTAATATACCTCCTTTGTTAAGTAGTTGAAATACTTAGTTCAACCACAATATTGATTTTTAGCCTAATCCTTATCCTGTGTGAGTACTCACACACCTATTTTATAAATTTCATGATCCTCTGAAAGAAGCAGCACTAGATATTACCAGTAACCATATGTACAACAAGACAAACGCACCCGTTGAACTCATAACATCTTACAGAATCTGATTTAAAACCCCTTGGAATCAATCCTGAACATGGCTTTTTAGCCCTTGGAAACCAAAGAACTGGTCACTCATCATTACATCATTATAGGTAAGTGCGTGCTATCAGGTGTCTTCAATATCCCTATGTGTAAAAAAAAAAAAAAAAAACCAACACAACAGTCTTCCAAAGAACATACAATTCATGTAGTAGAGTTATGCTCTTCTGCTACGGAAGCATTTTACAGAGTTGCAGAACAGCTGTCAGTGTTTACTGCACATGAAGTTATTGAGGTGTTCTAGAAAAACATTAAAAAATGCTCCCCTGAAACACATCAAGAGCACTACTCGCTCCACCCACAGTTGTTTGCTGTCTTGACCTAGTGATTCTGCTCCTAGACCTTAGAAGTAGGACAAAATGTGGGACGATAAAACAACCCAAGGCCATATGAGATTTTTTTTCTGAAGTTGTTTGCTTATTCATCTGGCAGCATTAATTTAATTTCATGGCAATGGAGCAGTAATAGGTGATCAGTCACTCAGGGGTTCTGTATGAAAATCACTATGAGACAGACAGACCACATAAGTCAGATATTTAACAGTGCCATGTAACACAAATTATGGCTTTAAATACACGCACCACTATATTAAGCTGGACTGACTGAACCAATATTGATGCTATCCTATTTATGAGTATTATCTTTCAGGGTAGCAATAGTTTACTATTTTCAAATCCAGTTATGATCAGCAACACCACATTTTCTGGTGTAGACACCTAATACAAGTTCTATGCTGATTTTTTGCTTTAAATTTTTCTCTTCCTATTAAAAACCCGCTTTGGTTTGGCAGCTCAGATTTGAGGTTACCTCAGACTGCCAAATCACCATTATGGAATTTTACTCTTTTTTTCAAGTTAGGAAGATTGCCATTTGAAATACTCTCTAGCAACTACTTGCAGTGTCTGAGAAGTGATGACTATTCTCTAAACTGGGTACAGCAAAAGAAGCATCTGAGGTACTACTGATCAGCAAAATAATACTAACATTTTTTTTTAATAGTAATATGTATACAGTTGCTCATTGGCCCAAGAAACTAGTCAAAGCCAAGGATGTTGTTGGGCTATACCAAATGTAAAGAGAAGTATGTGACTAAGTTGGCTGGTTCCTTGGTACCGTTCTGTTTATTTACAGTATTATAACCAATGAAATGTAAGCAACAGAAGCAAGTATCATAGGCGAGAAATGGAAGCCTAGTTTCCATCCTTTGCAAATTGCAAAGCCAGCCCCTTCCACAGGTACACAGCCAAGCCACTGCCTTACTTTAGTCCTTTCATTTTGCCTTCCGTGAGTTTTCTATCACCTTTGAATCAGTGACTGGGCTCCTACTTATTTAGACCACCCCTAAAAAACTTCTTGGCTTATTTGACATAGCTTCCAATCTCTCCTGTGATCCTGATCAGGGTCCTGAAAAATATTCCTATAGGCTCTGATACTCCTGTAGAAAAAAGCATTTAATTGCTCCCTATGTAACCTGAAAGAAAGCTTAAGCAAAGTCTAGACAATAGACCAAAGATTCATTTGTGGGCAGCTGCCACAACTCTGCAACACAGAAATATTATTTGCTGAAGGAAAACAAAGATTAAATTTCATGCTTTAATTTGCTGATAAAACATGAAGCTCTGTCAGAGCCAGCCATCAAACTTACATTAAGTCTCAGAGCTATTTGCAGGTGTAGCTTTACCAAATTAAATCTGTAGCAGAAAAAAAAAGGATGGGGTATAAAAAAAATTCTGGTCTTCTCTACCGTTTCCTTCAAAGCAGACCAAAATACCATGCAAAAGCATAATTCTATCCTATAGTATTACATGTACACCATTCTCTCATCATCCTTACGACTCATTTTAGCCGAAAATCCTGGAGGTCTTGGGGACAGTAATCTCTGGGATGAAATCCTGATTTTCCTCCTACCCTTAAATCATTGTCAAAACCCTCTTGACTTCACGATGACCAAAAGTTCACCCTATATACCAAATGTATCAATATCCCTATGCATCATGAAAGCCAGCACCAAAGCAAAAGAGCCTTGATGTTTGTTTCCTAGTTGTGATGCCTCTAATTTTCATGCAAATGGAAGTTAGACTTGGCTACTGAGCTCTTGTTTCCTTGCCAAAAATAAACAAGAAAATGCTTGCTTTACATAGAGGTTACAAGAATAAAAGGGATTTCTTTCAAACTTAAAGCAATAAAACCACTAAGCAATCTCCTCCTAAAAAAGGCTGAATATTCTCTTCAGTTCCACAAAATTATTTTAAGGAGCAATTAGGCACATGGAGCACAGTTGTGCTCATGACTTTCCTCCACTGTAGCACTGTATTCAGTCAATCAGGGACAGGTGCCTACATCATTAAAGTTTGGACTGTTATTCTTCAGCAATACAAGGCAACAAGTTCTCCTTTTTATTTCTTCATATTCAAACAAGTAACAAAACCTTCTTCTAACCATGTCCTCGCTCTTCAGCCTAACCCATCAATGTGTAGCCGAGTTCCTTCAGGGCTAATGGAGTGGGTACCATCTGCTATCAATACCGTCCACACACTCCCCAGTTGAGACTTATTTCAGGCCAAGTTTCTCTTCTGAGTTAACAGGAGGCGACAAGCCTGGCAGTTCACAAATTTCCCTGCATGACTGATTCAGCCTGGCTGACCAGATCCATGCTAATGAGAATGTGCCAGATCACAACAAAAACATTTCTGAATAATTTAAAACTTCAGAGCTTGGTGTGCCAGATAATACAATTCATTGTCTAATTATGGTGCCAGCAGTATCTACATGCATCTACTACAAACACTGTTGACTGCAAAATCGTCAGCAGCCCTAACTTTATAAATAATGCAAAAGGAAAAAGAAGCAAGATACCACAAAGTCAACTTAAAGGTGCCCTTTATCTTTGAAAAAAAGGCTAAGCATTCACAGAATTACATGAAGCCTCAAAAATCAAGATTATATGAAATGCACTTAAAACATTATAACTAGTGTCATCAGTCTTGCTGATGTAGATGAAAACAAAGTTTTATGTCCTGAAATTTGTCAAAGACAATACTTATCCTTATTTTCCTCTTAGCTTGCTTGTGGAAGCATATCACCAACACCATCCACCCAGGAAGGCAGAACTGAATCAAAGAGGTACTTCAAAACAAGCAAAGAAAAAAATATCTAGGACACCGGCTTTTGTGATAGGTCACACCATGCCACACTATGCCATTACTGCAAGCCCTTCAAACTAGTTAGACTTCTCTAACTTGGAAAATCCCGCCACTAACTGCCTTCCTACACATGAATGTTTTTGACAAATCCATCCTTAATTGCAGGACTTGAAGGCTGGTGATCCCAAATACTGTTGAAAATCCAGTCATGAAATTGCATTTGTTTCAGTTTAAAATGAGTTTTTAACCTAAAGGTGAGTTGGGGGGGGGGGGGTGTGTTTGTTTTTAAATGTTTAATATACTGAACTTGTAGCAATTTTTAATTAAAGAAACCTTGCCAGACTTGAATAAAACCAGCCTGATTCTTCAGAACAGTTGGCACCAACAGAAGAACTGCTAAATTCAAGAACAGTGTAAATAGCAACTCTGAAGAGCAGGCCACTGTATTTAGATGCTTTGGAGTTGATGCAAATCCCTGGTTCAACATTAAGCTGGGGATGTAGGCACACTCTGAGCATCTCAATACATACTACTTGTTGGAATAGAATCAATCAGTCTGACATATTTCCATGAATTACCGTAACTCAGGCATAGCAACCTTTGCAATTTTATTAGGTACTTTAACAGACATGGACAGACAACTGTTAGGAGTTTTGTAACTACTCCAATCTTTCCACATGCCATAGAAGATTGACACAGTGCTAGAATAGGTAGTGTAATAAAAGTCCAGTTGGAGTAGCAAGAATGCTCGTTGAATTAACATTCTATTAAAAGAAGAAAACACACAAACACACACCCCCATAAGGGTTTGGTTTGTTGGGGTTTTTTTGTTTCTTCCACTATATGTTATGCTTTGACAGCTGGCTGTGTGTTCAGAGCTCCACAAATCATGAACTGGCCTTTGTTCCAGGAATCTTTCTGTCTTAATTTTGACAAGCCTTTGGACACTTTTTTTTTTTTTTAAAATATGTTGCAGCATGATTAACTTATTGCTTCCTTTAGCCATTTATTTCATTTACAAGAGAAAATTTTGTGTTTGACAACCCAAGAACACATTCTGCCACCCTCATACAAGCATGTTCTTGTCATTTCCTCATACCTTGTTAGCGCTTTCCGTTCATTGCAAGTTAGCATTCGCTACACTATGACCACCAAAGGCGACAGTCACCATCTGTACCCTAGCAGCTTCATGGGCTGGGCAGCTGATTTGGAATTCCTCCAAGCTGGCAAAAACACATCCTCCACCACGTCACAGACTGCTTTCCACGCAACCTGCCGTGACTGGCCCCAGCTGCACCTGACACAACAACTGTTTGGACAGCTCCAGCCAGTGCTACTGATTTCAAAGCCCTGTACGGTTAAACTATGCATGCTGGTCTCATCCTGGTTATACCATGGTCATCCGAGACCACTAATATGTTGTCACGATCCCAAACATTTGCTACATCTCCTTTGGACTTCAGAAACTAAATCCAGATTCAAACTTCCATATAACACCTTCATACTAGAACTTTTTTCCCCTTTTAATATCACTCTCTGATAGTCAATTATGTAAGACCTGAGCTGCAATATACTTAGATGTCACATCTGCTGAAAACCTAAAAACTACTTAAAAAATAATTCCTAACGATCAGATATGTTTCTCCTCCTCTTCTTCCATCTCTTGCACCTCTTTAGCTAAGGTGCAAATATAGCTGAGGGTGGGCGCGGTTTAAACAAAATGTTGGATTGTTGCTGTTACTGGTACTTCAAGAATTCAGAATCTTATCTTGCATGTTAGGTGCTAGTCTCTGCTCCAGCCACCATCTTTGGGGAGTCTACCACCAGTTCTGAGCTAATTACAAAGGCTGTACCCCTCCTTGCCCTTTCTGTACTTACATGGAGTTGGCCATGTTCTATATTAAAAGCACATCCTTTTTATGACAGGAAGGCAAAAGTAAGCTCCACTTCATTTTCTGACTCAATTTATGTGTCTGGCTATTTCAGCATGACAGTTCCATTGCCGAGATTAGGAAATGCATGAGCTATTTAAAAGCAAATAAAAAAGCTGTCAGACTTTCTGGCTAATTAGTGAGTGCTCATAAATAGAGCATTTTAGGCTAAATACCGAGCCAGTTTTTTGTTGTATTAAGGGACAACAGATGAAGAGAGGACTGTTGATAACAAGATACCAAGAAAGACCAACAACACCAGTATTCCTACATTCCTGTAAAACATTGGGCAAGGAATTTGTGGGCCCTTCCCCCGAGGTCTGAGTTCTCATTTCCCAACTTATCAGTGAGGCCAGGTTTTCCTATGTCCCCATTTGCTTCCTTGAGCCCTATTCCCACTTCAGAGTTCACCTGCCTAGCGACCTGATCTCTAACAGATATGTGGGAGGCCCTATAGAAGACCTCTATTTTCTCAGCTGCGAACCTTGCTGTGCCCTCACTATTATGTCATCACAGGAACAAGCAGACGGAGAAATTAAGGGTTTGACCCAACCAAACTCTGCATCAACATCAGTGTACCATGCTGAGTTTGCTGTCTGGATTTTGCTGCAATGATGATACCTTCCTTTAAAATGATGCAGGGTACAGACTACGTATGAGACAGTTGTTCCACATGATTTTTCACCAAGTGAAGACACTGCTGAAACTGGTTCTTCAGGTGTTTATGGTACAGGAAATTAGCTTTCTAACACTAAAGGTGGCAAAAGAATCAAACTGTTCTAAAGGTGACCTGCAATGACCTCTTCCAGACAGACCATAACCACGCCATGGCAAAATTGGAAGGATTAAGCATGTCATCTCTGCAGCAGCCAGGGTACGATGTTTTCACCGTCCCACCCTTTTCAAACACACCCCAGAAAGGGCAGGCTGCGGTTTTCTTGAGCTCCTGTGACCAAGCAAATAGCTCAGTTCCAGATGTAAGACTTCAAGGAATATTGGTTGTAGGATCATAGTGAACCAAATATTAAGCAGATAATGCGTTTTATTAGTTTAGGAATGTCTGGTTTTATTTGGAAATTGCACTAACAGGTCCATAATGCCTGTTGACATATTTCATCTGTGCAAGTCAGGTGGTGCTTGCAGAAGTTTCTCAATAAGACAGCCAAGTTTTTTTCGCTTCTTTTTTGGCAATGGAATAAAATGGGTGTACTGGCATGTAGTCTGAGGACCACATCCCCATTCTAATGAGGTGTTACAGGGCTGAGCAGAAAATAATTCTCCTGCACAGGCCCTGGGTGTCTAGTATACAAGCGTAATACTGGTATTTTTATAACTAGAACCAGTCATGACTACTTAAAGCACAGACTGAACAGGCTTCAATGTCATAGCTTTGGGAAAAAAATATAGTTACTTGGAAAGCTCAATAGGATCAGGATACAGCAACTTCAGGGCCATACTTCACCATCTCAAATGCAGATTCCACATTCAGTAAAAGATGACTTCCCAAAGCAATGGGAAAAGACAACAGGGATACTTCTGGGTATGATTTCTGGGTAAAGAGACCTCTTTCGCCACAGGCTCCAACTAGGCACTTGCTTACAGTGTTATCTCCAAGTATGAAAGACAGATTTCTACGTTGTCTGGTCCTTTTGCAAGCATCTGTTAAAGACATTGAGCTACATGAAGAGTAGCCAAACTGCACAAAGTCAGTGCTGGACATGGGGTTTTTTTCTTCTTTTTTTTTTTTTAAACCAGAATGAGATGTTAGTCACCTCTTAGCCCCAAGCTAAAAGGCAAATTTCTGCCCTCCTATAATATGGAAATCTGTATATTCTTGGGAGCAAGTACTTTGAGAGCTTAAGGTTGACTACCTTCTCTAGGTAGCAATAGGGTGAGTGCAATAGCCATTTAGGGCTCTGAACTTTTGGAAGTGCTGTGTTCCGTCAGCTCCCCCGTGATACTAAAGCCAGAGTTAGGGTAGGACAGCACACTGTTACAAAACTTAAACAGGCACAACACATGCTACTGCTGTAATGGCTTGCCCTCCTGTCTGTTAGACCTGTTTTGAAGCTACATGGAGAAGGGAAACTACAATCTACTTGTGAACAAACAACAACAGGGCTCCCTTGCAAATCCAGTGGGTATAACTGCCCCTTCTAGGATAAAGTTTGGGTTCATTGCAGCTGCAAAAACAGCCAAAAGGTGCCAGAATGCCAACTCAAGTGTCAGAGTGTGGCTAGTGCCAAAAACAAGTCATAGTACATTTCATTCGTTTAGCAGCCAGGTAAGCAGATTCATTACAGGAAACATTACAGTATATAAGTAAAAAAAAAAAATTCCTCCTCCTTCAGAATATTCATCTAGTCCTTGATATCTTGTGCTTTTACAAAATTCCCCATGCCAAAACAGTAATGCTGCAGTCTGAAGAGGCAATACCTGACCTCCGAAAAACATATCTAGAAGTATGAGAACTTCATAACTCAAAATAATCCAAGGTAATGCTCACAAGTGGTAAAGCCCACAGTAATAGCAGTGGGATTTACTATGGACTTATGGTTAGAAGTGTGATTAAGCACCCATCCAAACTGGGGAAAGCTGCTGAATTAGGTGTCAAAGCAGGTAACTACTGAAGTTTGATAACACAGTATTGTATTAACCCCCAGTCACTTTAAGAAAGGCTCCTTGTAGAACAAAGGGCTGGTATCAAATTCAAGAAAAATTAGATAAATGCTTACATAAGTTTAAGAAATAAGGCACACTTTATTGTTATTAATTTTTGAAATTACCTTTTTCTAGATTTCTACAGTGTATCTTATTCATGTCTTCCCCAAAACCTAAGCTTCTGAAAAATACCTGATTTTTGCTGAACAAACTCAAGCTTATTTCTTGAAAGAAATTTTAAAAACTTATCTAAACACTAGCCCGACTTCTGTTGTTTCCCCATAGTTTAAATGCATGGGAAAACACAGTGCCATTACACAGGAAAACCACAAGGGGCCATTACTCAAGTTCTACTCTCATGTTTGCAGACCTTTTGAACCTATCCTCTCCACATAAATTTCCAGCTATTGTAAACAGAGCTCTACCCACTAGACCTACTAGATTTAATGATATGGCGAAATGCCACACTTTGCAATCTGGAAAGAATACACTTCATACAGCTTCCAGCTCAAAGCCAGAATGAGCATAGTGGCCAAATCCACACTTGGTACAAATTGGTGTCATCCCACTTCACCACTGGGGTTTTTCCAAGTAATGCCAGCTAACGAACGATTAAAATATAGGGTCATCTTTGCATCACAGTAATCTATATGTGGTAACTGCAGGTAAGCCATTATGCAGGATAGAAAATTAAATCTAGAAGGCATTGCAGGACCGCAGGCCCTGGTTTTGTATAGCCTATCTTCAGTATGCTTTAGTAAAACCTGTGAAGCTAGGCAAGGAAGAATGCAGGTTGTGCCCATACAGATGTGTAGGAGAAGGCGACAATGTTGAGGGCAGGTAGACTCCTCGTGGTACACAAGGCCAGAACCACTGTCACTTGTACCAAGGAACAAGAAGGACCTGTGCCACTGCCCTACCATCTGCTGTTATAATCAGCCAGTCAAACCGTTCTGTCTACAACATACAGCTGCAAATCTGTGGTATTGGGCTTATTTAACTATCTGCAGAGACAGCAGCCATCACACAGGAAACCCAATTGTTAACTGCCCTGCCTGTATTTTGTAGCGGTGTAACAACTCCTGGCAATGAAAACTGGAGAAGTGTTGAAGAGCTCAGTCTCACTGTAGGTCGATAGACTTACCAGCCTGAACAGAAGTCACTTTTCAGATTACTATTCACATGACCAGAGCAGATTTAGACTGAAGTTCAACTGCAATACCCAATTATATATATGACCTTGTAGGCTGGCAGGAAGAACACACTGTGGGAAACTCAGAAGAGAATCCTAGTTATCTGATTTGGGTGATGAACTTCAACAGCTGAGGCTACGGACCCCGATGTTTCTTCATTCTCTCTCTGCCTCTCTCCCCCAGAGAGCTTTTACTCATCACCCACAAGAAACAGAGAGAAGTGAAATGAACTTAAGCAGCTGTTTTGAAGAAGCCAAGTACTCACAACCTAGCAAGCAGACTCTGAAGTTCCTCCAGTGCCCAAACTCTAAATCTGTTTTTCCTTTATAACCAACATAAAAACACTATCCCAGACACAAAACAGCCAATCTATCAGGATGAGCTGGACAAAATACCTTACTCAAAGTTCCAGGAATTATAGCAATAGACAGAAGCTAAGAGCTGATCAAGTGAAAGCTACTCATAGTGTAGCTTCTCTGGCAACACCACTGCCTTTCCCTATAATATCAAACTCCTACTTATTCGAGATGTTGGGAAATCCTTTACACTCCAGAACAGGGAACTGTATTTCAACAAAAGTAGTGACTTGCAACCATCAGTTAAGGACACGGACTTGCAAAC
Source organism: Haliaeetus leucocephalus (assembly GCF_000737465.1). NCBI lineage: Eukaryota > Metazoa > Chordata > Aves > Accipitriformes > Accipitridae > Haliaeetus > Haliaeetus leucocephalus. The sequence goes on from NW_010972576.1 coordinate 15,383,580, forward strand.
TGGCTTTCACTTGTGACCTCAGTCAGCTTTGCACTGAGGTCCACATAGGCAGATGGGAAATTCTGTGCTTTGATCTGACTTGCTGACTAGATCACAAAATACTCACATTTAATTAGCATCAAATGTGTCACATGAGATGCTTCTTAAAATATGCATATTAAGCAACTAGTGTTTGCATTTTTAATGTATCTTTCAACAAGTAAAGTCACAGTATTTCAAGTTTGGGGTTTTTTACATGCCTTATGAAAAGCTCACCTTCCAAGCTCTTAAAATTAATTTTGGGGTTGTTTTTTTGTTTTCTGAACCATGTATCTTAGCCAGATAAGGTAGGGGAACCCTATCTTCACTCTCCCTAACCCTACTTTTTCAAGAGCAAGACTGAAGGAAAAACAAGTAGTCACGTGGCTCATTTCAGCTCACAGTTCCTTAAATGGTCACAAAACAATGAGAGCACACAGATGCCCATCCACTTACCTCCATCTTTTCAACCTGCCTGGCAAACTCTGAGGACAATACAGAAATATGCCAGAACCCTGGCCTCAGCAGCGTTACTGGAGCAGGATTTGCTGCTGCTGGTGCAGTATATAATTCTGTGAAGAACTGCAGGCAGACAGAGCGAAAGGACAGCGAGACACAGCTGCGAACGCAAACAAAACTATTAAGTCCAATATTAGAGCCAGCAGCTTTGTCAGCATACCTTTAATGTAAACAAAACATAGGCTGCACAGTACACCCTCAGGAACACAGCTGAACAACAGCCTTCCTCCTACCACCAGACTTCCTCTGCAACATGAAGACAAGGCTAAGGATTCATACTTGAGACCTAACTAAAATTTACAGTTTTCCAGACCCTATCATCTTGAACACATCATGACACACAGAAGCCAAGGAAAACAAATGAAATTCATGTTTTACTGGGTCCCACATGCTGTGATATTTCCAAGCCTACTAGCATCCACCAAGAAACATGCAGAACGCTCCATTCTGAAAACAAATCCATTACCAGGACAGAGCACAGAACAAAATCAACTCAACGAGCTACTCCATATGTTTTTCATTTAACTGTATTCTGCAGAGGAAGTGAATTTGGTACATAATATACTTGGCTTCTGTCCATATTCTTTTTTATTATTAAGCTTGGGGAGCAGGGAGGCTGGTGCCCATCTTTGCAGCCGATTCCTCTTCCTTCTTGGTATATACTCACTCCCACTCAAAGCAGATGGCACACAAGAGTCACCTATTCAAAGCTAGATGAGGGTACTGCTCTGGCAGTGATGTACGCACAGGGCGATACATTCATGCGTACTGTAAACAGAACACGTGTTGTACATATATTGTAGAAATATTAAGCTGGATCAACAAGACAGGAAGCCGGACTTATGCATACACGGTAGTAGAGGAAAACTGACAGCATGTAGAGCCAGGCAGCTTTCCCTTTCCCCTTAATGAGGTTAAAATGGCAACATAAAGATGACTGCAGAGCTTGGCTGTCACCCAAAAGTTTACTCTGAAGAAAGAAATTTGATTTACCCAAAATTATGTGCTGGATAGATACCATATGTACAGTAAGTACATATCTTCTGGAAGGATATATACACACCCACATTTACATATTATATGCAACTGACTGAAGTGCCATCTAGGAAAATGCAACAGGTTAACTCCAGCAAGTTAAGCTTCCTTCGGTGAGTTACAGGGGATCCCTTTATACTACTGTTGTTTCTTACTACCCCAGAGCACCCCACTTGCACAAAAGTGGAAGTTGCTGCATATACCTGGTTTTGTAAAGCATCTGTATGAAACAGAGCTATTAGACAGCTCTCCCATACAAAACACAGAAACAGGTTAAAGAACAAAGATGAAATGATCCATTCTGTACAGTACATTCCTTCCACTGAACTATATAGCTAAGCATACTCAAAATAATAGTATAAACACTAGAGATTAATAAAACTGTGAGTTTTTTAGTGTTAGTACTAAATCAAGGACAGTTTAGGCACAAATATGATTAATTTAAATCACCTTTCAAAGCCTACGCTTTATTGGCAAACTGCAATTGCCAGGCTATTTCTGTGTTGTTAGCATGATAAATCATTCATCTAATTCCTTCATTAAATACCACCTGATTATTCACACCCTTGTTTAATAAACATTTGTGCTTTGTGCTACAAATCTAATAGCTGGCAATCACTGATGTGCAATTATTGCCCAGCACATTTACATTCATTATTTACATACAGTTTAAAGATTAAGTGTTTTAACTGTGAAGTTCTTATGTGTCTAAAGGTAGACTAAATAAGTATGTCAACACAACTCTGTATGCATATGCATGTGCAAGTTACTTGCAGAAACTACTTCTAATGCAGCTAAAAAATCTTCAGTTGTGCAGGAACAGATCCATGTTTGAGAAATAGATAGCTGCAATCGATGCATGCAACTTGATACCTACCGAAAACATGTTTCTGCCCAATATTCCAGGTCATAATTTCAAGACTAAGGCAACCCAACCACTCTTGGAATCGACTTTTGGTAAAGCACTATTTCTACCCAAATCACATGATACAGAAGGTGCCCAAAAAGCCACTTTGCCTCCAGGCAACTAAAAAGTCTGTATGGCTACAATGCAGACATACAGTCCTTGGCAAAGGAAACTTCTACTGTTTCCCATCTCTGGATCTGGGAAACTGTAAAGCACTACGGTCAGACTTCTTTGAATGTTTAAAATCCTCCAGGGAACAGTGTATTTATTACTGCTATACATGTAGCTATATTCAGTAGTATTCAGTTATTATCTCCAGTAACATTTTGTTTCTACATGAGATTAATGCAAGCATATTCTGCTACTTGGAAGTATTCAGGCTTCTCAAAAGAATATTCCATATTTTCATATGTTGAGTTCTACCTCCTTTCTAAGTTTGCTTGCAGTTATTTTATTCCAGCTGTGAAGGTATGCACAATCTCCTTGTCACTTACAAACCACCCAGCAGCGGTCTTAAGTAAACAAGCCAGCATGGCTCCCCACACCTCAGAAACACAATTAGATCTTGGGAAATAGAATTACTCCAGTTAACAGTTTACTTTAATAACTAGGTCAAGTTGTGCTTTCAGCTACAACAGGATACATTTAGGAACACAAGAACATGGGAGTCCTCCCAGGTCATCAAGTTCAGTGCTGTACTGTTATCATACAGTACCTAATAAACTCCATTTCAAAACACTTTGGGATTTTTGACCCAAGCACTCTCTAATCAGAAGACTGTTCCAGACCTTTGATTTAATGATGAGGGAGCTTTTTTCTAATTTGCAGCCAGAACTTATACATGTCCAGTTAAAGCTGATTTGGAAGCAACTCAAGCTACTTCAGATATCTATAACCCTAAATGAAAGCAAAATTCAGTCTGAACACTGAGACTGTAACCAAATAAATTTCAATCTAGAAAACAAGTGAGAAAAAACATGACTTAATTTTAACCTCTCTTCCAAGTGAATTGCAATTATGAAGAGACCTTTAGTTCTGCAAGACAATAGCTTTTAAAAACCTTAAGCCTACATGATTACATGTCAATCTACTGAAAAGCACAGTCCAGCAAAAGAGATTCCTGTGAGAGTCTGCAGGGTTTGAAGGAAACACAAGCTATAAATACAGTGTTCCAAGAAGGGTACACCCCAGAGAGAAGATACAAGATCACTGGCTTTTTCTGCCCCACCAGCAGGCCTAACCATTTTAATCAGCATAAGAAATACGCAAATCCAAAACCACTCATTTCAAAAAGGATTTACTTCGTTCGGTCTTCACTTATCTGTCATTTTAAAGCAAACCAGACTAGTGTCCCATCCAGATGTGCTTGATCAAAACTTCCAGTAAAGACAGAAGCAACTTCCATAAGGTATGAAGGACTTTAGATGACAATTTTATAAATCTTGCATTTCAAAGATGAAATTAAGGTGGCCACAGAGCTGACATTGTACTCTGGGGGAGTTGTCTGCTTACAGCAGAAGGATCTGGCCAAACATTTGCAAGCGGCACTGAGTAAGTACACTTTTCCAGCAAGCACATCTTTCCCATCCACAAGTCAGAGTGACTAGAGTCAAAATGTTTTGACAGCAGTAAAGAAGGAGTTGCTCACATAACCACATTATTACATGAACACTACCACAGAAGGGTTAAAAAAAATGCAGATGAAAGATGACTTGGTTATTTTTCTCTGTTCTGCAGATATCCTTGTCCTAGAAATTCAACTCTTTTTTTGTCAGTTCTTAAAAATGTGTTCTAAAGGTTTAAAATCTACACTTATGTACAGAAACAGTTTAAAAGCAAATGCAGAATTTATGCAGTGTGGAATTAATGGACAACTCCTTTGTTCTGATAGAGGGGGAATTGCTAAAGGTCAGCGTGTTTTCAGTGTACACTACAAAAGCTATCAGTCACAAGAGAGCTGCAATACAAAATCTCTGTATAGAAGCTGATGGCTACAAGGATACAGTCTAAACTCCACTGTCACTGTGTTACAGTAAAAGGCGCACCAAGGAGAAACTTCCATTGCCACAGCAAAATTTGCACCCACATTGCCCAGCCAAGCAACGCATTTTGTGTTGCTTTTATCAATAGTGAGAGTGCTGAGATATCAGAGAAACTTTTCTAAAAATAAAGTCAAAGCTTGAGGGGAGAGGGGAAGATTAGAGAATCTTGATCTCTCATGTCATCAAACTAATACTCACTATCATACAATGAATGATATGGAGATGAAAAAAGTTATAATGTAACTGGTTAGATGCAAGCAAAGCCAATTAGAAAGAACACAAAGGTTTTGCAAAGTCTCACACAATGACAGGCATTATTCAAGGCACAGACCTCCAAAAATCTTTAGTTAGAACCATGTCAGCACATACAACTATTTCAACTCATATATTCTCTTTCTACTCTCCTCTTACAGGGGACAGAAGTAAGAAATTCTAAACAAGTTAAACACTGCTTTTGAGAGGTTACAGAGTAATGAAAATATCACTCTAACAGCAGCTGTCATCAGTATAGAGTGTTCTCTTTCACAGAACGGAGCTCCCTTCAATGATATCGCCTTTATGAAAACTGCTCGGCAACACACACAAAACACCAAACAGCAGCATAGAAGAGAAAATAAAGATTGACTATTTTGGAAAACATGGCTATTTCATCAACACCATAGTCATAATAGTGACTATTACATTAGTCACTGTATGCCTCAGGGTTGAATATGCAATGCAAGGCTTGAGGAGATCCTACACCATTGACTGTAACCAGAAAAACAGATTAGACAAACAGAAGAAACAGTTTAGTTATTGACTGTACTGTGCTGAAAACAGGCAGAAAAGGGACTAAGTGCCCCCAAACCAAAATCTTACTTTGTTATATATATTGGAAGGCAGTGAGATTTAGAATATCATCAAAACATAAGAGAAGGTAACACAGTTAGGACATTAATATTTTTTTAAAGTCAAAGGCAACAAGAGAGTCAAAAGAAGCAGCATTTTTTCTAATTTTTTTCTCTCCTTTTTTAGAGAAAAGCACTTTTAATAGGGAACCAACTACAGAGGGAAATCACCAATGATTAAGACAGATAAATATAATTATTTGGGTAAGTGAGAATCAAAAGAAGAGATTAGAAACTTAATTTAAGACCAAACCCCAATAAACAAACAATGAGGAAACTGAGGTACATGTCAATTTTCTTTTGGTAGGACAAGATTTGTATAGATTTAAGCAAAAGTCTGTTGGATTTCGCTGGGTTTTTCTGAAAGTCATATTTTTCAGCTACTACATTTCCTGAAAAGGTGAACTGAAAAACCATGGTCCAGAACATCAGAGCTTTAGGAAGTGGTATAGTTGAGCCAGTGTGTTTAGGGAGCTCTAAAGGCAGCTTAACTGCAAACTTTCCTTCCTGTGAAGTTACATTAGACGAAGACCCTGTGCCTAAGGGGAATACCAGATAAATAGGGCTGGCTCCTTTACAGACCACCAACATGAAGATTTAGGTGTACGATGGGTTGAGTACCGTGGCACCAACCACAGTAGCCTGGACAGCATACAAAATATTATCAAGGGCTAACAACAACTACGGTTCAGCTCTACTCAAATCCATCTGGAACAATTTAATGGAAACCATTGAGTTATTACAAGACGAACATTTATGGAAGAGGAAGCAGATTATGTCCCACTTATTGGGTACTTTTCCAATCTAACTCCAGTGTTAGGGTGATTTTACTCCAAATATTTCAGTGAAGTAAAATTCACGGCATGGAAACAACACAGTGAGAGGAATTCAGGGAGATCAAACAACATTGCCAAAACAGAAGTTAGCTAAGGCCCCAGGCAAAATTGCAAAGTCCTCATTCCTGGGGAAAAAACAGGTTTTAGGGCAAGACCTAAAGTGAAGAGTGCCACCTACTGAAGTGCCAATATACCCTATCAATAACTAGTTTTTTCCTGGAAACCTCCCAGCTGCATAATGACCAAGCTAACTTTGCAAGATCATGAAATCACAAATCAAGGAGATCTGGCTGCAGGCCACATAAAAGTAGACACTGTACAAAGGTCAGAGCCGAAAAAAGTATTTGACATTGGAAACAGATGGAAACCTAAGAGGTCTTTGTTTGTTTGCTCTGTTTATCAGAGATTATCCTAGACACAGAAGGACTAGGATTTATCTGTTTGGATTTATCATAGAAATCAACCTGTGCTCGATCAGACACTTGAATCTTCACAGTAAAAACATGGGACTCAGAAGAACTCCTCTGGCTCAGTATGCTTTTTTGACAAACAAATACAATTTCCCAAGGCTGCAAGGAACCTTGTCATAAGCTGATCTACCTACCTAGTCCAGCTAGTCTATTTTTCCTATTCCTACTGAAGGAACATGCAGAAACTCATACTTTCAAGAGACAGATTCCTGGTTTCCTGCTTCATTTCATATGTAGACACTTTACACCTCTTTGTTCCTGGGCCAACATTATCCCTGAGCTTCTATCCCTACCTTTTTCTTCCCTGATGATTAACCTTGTTCAATGCATTTATAGGCAGGAAGCATTTTTCTTCATTTTCACTTTGCAAGGCCAAAGGCAGAAGCTTCTTTAGACTCTCCTAAGACAAGCTCTCTTCCCTACAGTGATTTGTACACCCCTACTCCAGAATGAATTCACCTTCTAGAACTCGGTGATGCAGCACTCCAGATAAGGCTGTAGCAATACTCTGCACAATGACATTAGTACTCTCTCCTGATATTTGTTATTATTTCTTTGGGAGAGGGGGAGTGCTGTTTGACTGTTTTTTTAAATGTAGATATGCCACATTGAAGGCTCAGTCCTTCACTGATTGGATAAAACTCAAGTCTTTCTCCTTTTCCAGGGATTCTACCTGCTGACCCCCCATCTTACAGTGGAATTTACGGTGACTGTTACTCCCCAAATGCATTACTTTTCACTTTGAACTAGACTGGTTTATCTCTACATTGTTATTCTAGTCCTCAAGGTCATTCAATTCTTCTATACATGCTTTTCTGATTGTCTTGGGATTGATGATCACTTCTTTTTTTCCTCCTTATAGGTAGAATTCTGCATTTCTGTGCTAAGTGTATTCATGAAAATATCAAATAAAATCATGTTGAAGACTGAATTGTAGAATCCTGTTTTCACTACACATCCTTGTAAAATCTTTGTCTCCCTGGGCACTTAGTTACATACACTTCCAGAACTAACCCCGTCTTCTACAGCTAAATTAACATCATCTCAGGTCCTTACCAAATGCTTAGAAGTCCACATTAGACCAATTATACCTTCTGTCTTCAACATTACATTACAGAGCAATTTTCAGTATCATCTCTCCCAGTACTTTATTAGTCACTTTATTAGTACTGGTAAACACTGCATTAGTTGATAAATCCGTATTCTGTTCTGTGCCATTACGTGCATCCATACGTTTCATAATTCTTTCTCTCCTAATTTAATCTCATATTGGCATTTCATGTAAAATAAATTTGGCAAGGGTCTACAGAAGAAAAAGTTGAGAAACACAAGGTTAGGCAAGAATGCTGAAGCCACAGCATGTGTACTACCAGGGAAACTGTTTATCATCTTCTCAATCTGTCAAGTGGAAGGAAAAATTAACTTCATATTAAAGAAATACTTCAGTTATTGTTTTACAGTCCTGTACAGATATTATTTCACAACTTAATTACAAAGAAAATAGATAAATGGGTTATTAATATTGTAAACAAAAAATGGAATGGTAAAAGAGGAACTTTTAGTTCAGTCCATAAATTATTGCACATTTTATCCTTAATCTGATACCTGACACCAAAGCAACTCTGGCTAACATCCTGTTTACCCTCACACTGGGTTAAGTGAAAGACTTCATTACTTTTGGGTGAAGTGCCAAGTGTTTCAGTATGCCCCGTGCTGATTTCGGAAGCTGCCAAACATTGAAATTAGAAATGAGCATGCCAGCTGCCCCTGTACCTCATTCTGTGTATATATGATACTGCCAAGTCAAAGCAGTCCACATCAGATAATCAATTAGCTGGAGGGGGGAGACTTAGAATCTTGGCACAGCCCTAAAGTATGGTTATAGAGATGTAAATAATATCAGTGCCTGCATGAATAGCAAAAGGGACATTCAAGGTCTTACTACTAAACAGTCACCACTCCCTTTCTTACACATGCTTATGTTTGGGCTCTACTATAGCACCTGTAAAAAGCTTCTAAGGCTCTATCAACCAAAAGTACACCGACTCCCTCGCAGTTTTCCAGCTGGACTATATATCCTTCCATTCCTTCCCATTTCACCATAAAATTACCATATGCCTCCTTTCAAAGACTGAGATGTTATCAATTAATACATCTTAAAAATTCATTTCTCAATTCTGATTCCATATCCCTTCACAGGGAAAGAAAATGTGAAAGAGAAATGAGCTCAAATTTATGTCATTCCATAAGAAAAAATTCAGCCTACAACGAGGGCATCACTATAATTACAAGCCAAACTTTAAACTTCAAGGTATTCTAATTGGAGTTGTAGCACCATTATTGTGTCCTTTTCCATGCTTAGTCACAATTAAACATTATTATTATTGCTTCTGACTGCGGAATAGTTAGGAAAACGTCAGGAAAAGTTCCAAATGGGAAGAAAATCGGAAAAGCAGCATGCTGGCACAACTTAGGTGAAGAACCATTTATTCAGGAATTCACTTAAGTTCAGTTCTATATGCACAGGCTCTACAGTAGTGTCATGTTTCTGCTTGTCATGTTTAGGACACGCTGGGGTTTTCTAGCTAATGAAGGCCTTACAAACTGTATCATGGGATATGCTCCTGTATTTAATATGTTCTCCTCAGGAGGAGGCCGGCAGGTTTGACATTACTATTTTCCATAGGAGGCTGATGCCAAAAACAGGGACCTGATCATCAAATGCTATCTTTACATTTCCCTAATCTCACAGCCGGACCTGGAATCATACAGCTTTCAGCACTATTAAGGGAAGTAATCAAAAGCCGTTCAGCCAACCAGAACCCTGCCTACCCTTCTCATTTCACAGCTGCTCTGGTTTGAAAATAGTTAATGAAAGAAAGGGCAGACATTTCCATACAGCTTCACCTGCAATACTCTGCAGCCATAGAGGGAATAGGCAAAAGCTAGGCTTCACGAACCTTGGGATTCTCATTAGCTGTCTCCATCCTAAATTTGGAATTGCCCATGCTGTGCTGCTTAAGTAAAAAGAATACTACTTATAAAGATTTAAAACTACATCCATGAGCATTTTCCTCCCACAGTTTCAACACATCAGCACATTCACTGGGTGGGGAACTCTGAACACATATGCTGATGTCCACACACCATCACATCAACTGGTGAGTCTAAGCCGTACTTGACAGCATTTCCATTTTAAGAATGAGATATACACATCCCAATGACTGAGCTCCATAATACCTTTCTGAGTAATGTTGGTATGCTGCTTCTACAACAGTATTTTATCTGAGATAGTAATGACTATGGACATGAGCTGATCTTGAGAAGACAATTTCTACATCCATCTATACATTGTAGTGTTTATCTTCACCCACAGATGAAGAGAGACTTGACTAGGATTATGAGGTAAGAAACAGACCAAGTGTGGCAATTTGGGCACAGCCAGTAAGGCAACCAAAAAGCAGCAATGTACAGTACATATATTCACAGCAAGAGAGTCCTATTTTTAAAGAAGGAGCAACTTCTCTCTTGCTGGACAGGACTGAGTGGTACTGTAGAATCTCAATCCTGATTGATGCATTTAAAAGCAAAACCATAAATTCTCTGAACTGACCAAAGCAGGAGCTGGTCCTTGAAATTTATTATTATATTACTAATTAGGAGGATAAAAAGACTGAATTTATTAACTTTATTTTTTTAATTATTACTAAAGCAGTCCTAAAGAAGTCACCTAAGTTGATTAAATATCCTTATATATCCTTCTGCTTCTCCCTAGTTTCTCTTCCCCCACCCCCACAGAGTGTGATCAGTATAACTAGCTGGAAGACATACCTAAGCATGATGGGACTAAGAGTAAAATACTGCTGAAATGCTTTAATCACCCTTTGGGCTTTAGTAAGCTCCACAGTTGTGTTGGTGACTTGAGCTTTCCCTTCAGATTTGCTACAGGAATGCCAAACTGATAGGTCATCTGGGGGTTTTTTCCCCCCACAATACTTAGATTTACTGTGAGAAATCACTGAAAACAACATTTTCCAATTTCCCATATGCAAAGCCCTTTGTAATAAAAGCCATATTTCCCTAAATGCACTTTCTCTTCAACACCAAGCACAATTTCAAACCAGCATTAAAAGCCTCATTTCTAGAGGAGCAAGACAATTCTGAAGACAGGCTCCCACTGAATGTTTATTCCCATCTCCTTAAGACTCTGTACTTTCTGGCAGGGGTTCTATTATATCCAGAAACTTTACATGTTAATTACTATCATGGTTATTAATTACTTAAGTGAGGAAAAAAAGTTTATGGGGCTCTAAAAATGCACTAAAGATACAAAATCTGATCCATGTCATAAAGAGATTGTAACAAAATGGATTGCTAAACAATAGCTATCAATATCAATTCAGTTCTAAACATATTAATACCATTACAACATGTAGGGCAGATAGCTAAACTGTTTTCCAAATAGTTCTATGCAGTATAAGTCATCACTGCTGTAAGACTTTATTTTGCACCCCCTAGTCACGGAGTTAATCATTACCATCACAATGATGCAGTATTAGCTCAAGTAACAAGCATAAAAATTACATTCCATTCATAATGATGATGGAAGTTAAATGACAGGCTACATCATTATAAATCACAACAAAGCTAACGTAAATGCTGATCAAAGTTTTGACTACCTGTAGCACTACAGTTAACAGGATTCTTGTCTTCTACAAATTAAGGTGATCAGTGGCCACAAGTACTCTTCAGGCACGCAGGCAGGACCATCCTCAGACCTTGGTTTTCTCCCAGGCTGACAGTTCTATGCAGCAGAACTTCTCCAGTGGCTGCTTGAAAACCAGTCATTGCTAGTGCAAACACTAACACCCAGCCTGGGAAACACAGAGGAAGTAGCTAGACAAACAGATGGGGTTTTTATACCTTAACACAGATGTTGCTGCTTTGGGTTTTAGGGGTTTTTTTTCCCTTTATGTTGTTGGGTTTTTGTTTTGGTTTGGTTTTAAATATTCAGGCTACTGGGAAAGAAACCCTCCCACATTTTTTCCTTCCTACAGCCTTTTCAGAACATTTTCCCTTCAAACGGTGCAATCCACCCTATAAAAAATTGCAGGGAGCATGCTGACAGAAAATTACCTCACCACCATTTGAGGGAATAGGGTACTTCTGCAAAAATGGCAGCCAGTTATCATCTTTGCCTTCCAAGAAAAGAGTTGGTAAAAGCCTTGTAAGTGATTCTGGTATCTGAGAGGAGGCTTTGCTAGAAGGGAACGTCTGAGACCTCTCTCTATACTATACACTGGCTGTCAACACAAACAGTAAGAATGTCAGAGATCAAGCATTCGGTCATGTTTTAAACATCAGACAGTCACAGTTTTTCATCCCGTACATCATATCACCATAAACAAGCACCAAGCATGTCAAATGCATTGCTCGCTGTGGTAAACAAGCTCAGTAACATCAGCTCTTCAGCTTCCACTCTTTTCTCACCTCTTTCCACACTGATGTCTTGTGCAGCAGGCAAAAGGGTGCCTGAGAGTCCTCAAAGAAAATGAAAGACCTTCTTACCTACTGGACTTCTAAAGTATTTCAGTATCTAGGAACACAAATAGATGTCCCTAAAATCACAAACGAGAATGAAGTGCCTTGGCATTACTGTTTAATCCCAAGAAATTTCTATGCGTACCTTTAAGTACTCAAATACCTTTGAGAATTTGGCCTCTGAAGCACTCAAGTCAATTGAGATCTTTGTGTCTACAGATGAAAAAAAAAAAATGCATCAAACACATTATAAAGCACAGTGTTGTCTGGGAGATATTATAGGATGATGTCAGCTATGTGAACTGTGGTTTCTTTATTTGGCTCATTACATTTTGTCTTAACCATTAACTGATTTTCTCTTCAGTAGACCCTTGTTTGAACCTTAAGGCTCCTTGAGATTGAACAGACCTCCAGATCACTCTAGGTACTTGTATTAGCAGTTTAACTCACACTGAAGAGACATTCAGAAATGACCATACAGAAGACATCTATTAAAAACAAAAGCAGTTCAGTAGAGACAAACAGATTGTCTACAAAGGCCATTCACAAAGCATGCATTGGCTTTTTTGGCTGCGGAATGCAGGGGGAAAAAAAGTTGACCACAGAATTTTAATTATGTTAAACAAGACTCAGCTAACTCTGCCAGTGCATCAAATTTGAGTTTAATAGCCCTCAATCAGGTACACAAAGTGCTGAGCGTGGCAAAAGGGGCTGTATTGTATACACTTACACTGAAATACATTGCTCAGTTGAATGAAACCTTTTCCCGAGGAAGGAAGACAAGACAGGCCTGAAGTTCTCTCCAATTTATTTCTAAATCCATATAATAAAACCAAAAGTATTTACCAAGCAGTTCTTTCAAAAGCATGGTTTACATTTCAGAAAATGAGGTCTAAATCAACATTTAATTTGAGCAGATGGAACCAATTTTCCCTTTTGTAGGGCAAGCACACAGCATTCTTTAACCCTGAGTTGTTTCAACACTTTATTGGCTTGATTGCATCGGGTTTCAGTATGTCCACTTATAACAAGGCATCATCATGATCTGCAAAACAGTAAAGTCCAGCAAGCTACACGTAATGAAATAATGGTACCTTCAAGGTAAGATTACGCTCCTACAATTCAGTTCCCTGTGCACTGAGCTTCCCCAGCTAACACAGCAAGCTGCTACACATTTCCAAATAATTTTTTTCAGCTGTAGGTCAGCTGAAATGCCAAACTGTTTGTGCAGTCTATTACTGCTGGACAAGATGCGCGCGTACCCATCAATACACAATGTTAATACACTCTCTCAGTCACGTGCCCTAGCATATTTGGGTTAATTTAAGTGACCCGTGCCTACATCCAGGCACCATTCCAAAGGCAAGAAACCTAAACTTTAAATTCACCGTACTTAAGGGCAGACCTGTGCTTCAGAGAAGTGCACATAGGTCAACTGTAACAGAAGATCTGACAATTGACTAAAATGTGACAGAGAAGTAGAGGTATGTCATATAGCTGTCCTTCAAGACTCATTCAGTTTACATTAGGCTGTTACGAAAAGAATCACTAATACAAGTTCAAATCATACATCAACTTTGCAGCTGGTGTTGAGACTGAACAAGGTTCCCAGAACTCCCCTATGCCTAACAGCACCTGTTCACCTATTCAAGTAAATAAACTCTATTTTCAAGGTCTCCCCCATTTACTTTCTGAACATGGGACATTTCTTATCAAGCCGAAGTTGAACACTTCTGAAAATATGATCAAAAAATGTACTGGAAAAAATATTCAAGAGATACAGATCATTTCAAGGGTTTCATTAGTTGAAATTATTTCTCCTTTCAATAATAATAAAAAAAGTTTATAACTATTACAAGAGCAAACAGCAACGAATGGCTTACTGGGATTAATAATTCTATTGATTCCTTTGTGCACAGTTAACCGAAATTAATTCTTCTACTTCACACTCGTATTTATGTGAATGGCACTCATCCTTTGACCTCCTGCCTAACCCCACATTGGAAATGCATTTATGCAGCACAATTCACACTTTGTTAGGTCTTATTCCAGAAAGCAAATCCTTATTCAGGCTGTAATTGGGGCGTCAGTGGGAGTTCTGTCCCAGGACTATGTTTCTATGGCTGTTATGATGGCTTATTGTCTATTCTATGAACTTTCACAAGAAATCTGACTGAACTGGCTGACAAACAACCCAGTAATTTCAATAAATTCAGATATCAAAACCTGGAAGAAAGCATTATGATTAGCCATCTCATTGGACCTGTTGAATTTCACTAACTGATGCTTTCAACAACCCTATAATTTCTACTGGAGATAGAGCGTATCTTTTAGAAAGTCATTTGATCTTGATTGAAGTGCTTCAAGTGCTGGAAAATCCACTGAATCAAAAGATAAGTTCCAGTGTTTAATTACTATTATTTTCTTTTAAATCTTTCATTCAACAGGAGAAAACCCAGTGGTTTAGAAACATTTAGAAATGAAGACAAGCAAAAATTCTCAGCATATGCTGTCATTTCTAAGGAAAAAGAGAATCAAAGTGATAGAACAGCTCAAATTAGGTTTTCCTTCTTAAAACAAAAACACCTAATGAAGATTTTAAAATCCATTCAGCTTTAGATAGAGGGTGGGAAGAAAGCTAAATAATTTTGCTCAATGACATTCTGATGGTAGTAATGAGCAGAAACATTTATGCACCATGTAGTTTTCAAATTTAACACCTAACAGATATTTAATTAAAAATTAGAAACTTGAGAGTCATGTAACTCCTCAACAGTACATATTGCCATACAGGAATAAGAGAAACACTTGTTGATTTACTGCTTTTGATGATCAATAATTCCTATTTCATTATAAAAAAATCCTATCTCACTTTCCATTGTGTTTTAAGACCTCAAAGATCAAGATTATTCAAAAGATTTTGGGGATACCTAAGGACAGACTTGCCTTTGATTTATGTAAAAAATACTACTAATGTTTGTTTAAATTAACTGGGGAGTAACTAGCTAGTAGTGTCATTTGCAAAAGCCTAAAAGTACAGGAGAGGTTTGGGGGGGGGGGGGGGGGGGTTTAGCTGTGTTTCCCCCCCACCCCCCCCCCAAATATAGGAAAAGAAATACTATTACAGTATAAAAGCAGTACACCTCTGAAGAAAAATATTAGATAAAATCTTTCTTTGCGTGTTAGGGCACTTAGTAGTACCATAAAAGATCACCTAATTTTTATTCTCTGGTTCTGTGGTTCTGTATGTTGCAAATGGCATTATTTAAAAAAAAAAAAAACACCAAAAAAACCCCACTTTATTTTTGAACAGCCCTGTAAGACATTGCTTCTGAAAGCAGAATTCAAATATTTAGTTTACTCACAGAAGGAGAACAAACACTGAATGTTATAGCATGCGCTCTAAGCCTCTAGTCTAGAGAGCTAACCCAGCACCTTGTAGTGGTTGAAGCAGAATTGCCCAGTACTGAAGTTTTAATTTTGTAATTGTTGCAGCTCACTAACCACCAAAAACATGTATATTCAGAAAACAGAAGGCCATCTCACTGAATTTAGTTTATGCAGACCAATTCATATCCTCAGAGATGCAACCATTGTAAGTGTTTAGACAAACTTCCTGCTTAACACAGGTTCACACAATTTCCAAGATGAGTCCAAATGTGAAGCTTGCAAATCCAACACTTGTCTAATTCACCATAGATTCATGGGTGTGACTCCTGTCGAGACACTTATCTCCAGATATACAAAATTATTCAGATATGCAACTCTCATGCAGAATATTGGCTACATTTAAAGGTACCTAGATAGCTTCTCTGCATGGGAGAGAAATAGGACTCCTGTACTACTCTTCAATGACAACCACTCTTACAAACAAAAAATTAGAGGCATAAATAGGAATGATGCATTTTTTTTTATTATTCAACAGCTCATATCACTAATGAACTTGTTTCCGACCAAACCAGCCCCTAGCAGAGAAAGACACCTACACAGCTAAACTAAGGCATCATTATTAACCTCTGTATTTATAGTGTAAACCTTAGGTAATTTGTGTCAGTACATGGGAGGGCAGAAACTGAAAGTATGATCTTTTGCTCTTTAGGAACTCCATCTGCAAACTGTGTTAACATTTCTTACCCATTTCTGTAATGTTCTTTAAAAACCAAGTAAAAAAGCACCACATAAAGTATAAGTTAATCAACTTATTTGTAGAATGCAGCTTTTCAAATTTGACTGTGAAGTTTTTTCAGTGGTATAGATGACTTTTCTAAAATTTTGGAGCAAATTTAAGTGTGCCACACAATTCTGAAGTTACTTAACTAGTTTCAAGCCATTATGAGAATTTGTTTCTAAGACCAAAGGTGGATGTTTAGGGGTAGTCATTACAGGGCAGTAGCACATAATGATATTTTCTCAGAAAACTGTCCCAGAGGCACTGCAGCTCAGGCATTTTGTGAAGCAAGGGTTTATGCCTAACAGACAAACATTTCTTTCACAAATTATTCATAAAGATACTTTCTGAAGTCATGTACATCATCAGCATCCATCTTCTGTGGCAAGGACTTCCACAGACTAACTGTACGTTACACAAGTCATTTAGCTTTGCTTGCTGTGAGCAAGCCAGTCTTGTGTGATGATCACTTGACCTTGCATTAAAGGGACAAGCAAATTGTCATTATCTACCCACCTTCTCTGGACCAACTGAGATTTTACATGCAGCAATATATGCACTTCTTTCAATATGAAGAGTCTTAGTCATTCCTTACACAGAACAAGCTCCATAGCTTCAGTCAGCCTTTCACCCCTTTCTATGACTTTTCTAGTTCTACCACATTCTTTCTGAGACAGGGGACCAGCACTACGTATGCACCAAGGAATTATACCATACTATGAGGTTCTTTTCTCTCTTCTTTTCAACACAATTCCTCAATGTTATGACATCAACATGGAAGTTGATAAATACAGGTATTTTTGTCAGCATGGGAAGTAATGGCCTACTAAGGAAAGGTTAATTTATACCTTCTGTGGACACAGAACCAGTGGGAAAAACACTGTGTCCCCATATGAGAAAAAAAGAAGAGACAGACTGGACCCGAAGAATTAGAATTTGCTATCTTTTCTCAAGCATCCTGGAATGTGACCACACACTTTTTTTTTTTTTCATCCCAAGACATAGTATGGACATTTTCCTCTTTTTTTTAAAAAGGTGTTGCATGTTATTAGCCAGAATTACAAAGGGCTAGTAACAGAAGCCACCCTGTACTTCACAGAACAAGTATAGCAGAGGCTATATTAATAAAATATTTACCTTGCCTAATAGCTCCTCTCACTGAGCTTTAAAAAAACCCAATAATTAGACTAATTCCTTATCAACACAGCTTTACCCAAAGGAAAAAGCATATTTACCCCCTTCAAACAATGCATTTATTTTATTATTATTACTACTACTACTGTTTACCCATCTGGCACTTTTCAAATAATGTAGCTGATATTTAGATCTGCCAAGAGCAATGACTTAAAGAGTAAAATTATTCAATTCCACAAAGAAGGCTGGGCCATGGGGTTTGTGGAGGGGTTTTTTTTCCTGAACTTGGATCTTAACTGATGTCATCCATATTAAGCTATGAAGACCTACTATCCTGGTAGCTTGGTATCCTCTTTCTTCAGCCGTTAGAGTAGCATGCGCTGCTATAAGGACAGTAATCAGATCTCATTGATATCTAAGCCCAGTAAAATTTATAGCAGCTCCTTTTTCTACATATGATATAGTCCAGTGTCAATCTAAGCTTTATTACTCTACAGGAATATTTCCACATTGTTAATGGGAACTGAAGGACTGCATTTTTCTGCAACTATGGCTGTTCTTTCCACAGATCAGTAGAATGAACCTGATCCAGCCTTTACCTGGCATCAGCACATTATTATGGTACAATGTCTTTGCACTTGACACAATGTGGCATTAACATTAGGGAGTGTTGTTTCACCACAAAAACATATTTTCACACCTCCCAAGTTAAAACAACATTCTCACGTTGTAATTAACTTTAAAAGGGTTTGTTTGAGGTAATACTACAAAAATTAGACATGACATTCAAAATTAAATCAACAGAAGATGATCGTATAATATTCAGTTCCTTTAAACGTATGATAAAATTAATCAGATGTCTTTCAATACTATTAGCATCCAGAACAACCCACTAAAGAGGCTGCTAGCTAGTTTTGTCATCACTGCCCTCACCCTAGGCCCTTGTAATGTCTCTGCCCTGCTTCTCATGAAAAATTACACTTTGTATTATTTCTGTATCAGCTTCTCATTATCTAAGTTTTGTTCCTCAAGCACCAAAAGCACCTCTACAGTACAAGTGCCCACAGTACAATTTTCAGCTCTAAAAAAACTACATAATCACAGTTTAAGCACCTCAAGTTAGAAGTCTACAGCTGATCACATATCCAGTATCTTGAGCTAGTTTTTGGTACACACAAACCTGATTTTAAAATCCAAGTTATTAAAAAAAGAAATTAACTTTAATTAAAAAAAAAAAAAGGTCAGCTTTATTTAACATATTGGAATGAAATTGGCAATTTTAACTGGGAGAAAAATAAAATTTTAGTAAGTCTGATGCTTGTATTAAAACATGTATAAATGTTATATTATGTATTGTGAACCAAGGTGGCAGGCATCCCATTAAACAGACTGTCAAGAAATGCTAGGTTGCAAAACCAAGTCAGAGCTGGGAGAATCACATCCCTTGTGAAAACACCACACAGGAGATCCTCTTAATTGCTCACATTTAGAATGGGTTTAGATGCAAGAGTTAATGCCACAAAATATGAAATATTGTAACATATTATATTTGATAGGGTATTTAGTTATCCTGTTGGGTAATGACTACTGAAAGGCAAGCCTTAAAACCTCTGCTCCTTACTGAAGAACAAAGCTCTTTAATTCAGCCATTTATTCTACTACAGGTTAGACTTAAAATAACCTTGATGTCTCAGTTTCAGCGTGCGTTCATTCTTAAAAACCATCAAAAGAAAAAGTATTAACCAGACAGAGCCAAAGAAGCAGCTGGCACCACCACTATGTGAAAAGAATGTTCCCCAAAAGTTCAAGCATCTACATTACTATCCATCATGGTTCCCCCTTCTAGTATTTCAAAGTCATTAAAAAGTGCTAATTGCAGTCTTAAGTGAGAAAGAGGAAGTAACAGACTGTTGGAATGAGAAAGGATCTGGGGCCATCCAAACGTAGACAGACGCGCCTTCTGCTTCCCAGACACCGCCAATGTCACCGCTTTGCTAACAGAGGTCCAGAGAGAGAGAATGAACCTGAAGGCTCATAGCTCTTTACAGGCTTTACTAGAACCTCCAGAGGCAGAGCTAGTGTTCAGTCCTCTGGCCTCCTGAGACCAAGTAATTCCCTACCCTCAGCTCACTTGGGTGTTCTCCAGAAAACAGGTTTGGATTTAAATGCTCAGCACAAAGGTAAGAGGGGAGGGAAATAGGATACACAACAGGGAGACAGTCAAATCTTTGGGTTTAGGCTTCTAGCTTCAGTTAACTAATTAAGATGATGCACTGAAGCAGGGATCAGTTGTTTCAGTCTCTCCAAATAACAGCTTTTTCCTCTCTCAACACACTCTTACTTTTTTTCAGCCCTTTCCAAACCTGTAATAGTCTTTGGGAACTGGCTTCTCAGGGCTTGACACACTGCTTACCCCACAGGAGAGCAGGAAGGTATCTAACATGCACTACACCCAGAATTACATGGAGTACATCAGGTATGTATGGTAGACTGTTCAGCATCAATGTAGAAAGCAAGTTTGGGAGGTTTTTTATGCTCATTGAAAATACAGAGAAGTTCATGACTTTCCATAAAACAGGAAAGGAGGAGTTACTAACGTAAACCCTTCAGTACACCTTATCTGTCGTCTTGGATTATAAATGCCTCTCAGGTAGAATCTTACATTCTTCACAACTCTGGACAATCATTTAACTCTGCAGTAGTTCGATGGCAACTAATGACTCAGGAGTGACTCCACTCTCACAACACAGCTATGGCACGTGTAGATAACCTATTTTGAAACTGGCTAGACTGATAATAAAAGAAACCACAGCCATCAGTAGCAAAATCTTCCCAAGGTACACAGAAATCACCTAGCATTGCTCCTCACTTTACTATTATCTCCCGCATAGCCAGGGCAGTTCACACAACTGCAATCACTATTTCAAAGTACATTGTAGATGCATCCTTCACTACATCAGTGTGAGAGAGCGGGATTGAGCCTATGTACTACATACGCACAAACTAAAACATTGGGCTTATTCAGGAGATAGAGCATCTCATACACAATATCTACCAGAACCTGAATTAGCCTTGGGTTTAGTAAGCTGTTAGAAAGCATGGCATGCTCCTGCTATGAAACCAATCCGGTCTTCTGGCAATTCTGTCAAAGCAGAATATTACTTCACCCCTTCTTTTTGTGCCTTGTCGGCCTTCTCAACTTACCTGAGCACTAGGATTTCGTAGCAGGGCCTCCCTCCAGATCTTGCTGCTGCAAAATGATGCGTGTGTGCGTGTGTACATGGAGAAAGAGTGTACTACTTTGCATAGCTGCAGCACAGGCACCCACATCAAGCTGAACTTGGATAAGTACTCTGCACCTTTTTAAGACGCGACTGAGAGCAGTAGTGGCACCACAGACAGGTTCTGCCTCTGGGACATCATTGTGTCTCTGGAGCTTCCTCTGTGCACTGCCCCCTCAACGCAGGCACACAGCAAAAAGCACATTCTAGCCCGCAGCCAGAGTTTAAAGTCTAAGTAAAAAGTCAAGGTATTCCATTTGACACAAGTTAGTAAAACTACCAACCTGGTATTTTTTAGTCATCTAAAAACTATTACTCTACATTCCATTTAAGTTCTTGAACAGTTTACATTTCAAAAGAAAAGGTGTCATTGTAGAATAATACGTTAAAAATTGCGTGTAACTGCTTTGAATGCGCACTCAAAATGGGATTAGTCTTTTCAAAGAATCTGAACTTTTGGCATGGCACCCGCTTTTCATCTTGTCAGAGTGCTACTTGATGCCTATATATAACCAGCTACATTTTTTGTTGTTGACAAAAAACGGTTTAGCGCAATGCATAAGAGACATCTAAACCCAATTTTCTTTCAGAAAGGGATCTGTAGTCCCCTGACTGCCAAAAAACTGAGGCTGGCAGGGCACCTTCAACTGAGATTTAAAACTCCCAGTACAGTGGTAACTTCCCAGATGTTTTTCAAAGCCTCTGCCAACAGTCATTTCTGCCTACTGGACTTGTACATTTCATAAATTCAGAAAGTTAGAGGATACTAATATGTCGTACACTCCCTATGAAACTCTTCACCAAATGAACCAGTTGACATCAAAACTTGAATACGGAAAGCCTCTAGAGGTTGTTAGTCCTAAACTATTTTCTTGACAATTGGAAAGATTGCTCAAAATAAGTTATTGCTTGTGAGAATCAGTTTATTGTCAAGTAGAAATTCCCCTTGTTGGTATCGGCAAATCAAAATTTATTGTAAGAACTAGAAGCAATGCATTGGACAAATTGGTGCCCTTATGCACAGTACTGAGGCTATGGAAACACATTCAGCAGGTGTAAATCAGCACTTTGACTTCAGTGACATTACTCCAATTTGTGCTAAGTGATAATCTGACTCACGACATTTAATATCCTTCCTGTTTAATATCCTCAGCCCCAGGAAAGAATTAAAAACACTTAAGTTTGTTTCTGTCATTCCAATTCAACTATCAGACAGCAATGAAGTGAATGAATGTTAAGACCATTGCATGCCATTGTAGTTAGCATTTTCACTAGGCAGAAAAGTAACTTGATGGTGTTTCAGATCCTTGTAAATTGAGGTCCAGATAAATGAAACTGTGTAAAGAGCTACCATATGACCTACCCTTGTCATTCTGGAAAATACATCTGCCTTAACAAACTTGAATCAGTATGATCCAAACGAGTCATGAAAAGAGAACAACTTACATTGTGTTCTGTTTTACTTACAAATCTTATCACAGTCCTGGGAGTAAGATAACAATGCCTCTGCTTCTTGAATTGGTAACCAGATAGTTGCACATAAAAATATTTTAAATGCAATATATTTCTTAGAATAACAATTCTGGTTTGCTGGAGGTGACTATTCAGATGAACATCACTACAGCACAAAAACTGGAAGGACACATTGTCATAAATTGTTTCTGAATTAAGGATGATCAAACCACTTCTGACAGTACATTATGAAAACAAGCTGTTGAAAAATTTTTCTTGGGTTCTTTATTTCAAGGTTTCAGGTAATCCCTTGATTATTATAGTCCATTATCTAAGAAAAGCAAATGCATCTTCTTAACAGCGGGGGGAAAAAAAAAAAAAATCTTTCCTTACATGAAAGAGCTAGGCTGTAGATTAAGATACTATCATTTCCTCAGACCTCACAAACAGTTCATCTGGGCTATTACTTCTTCGGAGTATCCAGAGAGCTACAAGTGCTAGCTCTGATGAGTCACAGTTCATACTAAAGCCATTCTGCAGCATGGCCTGCAGGCAAACTGTGCAGATGGTAAGGTTGCCATTTGTCAGGTAGGAATTTAGGTGCAATTTGAACTCTGCACAGCTATAGATTTGAAAACATTTTTTTTAAAGCTCCAAGGTTATTTTCTTTCTTTCTCCCCCCCCCCCCCCACCCTCCCCAGCTCAGTCAGAGCTGACTTAAGGCATGAGCACGGCAAGACAGCCACCTGTAGGAATAGCCTGAAGAGGCAGCGCTTTGCCTCCTCTGCCTATGCTGGAGGGGACAAAGGTTGGCTGTCATACCCTACCTACTGACAGACTACTAGGAAGAAGGCAAAGTGCAAGGGGGTAAAAACTGCCGCAGGAGTAATTGTCGCCTTTACCCTCCTCCCAGCAACAGAAAACCCCATCTCTGGCCACGGCACTACTGGGTCCCTGCCTCAGGCCTTCCCTCTCTACCCGATGCCGTTCTGTTCCTGTAAAAGACCTCAGCTATGGCTCCAGCCCCTTCTCCTCCCACCTCTTTTCCTCCCCAGCAGCCCAAGAGGCAGGTGGTGCTTTCTGCGAGGTGGACAGGCTGGAGGCAGGCCAGTGCCTGCAAGCAGAGCAGGGAACCTCTGGTTCTGTGGCTGGAAATGTGCAAAGGACGTCCGTACGACAGGGAATGCGAGAGGAGAGGTGGATACACCATGTAAGGACCCCACGCTCATGCCCATAACTCCAGAAAGCCTGGTCCCATACTCTTTCCCACTCAAAAATCCCTCTGCCCTTTCCGGGCCACCTCACCTGCCAGGGACTCACTCAGCTCCTCCAGCCAGCCACTGCACCTCACCCACAGCCCCATCTGCACTGCCGTGAGATCATCATCACTGTTACTGCTGAGAAGCCTCGAATTAGTTCTGGTACATGTGAGCTTATCTATCTACATACATCTGCAAGAGTACAGAAAAAAGTTGGCTTGTTCATTTAAGTGGAAAAATACATACCTATTTTATAAAGCAGTCTGGAACATACTGTGATTCAGTCTTCAGATATTTACTACTATCATTACCATTGCTATAACTGCTGCCACAATGGCTATACATACTGAATAAATACAATTTTAGTTACAAATCAGAAAAAATACTTCCCTCCCTTCTCTGAAAGCAGACTCAAGCCAGCTGCTCCCCCTCGTCTTTCCTGACCTTTCTTCTATGCTCCATTAACCGCGATATAAGGCAAATGCCCTTTCTACCAACCCCAGGAGGATCACCTCATTGCAACAGCTAGCCTCCATCAGGACGTAACTGTTTCTGGCATAGGAAAGAAAATGCAAGAGCAGCAGGAAGAGGACTTGCCAGACAACCTTTGTGCAGTGCTGCTTTTTAGTTGTGCTTTTGGCTAATGTTAGCCCTTGTAAATTAGTGCAAATCAGAACAGGTCCACTAAAAAGATTATAAAGCTTTCCTAGCAAACGAGACAGAGTTTATCTGACTGGACAGATGAGCATAAGTATTTAGCTGCATGGATGAAAAATATTTTGACACAGAATTTCTCATTCAACGTGTGGATATATCAATATCTGATATTTGGAGCTACATCTGGCTGGCGACCAGTCACCAGCAGTGCTCCTCAGGGCTCAATTCTAGGGCCAGTTCTGTTCCATATTTTTATCAATGATCTGAACACAGGAGTTGAATGCACCATTAGCAAGTTTGCTGATGCTACCAAACTGGGAGGTGCTGTTGAGTCTCTTGAGGGATAAGAGGCCTTGCAGAGGGATCTAGATAAATTGGAGCATTGGACACTCATTAATAGCATGAAATTTAACAAGACCAAACACCGGATTCTGCACCTAGGACGGAGTAACACCAGGCACAAGTACAAATTGGGAGAGGAGTGGCTGGAGATCAGCCCTGCAGAAAGGGATCTGGGGGTGCTGGTTGACAGCAGGCTCAGTGTGAATCAGCAGCGTGCCCTGGCAGCCAAGAGGACAAACCGCACCCTGGGGTGCGTCAAACGCAGCGTACCCAGCCGGTCAAAAGCGGGGATCATCCCGCTGTATTCAGCATTGGTGCAGCCTCACCTTGAGCACTGTGTGCAGTTCTGGGCCCCACATTCGTCCAGAGGAGGGCAACAAAGCTGGTGAAAGGGCTGGAAGGCATGTCCTGTGAGGAGCGGCTGAGGACTTTGGGTTCATCTCGTCTGGAGAAAATAAGGCTGAGGGGTGACCTCATGGCTCTGTACAGCTTCCTGAGGAGGGGAAGGGGAGAGAGAGGTGCTGATCTCTTCTCCCTGTTATCTAGAGACAGGGCACGTGGGAATGGTTCAAAGCTGCACTGGGGAAGGTTTAGACTGGACATTAGGAAGCATTTCTTTACTGAGAGGGTGGTCAAACACTGGAACAGGCTTCCTCGAGAGGTGGTCGATGCCCCAAACCTGTCAGTGTCTAAGAGGCATTTGGACAATGCCCTTAACAACATGTTTTAACTTGGTCAGCCCTGAAGTAGTCGGGCAGTTGGACTAGATGATCGTTGTATGTCCCTTCCAACTGAACTATTCCAGTCAATATCAAAATATTTTATGGACACATTGCTATATCTAATCTTGTTATTTATTATGTGTGAATTGAAGTCTATTTTCCCATTTCACATCAGGAATGAAGACAAGTGCACAAGCACATACATATGTAATGTATCAGAATATTTTTCCAAAGTAGTTTCAGTTCATTCCAAATTGCAAAGTGTAGTAATAATCTTGAATTATTAGTAGTGCTGAATGCTTTCATCATAATTAAACATTAAAAGCAGTTCAAGAAGATTTAACCAAAAGAATTCAACTGTATCTCCATGAAATACGTGATTACACCTAAGTTTTATGGAACATGCATTTTATGGTAGACTTCTATGCTACCACTGCACTTTTTCCTTAAAAAAATTACATTTTCCATTCAATGGTAATTCAGTTTCCTGACCACATAAGAGATATCAGATAAAAATACATTCAGTATAATGACAAGAAAAGCTGCAGTAACATTGGACTGCTATATCAAATAGAAATGCAAAACAAAAGGACCTTTCAGCCATCATTCTCCATACATGTCTCAGTTTCTGTATACCTTAGCTACAGCAGAGGAACTGATTTATTAAGTTTAATCAGGCTACCTTCCGGAGCATGCATCATACAAGCATCTGCAGGGCTGGGCCAAACAGAATTCACTGCAACAGAATTTATTGCACAAGTGTTATACAGTCAAATGAAATAAAATAAAAGGGAAGGGAAAAACAAGACCACCTTGAGTCACATCCAGTGGCAGACAGAAAACAAAATGTGAGAAAGATTTTCTAAATTATTTGTTAGGAAAAAGTAGTTTCTGCATCTTAATTCCCCCCCCCCCATCACCTCTTTTAGAGCCCTTCAGACAAACTTAATTAAACTTGTCAGCATTGCATTCCTTTATGTATGGATAGACTGCTCCTGAAAAAGGTCAACATAAAAAGCACAAGTAGGCTTTTAACATCAAGAATGCATGCCTTCTCTTTTGACTCCTTCCCTGAAGAAGAACTTTCTGAAAAACTTACGTCCCTCTAAAAGATTACGTTGCTGGTAAAAGAATCTGGAGCTTTATGTTTCCACACGCAAGTACCATGACTTCTGTCTTACATCTGTTTAGGCAGGTTCTGGAAGGTAGGACCTTTGCTCCTACATATGTATAAATATATATATGCTATAGATGTCAATGACAATGTAGTTCTTTAAAAACTTTGGATGCCAAATGTTAGGCATCTAAGCATACATCAAAAGATACATTTTCCCTTTGAACTCAATAGGAACACTTTGAAATCAACTGCTTACGTAAGTGTCCGAATACAGAGTGGCGTGTCTCATGTTAGGTTCTTAAGGCGAAAAGTTTATCTACATCCTTACTGTTGCACTGGAGCCTGCACACACCACTACTGGCAGAAGTGCTCTGTGACAAGGCATAAACAGTACAGAATTTTCCACCTAGAAATACAGCCAGGCACTGCCACAAAAGCAAAGCTATTCTGCTCCTACTGAAAGGCAGTGGGAATTCCGTCTTCTGTCCAGTGACAGTTTGGGGATTTTTCTGGTGCTTCACCTTTCTCTTCCTCTAGAATTCTCTCAAAAATTGCAACACCTGTACATTCTTAGGGAAGGTGATGGTATACTGCAGTTCCAAAGAAAAACAGTTCATTAAGATTCATCCTCTGCTCCTAGTTGTGCCACAGACTTCATGGAGTTAGCTTGGATTCTTATTGATCTAACAGAGGAAAATATGCACTAGACTACATATAAAAGGCTTTGAAATTCCATAAATTAATTTCAGATGAAGGGAGAAGAACAGAAATATGTGTGATCTTTACAGTGCTAGAAGGAACAAGGCATTACATCATGAATGTGTCTGGTTACGTGATGTAATGAGGAGGTCAGCCTCTACCTTTCTTTTTTTTTTTTCCTATCACAGAAAGACTTGTATTTTCTATACGGCTCCAGGGACATGCGCATACATGCTGCATGCATTCATAAAACCCATACATCTGCACATCAGTTCTTTTAACCTTGTACATACCCATTGAACTGACACATGCAAACACCCAGGTGCACCTGCAAATTTTGTGGCAGCATTAATCAAAGGATAAGTTTAGACTACCTATTGGGGGAACACAAGCTAAATAGCCAGTGATTTAAGAGGCAGAAGTTCAGCTGATTTAAATCAGTATAGCACCATTAAAGTTGGATGTATCTCAATTCCTCTTAGCTGAGAATTTGATCCTAGCATACAATCTGTAAAAAAGGGGGAATAATCTTTAAGTCACACATATATGCACATGCACACACAGACACAACCCCATGGAATACAACTGCAAACTCAGTGTGTTTTTAGTATTTACTTTAAAAACAAAATAAATTCTCCATTAGTAAACTAACGTGAAACAGAGCAACACTATCATCCTTATCCATATCCACAGGATTTAAATACTTCCTGTTCTATTTATCAAGGCTCAAGTTCCTGTGTGAACTTATCAGCTGTAGCAGGATAAGCAAACTACTGAACCTAAATAAAGAAAATTAGCTCTCAACAGTACACTGCTTTCAGTATTAGATACACTATGTGCTACACTACAGAATTTGTGTGAGAAATTTAGATAAGAGGCTGTTCAATTCAGTTCCCCCTCCTAACACGATGGCAGTAGTGTTGGACGTGATCTTATGAAGATGTGACAATTTCATAGAGCTATTCTCTCTTTTTCCTCTGTTTGCAACCAAGACATGGGCATTTGGCTCAAGCAGGCAGGGTTTTCTTCAGTAAACCTGTGCTTTCAGCCAGTTGAAAGGATTAAGGAATCCAGGTCAAATTTACTGACTAATTTCATCTGGGGAAAAACAAACAAAGAGCTAGTGTCATAAAACCTCCCTCAGAGGCTGGAATTGTTCCCTCTTTACCCAATAGCTCAGTCAGAGCACTGTGGATGCATGGGAAACCTGGGCTCCACCTAGCATATTCAGGGCAGCTAACACAAAGCTCAAGCTATCGGAGGAAAGGAGACATGTTCTTGGCAGTTTAAATCTTCGGTTTTATTCACTTGGCCACAGTGTCCAAAAATGAAGTATTCTGTATCTAGTCAGACAAACCATTTCATGTCCAGTGAAGCATCACTTACCTTGCCATCTTGAAACACCCAAAAATGAACCAACTTCATTTTGTAATTTTATGCTTTTTGAAGTGCAAGCGTTGAAAATACCTACAGCCTTTTGCACTGTCCTGTACACTCTATTTAGTACCACTTAGGATGAAATCTAAATTTCAATTACTCACCATCTAAAGGGAATATGCACATATATGCATTAACTGTATCCCAGCCAAAACCAGCACATTCCCAAATACAGTCAAGTCAAATTGCCTATTCATCTTTTCTAATAGTATACAACATAAAAAAATAGTGACTGCAAAATAACATTTAATGATTTAATTCTATTCAGCATGCTGCTTTGTAGAGAAAGGTTCTTTCCTTGAAAACAAGCAGCTACAAATACTGCTTGCACATTGGTGTTCTCCCCAACCTTCAGTCCCCTTTGAGCTCCCAGATGGTCTTAATTAACATCGAGTAGTTTCTAATTTACAGCACAGGAGACATTTTGAAACTGCTGTTGAAGTAGTGTTAGTGAAACCCCAATAACCCAGATCTCACCCCCAGACAGGTACATCAATATCTTTAATTTATCTGCTTAAGTTCCTGTTGTGCTCATAAGTCTTCTTTACTGTAACATTTGTACTGTGCTTCCATAGTACCTTAACCCCCCCAAAATAAATTAGAAGTTTCACATAAAATATGTGTCAGCACATAAAGAAGCATTTATTCTTTTCCATTCTTGCATCCCCCTCCTTTGAGCTGTTTCAGCTCTGCAAATAGAGACTAACACATACAGACAACAAACTTTGTCTGGAGTATTACTAGCAGTCTTGCTTTTTCTCTCAAGCACATCACATGTTGTAAAAGCAACGTCACTGGTCCAAAGCACATAAGTGGGATACCATACATCTTTGCAACACACTTCTTATGCATCCCATCAGTCTGCTTTTCTTGTAAACAAACAGCCAAAGCAGAGTTCCACGTGTACAGCTCAGTAACTCAAAGCATAATCATCCAATAACCCCTCAAGGACTGAATGCAGATTTTCAGTCTCATTTCTAGCTAGGTTTTTAGAACAGGTCGTGCTTTACTTATGCACAAACACAGGCACAAATTCATTAATTGTCTATGACCAAAACTAAAAACAACAGAAAATGTTTTGTAAGATTATGCATGAATTGGAAACGGAAAACCATCCAGTCCCACTGGGTTCCATTTATTCCATGCGTGATATTTCCCCCTTATACCAAAATATACATACTCACCTAGAAGGACACCAGAACGACAACGTTATTAACATGCTATGTAAACATACACGAAGTATTTTGTACAGCAAGAAGGAGAAATTGGTTGTTTACCACACCAGAAAGTTTGGAAGAGCTCAATATAGGCAATTCTGCCCCTCTACTCTGCTCTGGTGAGACCTCACCTGGAGTACTGTGTTCATGTCTGGGGCCCCCCAACATAAGAAAGACATAGATCTGTCAGAGCAGGTCCAGAGGAGGGCCGCAGAAATGATCAGAGAGATGGAACACCTCTCCTATGAGGACAGGCTGAGAGAGTTGGGGTTGTTCAGCCTGGAGAAGAGAAGGCTCCAGGGAAACCTTATTGCAGCCTTATAATACTTAAAGAGGGCTTATAAGAAAGATGGGGACAGACTTTTTAGTAGGGCCTGTTGCGATAGGACAAGGGGTAATGGTTTTGAACTAAAAGAGGGCAGATTCAGACTAGATGTAAGGAAGAAATGTTTTACAATGAGGGTGGTGAAACACTGGAACAGGTTGCCCAGAGAGGTGGTGGGTGCCCCATCCCTGGAAACGTTCAAGGTCAGGTTGGATGGGGCTCTGAGCAACCTGATCTAGTTGAAGATGTCCCTGCTCACTGCAGGGGGTTGGACTAGATGACCTTTAAAGGTCCCTTCCAACCCAAACTATTCTACGATTCCATATATTTTCCTGAATGGAGAATTTTTTCCAGTAAATTATTTTTTTCCTCCTCGCATAATTAATTCTAAATCCTTGGCAATGAACTTATATTGCCCCTACTCTCTTTTTAAATGTCACAAAATAAAAATTTTAGTTTTCAAGTTAAATTGACTAGCACTAACAGTTCAGCCACACCTCAACATCCAGGTCAGCATTACTCTTTGAGAGAATCACATCAAGGAAAAGTATGTTCAGAAGAGTAAATTCTCTCAGCTGTGCACTGTTTCAGTGATAAAACTGTAAACATGGGTTAATTTAAACCAACATGGTTTAACCAATGGTGTACATCCTCATTTCAGCACCTCAGTAAGGTGCCTGATTTGTCAAAATGAGTGACCACAAGCTGTTCAATGGCTTCCCACAATTAAGGACTACATATCAAAAATTGTGTGTAAAACTACAATTAATATATGGCTTTTTTGTATATCAATCTTTTTTTCCCCTTCTCTGCTGTTCATTATCCTTCCTCCTCCTCAGCCAGTCTCTTCTAATTGTCACTCTCTTTGCAACTATCCTACCTTCCTCCTCCCACATTTCTACTTCCAGACTTCCTCCATTTTCCCATTCACAAGTGCCTATCAGTGCCTCTTACTGCATTTGCTCTGTCCCCAGCAACTTTCCCTTCATACCTTTTTATTTGTGGTATTTTTATACGAGAACAAGGCAACATAATGCCCCCCAATGATCATCATCCTTTTACATGTTTCAGTGATCCTGTTTCCCACCCCATTTTCTGTTTACACCCTTTACCTGGAACATAGTTCTTTAGAAAAAGGACTATGTCTTCTTTTGCGTTTACACAACATCTAAAACAATATGATTCAGGCCCTGACTGATGGTTTTGAGTGATTTGCAATGCATTATCACAAATCCTGAAGCTAACAATGGAGGTTTCCCCAATGCCTGTACGCACAGATTGCTCCAATTAACATTAAGGTGACATATACTAACATGAAGTGCAGCTTTGCATACATCCCCAGGGAAGTCCTTGCATACTTGCCAAAGATGGCCACAGGTTTGCTCATCATTGCCAGGAAGACTATTAAGTGGCTTCAGGAGGCACAAGGATCTAGCTCCCTTCTGAAAATGCTTTCCTTAATACACTCTCAAGGGAGACAAGGCAGATGTCTGGATATGTGTACCAAAAGGAAACAACCTGACTGGTTTAATAAACTATCCTAAATACCAGCCATAAAACAGCTGGTTTGCTTGGATCCTTGGAAAGGACAGGAAAAAAACCTCCATCAAAAAGGACTTGAATGGAAAATACCATGTTTACACACAAATATGCGTGTTGTCACTCTCTCATTTAAACTTTCTTCTCCTAACTTGTTTCCCTGCTGTGTAATTCTACCTTAGCCAAAAAAGGAAGGTCCATCAGCCAGTCAGAAACTGAACTCTGCTTTATCAGTATTTTACTTTAGCATCACTAAAAAAAAGTACATGAAGTAATATGCCTCTGTAGCAATTGTTGCTACAACTCCATTACATAAAAATGGCTGTGCAAGCAGAGGATCAGAAGCAAAAGCTGAAAGGGAAAAAGCTGAAGAGAAGGGAAAGCAAGGTGAGAGACTGCTATGAGAACACACACATGTACAGTTAAGAAAAATCTCAAATTCCTTCCTGCTACAGAAGTCAGGAAAAGACTACACACAACCACACTAAGCATACAGTAAATTTATGGCACTTTTGGAGCATGGAAATAAGCACACATATAACTTGCAAACAGACCTAATACCCTGGGAATTCTTCAGTCTCTTCATCCCAGCAACACTCTTGAAGTGCTCAGCAACAAACTGCTTCCCCACATGCATTTACATGGAAAACATTACTTGGTTTTCAGCCCATCTTTTCTTAAATCAGTATTCAAGTTTTTTTCTGATATGCTGGTAAGCAAATACCCCCACTAAAAATTTCCAAGTAGCAACCAAGATGAACAGTTTCTCCTCATTTACTCTACCAAAAACTTACTGGGTTTTTGGATGCTTTTACTTATTGAAAGTGGAAACATGACTTCAAATATTAACGTGCCTGATAATTCAGCATTATTTATCAGATGATCGCCTGGAGAATGATTGTCCTGCTTCATTATTTTCTCCTCAATCCTCCTTCCCATGAAAAAAATTACAGTTCGGTGCTCTTAACCGATGTCAAAATAAATATGATTAAGTGGTGTCTAGATTTCTCTGATCACTGCACTTTTAACTGATGAAATTAATTTATTCATAGTAAAATATAAAAGATATTTGAACTTCTGCAATCACCAAATATACACAACCCATACATCAGCCACTGATTTTCCAAGGAAACGACATCATGATATTTTAGTAAAGGAATTCAGTGCAATCCTTGATGCCTAACTACAGGATAAACTTTAATATAGATGTATTTTTTTTCTCGTTTCTTAAAAGCAGACGACTTTTCCACTTGAGACCCTGAACAGTGGCACCTGAAATTCAGACTCCCACAACCCCCAACATCCAAAGAATGACTGTTTTGCTGGTGATTTAGAGACTGTCTTTAAGTACCCTTTGATGACTGGAACACTTTCATTCCTTCATGGTTCAGACTGCTCATTTCCTTTTAAGAGTTGAAGCCTCTGTTTTCCTCTCTAGCAGATTTTTCTGTAAGGGCAAAGAACTTGCTGGGAAAATTCTTTTTCATGGAAAGGGTATGCAACAAGCTACAGAAGTAACCCTTCTTCCCAAACTCCCACAAAGCATATAGAAAGAAAACAAGACAGTTAAGAAAGTGGACTTAAAATATTAAAAACTAAGCATATGTTTGTTAATTATTGTATTAGGTGTCTTTTTTGTAGATGGATATTCTTTTCATTATCAGGGGCGACATTTTACATTTACAAAGTCACAGTGAAGGACCTGACCATACCAACATAGCTCAATATCCTTTAACTGCATCCCTAAAGCTATTTCCTACAAAACCTTACAGGACAGAACTCTAGTGGCTTCCTAAGAGCATTCTCACTGGCCTTTGGTAGGTCACAAACTGCTTGCAGTTTGATAAACAGTTACTCTGCCTTCCACTTGGACCAAACACCAGAACAATAATTTATCACTGCCAATTCAGTACTGAAGCAGCAGAATGAAGGTCCTACCTACTCCGCTGGCTCCTTTGCAAACCTGAGTGTTAGCCACAGCCGCCTCCTGAATCACAAGCACCACATTTCATGTGCCCTCTACTCAGACAGGAGATATTTTTGCACATACTTTCAGAGAGACAATTCATACATCTCAAAATCTCTTATAATGCATCTCATCATCAAGAATGTATTGAAGTGACCGCTTGACATTACCCAAAGCATTCAAACAGAACATCCAACCCATGACATTAAGAGATATTTTTAATGTTTTTCACTTCTGTCTCCCCTATCCTCTGCACCCCCACACCACCTCTTAAAACAAGGAGCTCCTTTTCTCCTCTCCAGGGAGAATGCTGACAATCAATTTGCTTTCTGAAATAGTTTTGGGATTCCAATCACTTTTGAAGTGTAAAACCAAGTATAAAGGAAATTCCCTGGAGACACGTTAGTCAATACAGTGAAATTCATGCTTAACACACAGAATGCTAATGAAGACAAGCTATGGTTATTTTACTGTAAGCCACATCATTAAAAAAGTATTAAAACTACTTATTATTTCCAAAGACTCAGTTTTAAGAGTGTACAAACCACCTGAGATGCTTATAATCATAACCTGTGCTTGAAGTGATGAAAACATTACCTCCTACAGGCCCCTCTTTTTGTCAAAGTAAAGGTAGGAAACATCTTACCCAAAATGATCTGAAAGGCACCCTATATCCAGCTTCTTCATTTGCTAGGATAAAGTATTCTGAAAGTCTGTTTCATCATTGAAACATCTCAGGACACAGATATTTCAAAAAAAAAAAGCATCCAATTTACAGGCAAATAATTCTCTAAGCAAGCAACTTTTGCAGTTTTATA
Source organism: Haliaeetus leucocephalus (assembly GCF_000737465.1). NCBI lineage: Eukaryota > Metazoa > Chordata > Aves > Accipitriformes > Accipitridae > Haliaeetus > Haliaeetus leucocephalus. The sequence continues at coordinate 15,417,968 of NW_010972576.1, forward strand.
CCCTTTACTATCATTTTTTTTTTCATAGCATCACCGTTTTTTTGCACTATCCCCTTTAAATCCAATATAAAGAGTTGTGTAACCTAAGCCAGCTTCATTTGCCTAAATAATGATAGAAATAGTCCTGTAGTCTTCATTTCAAAAGTGACCCCCCCCTTTTTTTTTAACTTAACTTGAAAGCTGTCTCACAGTTGAATTCAAAGACAAACTTTTGCCCTCCGTCTGAAACGCAATTAAAAAGTAAATCAGCTAACCATTAAGAACACTTTCAAGTTCTATTTTAGCATTTTAAAGCTATTAACATGCACTGCAGTTACACAAAGCAAAAAGACACTTTCTCCCCCTCCCCCCATTAATAATATGAAATGTTAATCCACAATATCAAACACACATGCGGTGGCTAACTCAGTTATACCATTATGGTTTTACATGAATAAACAAGCTGAGGAGTTCATACAAGATACTTCGTGTATCTACATTTATTATTAAACCTTAACCCAAAACCTAAGTAGATCTATCTTCAAAGACTATGGAAGAAAGCATGTGGTTCTCGGGGATGATAAGATTAAAAAAGCCATTTTTTCCCAGCTCTCCACAGGTTTGATGGGATGCTATAGCTGCCTGTACAATTCAGTTTAGCTTTTCTTTACTGCAATGTACATCTGAATTTGCTTAATGCTGAGCCTAACTGGTGTGGAAACTGATGGGTTTGTCTTGTTTGACAAGCAGGCCCAGGTTAATCTAAATATTTAAACTACTGATCAGCAGCATTCCTGAAGTGTGTATATTTGGCTCAAGTCTAGTCTCTGGTAAATTAACAGACTAATGCTGTCAACACATATGGCAATATTCCAGAATTACAGATGTAGAAATGACAGCAGAAATGGTTGCACCTTTCTATGCATCAGGGACAATTAGCAGTTACCTGCAATCAGGTAAGAATTAAGCTAATCATCTCTGTATTAGATCAGACAGAACTCTGACTTCAGGGGGTTATTCTCAATCTACTTTAGTATAAAGGAACAATACCTGTCCTTCAAAAATAAGTGTAAAAGCAAGAAAATAAACTGAGTGCTGTGTACCAAACATGCCCTCAGTACAATAGCCTGAGCAGTTTGCTCTGCCAGTGTGACCAACTTGTTATGCTTTGAGTCTGCTGCTCTGAAGACCATCTCCATTGAGTAAGGACCCCTCTGATTTTGAGGCTGCTCACTTATGAGGGCTCTTTGGTTTTCTTGGTGGTGATAGATTTTTGGGTGTTGCAAGGTGCTTTTATTTTTTTGGGGGGGGGTGTTTTTAGCTTGAGGGCCTAGCTTTCACTGTTATTTGAATACAATGTAATAAGCTTGAAACATCATGTCCTCAAAAAAGAACACACACATTTCAACAGGTTAGGTGGGTACATTCAGCATCTGATACATTAAGGCAACTTTCAAATTGCTTCAAAGTTTAAATTCATTGGTGACAGCCAAAAGATTCAGCTGAATTTACCAACCTCTATTGAACTTAAAGGCTTTTCCAACAAATACGCAAGATCAAAGCTTTTGGATACAAAGCAGATAACACATCCAGAGAGCTCAGTGTCACAAAGAGAACTGGGGGTGGAGGGAAGGAAAATAACTGTCATCAGCTTTCTCTGTGGTTTCATAGTTCAGGAATCCTTTCAGGTGCATTTCCAGTGACAATACAACAATTTCTGACCTACAATCGCTTCCTTTTTATATATGAAGCAAGATGCTTTTATAGGCACACTGTCTAGTACTACTCATATGGTTCATATGGAGGGTCCAAAATTAGCTTTTTTTACTCTATATTCCTTCAAGGGATCTAATTAAAAAACTGCATTTCCATTAAATATCATATGCACTTCCATAGACTTTTTTTGCAAAATTACAGCAATTGTCTATGATATGGAAATCCAGAAGTTTTTCATTATACTTTTCCCTCCTCCCACCGCATATTGTATTTTACACATCTGGAACCAGTAGAAAAGCTATAGTATTAGTATGGGCAATAAGAATCACAGCAAATCCACTTACAGTATAGACATGCTGTTCCAAAAAAATACTGCCAGTAATGGACTTTTTTTTTCCCCTCCAAAGTTCACATAACTTCTGAGGAACAACAGAACTATTCTTCACTAACAGGCAATGCAGAAACATACATACACAGACAGAAAGGTGTAACACCTCTTGATTATTGGGTATTTCTGCAAAATCAGACCACTCAGTAACCTGCAATCACATCAGTCAGTAGCAGTACTATGGACAATGCTCAGGAGCAGCTACACAGAAGAGGAAAAAAAGTTTTATTTAGTTTGGCTTTTTATCATCTTTTTACTTCTGAGCAGGTACTGTGATTGTATCCCCTCCTCTTAACCTTGAGTGTCCCCTTTTACACCCATTCATACCCACAGTTATATACAAGGTTCAATTTTAACAATTTTTCCTTTCCAGCCAAAAGACTACTATAAACAAATTTCGCCGTAGAGGCATGCCTACCTGCTTTTTATCATCTCTCAGAAAAACAACCCTGAGACTTGAAAAAGCAATAGATGCCTGTAAGCTCTATGCACCCGAGTAATTATTGTAATTAATATTCTAAGAAGTACAAACTAGTGCAACAGGTAGTGATGACACCAGATTAAGTGTGCAGAACACCTGCTTGCTGATATGTTTTACAACCTGTGAGATTTGTATTACTGGCTGCAATGCCACATAAGTTTTCCTTTTTATCTTCACAAATAGCACTTTTATCTATAAGCAATCTCAAATTTAGCAACCATATTGGGCAAACAAACAAATACGGCAATTTATCTTTAACACATCCTACTTTTGAAAAAGATTATATGGTTCCAGAACTGGGATCAATGAAATAGTCCTAAGACAGAACATGTCTGGTTCATTGCAGCACTACTCCAAGCCCATCCTTCTGTTCCAAGATAACTGTATTAGCTGAGGGAGGTTTTGTTTGCCGTTGGATACTTTTACAGTACCTTTCATCAGTTTCTGGAGAGTGAATTAAAAAGGCAAGCAGTTTTCCTGCAATACATTTAGTCGCTTTAAAGCAAACCCACAAGTTGTGGAGGAACATACTCAAACATATCTGGTTATGCGGAGACATTTCAAGAGGGAGGTATGAGAAATCTGGGATGACCCTAGCACTGCAATTGCCATTACACCTAGGAAAAAAAGTAAAATTCAGAACAAACACCACTTTAAACTTTCTTATTATTGCGATTGATTTTAAGCACCTTTCACTAAGAAGCAGAATGAAGTTGAACATTCACAGATCACAAGACAAGAACTCTTTGTCCCAATGTTCCTCCTTTAGCTTCTCTTCATTTGTTAGACTGTTTTACAACTGTGTCTCCTACTATCCCTACTGCTAACACCAACTTCTCATCTCATAAGACGAAAATAACTCTTACAGACATTTTGCTTAGGCAGATGGAAATACTCTTGTAAAGCAACTTCAGAAAAAGTCTCCCAACATAATATCAGAAGCTACCACACACTTTAGGTGTAATGAAATGCTAGTAGCCCTTCCTAGAAATTCTGTGTTGGGCTTGGGGGTTTTTTTAGCAATCATGTTAGTTTCTTAAAACTGTGCCAGTTTGTTTCAGATGGGGGTAAATTAATTTTTCAGGGTCCAATCCCAGATTTTTGATTCAAATTTCAGCTTAAACAAAGAAACAAAAAAAATCTCAGCTGCAACTACCACATTGTGCTGAAAATATACATTTGTTCAGATTCTCACAAAACTCACCTCAGAAATCAGATCATATTCTTCATCAAAGAAGGTTTGTTAAACTCGGATTTAGACTGAGATTGGGGAGTTTAAACTGTCGGACTATTTTCTAGCCAGGAAAAAAACAACATGCTGACATGCAACTTGACAAAAGGTCTTATAGCAACTTCATCTTCCTACAAAAATTGCTTTTCAGAGGCTTTTAATACTGCTTGCAATAAATGGAGGATCTGAGGTCTGCAGGGGGTGGATAACTCTTTGTAGTGTTCTCAAATCCTCTTATTCCACCCACTCTGAGAACTCTACAGCCCAAGTTTAATGAGTAAGTGTACTGCAATTCCACTGCAAAGCTCAGCCATATTTCCACCCCCAAAAAATCCCAAAACACCCAAACCCAAATCCTTCTTCTTTTGCAACTGCTCTACAGAATCAGGCCTTGAAGTACTAGTTTGAAGTCACGTGCCTATGCATCACTGTGTCTCAGCCTCTGAAGTGCATTCTATCTTCAAATAATGAATGTCCTTTATTGTTTCAGGGCAAATCATGTTGTCTGTGTTGCATGAAGGATGTGTGAATATTCAGCAAACAAACTGATGATTCATTATGGCCTTGAACAGCTATAGGACTTAATCATAATCCCAAGCAAATCTGATCATTTGTAAAATCATTTTTTAAGAAATATAATTAAAGTTTTGTATTCATGCATCATGCTCAGATGGTGACATTTCTGACATTTTCAATTTGAGCAATGTCACTAAGATGGAGAGGTCTGAGATCTACTCATTTCAGCAGAGCCCTGTTACATGCCAGTACCTACTTTAAATAACCAGAATTTTTAAAAGCCTAACCACTGTCTGTGCAGCTATTTTTTGTTTGTCTTCACAGATCATTGACCCATTCTAATATTTTGGAAGTGAAAGAGTCCAAAGTGCTCAGAGTCTAGACTAAATGCTCTTGGTTTGATGCTTCTTTTATTAAGTCTGGTACAACTGGGCTGCACTACAGGCACAGTAACATTGCCAAAAGAATAGCAATTTTCAGTTGTGCATGAGACTGCTGAGGATAACTGTGAGTGTATTCTTCATACATTTGATGAAAAAAAAAAAGATACTTGGCTCTTACTGTATGATGTCTTGGCCCTAGTTTAACAAAGCATTTAAATGTGTGCGTATGTGTTCGTAAGGCAAGATGTATGACACACATCATAGTAAGGACTTACACTTAGACTGATTTCAGCACCTTGTGCCCTTTTCAATTAAGTCAGTGAGAAGCAGGTTCCAGAACAGCTTCAAAAATCCAACCGTCTCTTACTATTTAAAATTCCAGATCTCCCACTTGCATTAAAATTACTGGCCATATAGCACTTCAGAAGAATCAAGAACTATACAGAAAATAGTAACTTTATCGTATCCAGTTAAAATTCATGAAGTAGTATGAAAACGTAAGTACATGAGTATTATGAAAATATAAAACTTGTACAAACCAAAGCCGTGAAATTGGATAAAGTAAAGCACCCATCTGTTACAGGCAGACAACGCTAAAGAACAAGGTTCAATTCAAAGGATGTTGAAGTATTTTTATCACCTTAAGCAAGGCTGGCTGAAGGAGCCTCTGTTTTCTTTCTTTAGTCCTTGCTATTTCTACCTCCATGCATTTTCTCTAGGTAGTCTCCAACTTTTCCAGTTCAATAGTATGACCAAGATGGAGAAGTCCATACTTCAGAGTTCAGTGATAACATCTAGCATCTGCCTAGCTATCTCTTCTTTCTCAACTCAACACTGAGTTACTAGAGTAACTCAGTGTTATGTCCAACATAAAAATAGACATCCTGATCCTTCCATCACAAGACTTCTCTCCACATCTCCCGACTCAAGAGCAGTGAATAAATTCCTGGTCACTCAGGAACATAGTTTGTACATCATCTTGGATTCAAGCCAGATGTGAGGACCTATATGGAATTCTATGCCTAAATCTCTTCTCTCTCCCATTTCTCTGTTGGCACTCCTTTCTCTAATGGATCAACGCTTAACTTCAAGTTCTTCCACATTCCCAGTAATCTCATCTCCAAAACATCAGTTTCGATGCCTAAACAGCAAACAGCAGTGTCTGCCCACTTTTGTTTTTTCTAGTTTTCAAAGCAGTGCCTTTCAAAATAGCTTTCCCAACCTGCCCTTCCCATTTTGTAGGGCATTTTCAAAGATCTGCAAAGCTTCCTTATTATCTTTCTTAAAGTCTCACTTAAAAAGACAAACCCTCTACTTTCCTGCTACAAGACAAGGTAATCAAACAAAACTTGACAGCACTAATGGTGCTAATTTGATCAAATGATTTCCTAATATACTAACTAAAATTGCCCCACTGTTTACATATTCTCCCTACGAGCCTGTACTGAATTTACCTTTTCCTGTTACCTCACACTTAAATTGTAAACTGTCAGGAGTAGAGACTGCCTCTCCCTTCCCCCACCTCCCCACTTTGTTCATACAATACTTGGGGCAACAAAATCTTGGTCCCAGCAGAGTTCCTAAGCACTATGGTAATATTAAAAGGAATAAACACATTATACAAAAGACTACCCCTATATATCACTTGTTGATCACTATTGTAATCTGTTCTATATAGAAAATACCACCTTAAGAACTTCCTAGTAATGTTAACTGAATTTGGAATGGTAACACAATTCAGTACTGTATATGGAAATATACCATCTCTCTACCAAGACCATATTCCTACCTTTGCACGAAGCTAGGGCTGTTCTTTCAAAATTCATCCTCTTGGCAGTTTATTGCCAATTATACTTACCAGGATTAGAATATTATTTGGTGTCACAATGATACACTCACAAATGAAGCAAGTCTTAAGTTTTGTAATGGTGCTTTTTCATGGGGTAGGGGTTTTTTTGGTTTTGGCATTGTTTGGGGTTTTGTGTGGGTTTTTTTTTTTGGGTTTTTGGGGGGGGGGGGGGGTTGGTTTACAGAATATACACCGAAATGAGCAAACTTTCCAGTCAACAGCTGCCAATTGTTACACAACATTACTATAACATTTTTAGGGTTAACAATGTAGAATAGTCCAGGTCTTGGGAAATGGCAAAGATGTTATTTAAAGTAACGAAGATTTCCTAACTCAAAGTTACTGATGACATGTGAAAGTTTCCTCGGCAGTGCACAGGTACAATGTGGGAAACTGCTTCACTTTTCAGTGATCAAGTAGCTGCTGCATTCTTTAAAATTCACTAAATGTCATCAACATTCTGCTCTGTATGAAAAGAAAAGAAAACAAACAAACCAGTCCCAAAAATACGCTAAAACTGCTGACAGTTACAAAACCCTCTCAAACTGATTTAATGAAAATCATTACTTAGCTTTTCAATACTGTTACAGCATAATTCAGATGTTTGTTATTTTAGACTCACATTTCTAAGCTGTAATAAAATAACAAGTGTTGTTCTAAGATATACCTATATAACATTCATTTTAAAAGTTAAATTGCTTAAATCTTAAGGATAGACTATAATCCACTGGTTACAAGAAACAGCCCCCTAACTGACATATTCACACAATTTTTATGCACCTTTGCACTTTCATAAAAGAGAAATAGCCATCCCCTCCATTTGAATGAATCTAGATCACAAAGACATTTCCTTTTTTCCCCCTTCACACTAACAAATCCCCCAAAGACTACAGACAAGTTTCCCATCACCACAGGGGTGCAAAGGCCAAAAAGCAAACTTAATGAGGCCAAACGGAGGCCTTCTCTTGCAGAAATGTTAATCTTACTCTTAAGAGAAACAGAAAGGTAAAGAGAACCCCACAAAATCTGTAAGTGTACAAAATCACTTGTAATAAAAACGTTTACAGCATTTCTTTTGACCAAGGTTATCATGAAGGGCTTTAATTCTGAGAGACTAGTGGGAATACAGTTCCTCTTATTAAAATATATTAATTAGCGTAATATATACAGTTGTCTCCTTTGAAAAGCAAACTAAACCCATGAGAGTAACAGCAGGGTCCTGCAAGGACCCGCCCACCATCTTGGATTTACTCCTCTGAGGATGGAGTCCCAGAAGCTGCCTCTGAAGTTTCATTTCTTTTCATGTTTAAAACCTTCATTTACAGGCATAAATAACAATGGCATAATCATTAGCAGCAACAAAGCTCAAACTTCATCAAGAACTTGCTGTCATTCTGATAACAACTCTCAAAATAGAAAGGCTTATCTACAAATTGGCATCTAGCTTTCAAATTGCGGATTGTCAATGAAATCCCTAAATATATTTCCCAGGTCTGAAACGTGACTGTTGTTAAGACACTGGTCTTAGTGCTTCATTTTATATGTGCCCATAATGGTGCTTATTTGGTTTATAGGGATATCTTGATCCCTAGAGTTTGCAGCAGCAATGTAAGTACGATTTCCAAAAATATTAACCCATGTGCTGGCTGATTGACAAATAGCAAGTTTTAGCAGTCAGCAACTGCCTCTGAACAGCTTATTTCAGGTGAAAGTAATTTTAAAGCATAATTTTGGATACCAGTTTAGATGGTAAGCTGTAAGTGCCCACCACAAAAGACATCATCTCTACCTGAACACCACTCCAAGAAACAAATTACTACAGGTTGCAAGTGTGTTTTGGTGAAAAATTACTGTGTTCACAGCTGACAATTATATTTTCATTTTTATGTTTGATTTACACATAGATATATCTGTATCCGGTCTATATTTTTCTGCAGCTCTGCTACTGTCCAATAGATACAGCAGTAAATGTAGAGATGTTCTTAAAAAAAAAAGAAAAAAAACAATCTATAATCTATTTAAGAAGAAAACCCACAACACCAAACAAGATAATTTTTATTTTCATGCACACTACTGCCATAAAGCCTGTGTAAGTCAAAACATATCAGTCATTTCACTGGCAGAGACCTCTGTAACATGAACTTATGAGGGTTAGCATGGATGAGAATGATTAGCTTTGTAACTCATGCAACAATTCTGGTGATGCCTAAGGAGAAATAGTAGCCAGCTTACCCTGCTGTTGACAGGACTAGGAATAATCATATTTTTTGTCACTGAAGTCAATTATACTTCATGTCTTCATACACAGACGGAGCAGACAGTCAGTGAAGGTGTTAATTTTACAAGCCAGTTTTTAGAATTCAGCCACACTTTAAAGTCATGTTTGTTTAATCACTGCTGCCACCTCATATATACAGAAATGATGCCAACAGTACTATGCTTTTGACTGCAACCTTTTTTCATAAAAGGCACAGAAAGCACCAAGCTTGCTCAAACTGTGACTCAAACCAAATAGAAGCTCCCCTTACTGTGAGGCCCTTGGTTTTTCTGAACCTAAGGAGCATTCATCCACCATTCCAGCATTTAGCTAGCCATGCCAACTTCTTAAAGTTTTAAGGAAGACATAGGGAGAAATGAGGAAAAACACATCAGACTTAAATTCTTTAAATCTTGCAAAAGGCTTCCCATTAAATTAATCTGTGAAGAACGAAACAGGTAAAGAAGGTTTATGGGGAAAGAGGAATAAAGAAATACAGCAAGCAGACCCATTCCAGGTTCCATACATACGTAAAAAGACAGCTTTTTCAAGTGTTCCTCTAAGATATTTCCTAACAATTTCAGAAGTATTGAGGATTTGGAGAGGTATATTCTATCCTCTTATTAATATGTTTTATTGTTTATTATCTACTGTATCAGTGATCATAATTTCAGAATACACTGTGTCAAAAAAAAAAAAAAAAAAAACACAACAGAAAAAAAAAAACTACACACAGTTTCTCCAAACACTACCATAACATATTGAGTCAGCAACAGCACACAAGAAAAAAAGCACTATGAAACTTAACTCACTCTCATACCTCCTGTGGCATGTTTGCTTTTTTTACTTCACAGTCTACCAACCAAGCATTTACTAGAGCTGTACTTGCTTGACTTCTGTGTAAAAATATCAAAGATACACACAGACTCACTGAAATCAAACTAAGAATTATTACCAAAAAAACCCCACATACATGCCAAATAGAAAGAAACCAAACACTGGCAAGCAAGTCTACAAAAATTTGGTCACTATGCTACTAAAACAAATATATGTCCAAAAAGCATGCCCCTCTCCCCCAGATCACGTTAGCAGCAGAAATGGGTTTTTTAAGTTTTATCTTGACAATTTAGAGAATTACCCATCAGCTTTAAAAGCTATGAGTTTCTTGAAATAAAATCATCTGACTGCAATATTTCAGTACGACCATACTATGCAACAACAGAAAACTGGAAAAAAAGAGTACTGCCAACCTCTTACCTTCTCAGGACCTTTTTCCCATACAAAAGCAGTACTTCCTAGCCCCGGCTTTTGAGCTATATTTCTCCTTTCTGATGTTGGGACAAAAAAATTATACATTTCTGATATTAATGTTACACCTATACCTACACACAGTCTATCTTTTAAATTGAATTCAAGTGTAAGATGACAGTGAACAAATCCTGGGGTTCTAAAAAGTAGTATCTATGAAAGGAATCAATGAAGCAATGATATCCGCCACAAGCAATGAATCAATATTTAACTTGCAAGCCGTTTAACTTTTGAGCAACTGACAAACAACACTGGAAGTAATTTCCAAAGATCATCTCAACTACTTCCATAAAGTAAGAGCAAAAGTTATCAATATCACTCCTGACAGATATTTACAAGTCTGTTCTTAAAAACACCTTGTGACGGATTTGCTATAACCAAATAGAATGGGTTCTGCTGCTTACATTGTCTTCTGCAGAGAGAACAAGAAATAAACACGCAGCTTACTTTTCCTTCTTTCTTTTGCAGTTGACTTTTAGGTCTTTGAAAACTTACTCCTCCCCACAGTTGTATCTGTTCTAATCCAAACCACTCCAGTTCCGAAACTCCCTTGTACCCACAGACTTTCTTCTGATGGCTGTTGTAGCTGTGCTCTGGACTCTCCTCATTTGAGGCATGTTTGTATTTAAATGCTTCCCAGAACTGGACGAAATTCTGCGAGTGGTACCTTACCAATTCAGAGTGGAAGAGCTATTTCATACAGACAGTCTGTTTCAATATACCTGCATTCTGTTCGTCATTTCTCATAAGAGTGTAACACTTCACTTATGCTTAGCTTGCGGTTGACTATAAACCCCAGAAATTTCTTTGGAATAGCTACTTTATCAGTGTCTGTACAGAAAGCTTATTTACATCCAAAATATTTTGTACCCAGCCTTACTCAACTGTACCCTACTTTTTTCAGATTATTTCTCCACTTCAGGATTCTTGTAACCCTTTCAATTGTGAGACATCTGGATTCTAGTTCTGTCCTCAAGTATATTTGCAGATCCTCCCAGGTTGTTCCAGAAACTAAGACACACAGAAAGCAACCATGGAAGGAAGAAAAAATGTCTTTCAATTTCAGTGTAACTAAAACACTTCTCACTAGCTCACCTGTTAAACCAAGAATCAAAGCAGTGCCAGACAGCTAAAAAGAATATGTAGATGAGTTGAAATATGCAAATCATGGCATAAATTATTCTGGTGAGAATATGGTAGATAAAGGGGAGGGGAAAAAAGTTTTCTATAAGAACAGGGTGTGCTTTTTTATTTTTGGTACTATACCATTGGCAAACAATTCATTAAAACAAGAAACATGCAGGAAAAATGCAGTTTTCAAAGTACTACTGACTTAAAAAGAACAAATTTTATCCTAAAGTAACTTCTTTTATTAACTTCTAATAACTGTGAATATCTAAAATATTACCATAAAATAAAAAGTTATTCACTTGTCATCATTTGCTTACGAGAACCCATCAGACCTCCAGAAAAGTGCATTAGAAACTTTGATACAATATAAAGTTACAAGCCTAGGTATTTGAAAGATGTTAAGAAATCCAGTGGGACAATAAAGGATCATGCAAACCCAACCTGCTAAATTTTTATTTACTTAAGTGCAAAAAGGAAAAGCCAACTTTGATAGACATCAGCAATAAATGAGATATGATCCAGGCTACATTTGTTACATGAGTAAGACTTTCTTTTTTTTTTTTTTTTTTAATGCTTCAAGACTAATGGAAGGCAGGGGAAATCTGTAAATTTGAATGTGACAACTGGAGATTCAAGTGCTAATCTAAATTCTTAAAGCCAAAAATTCAGGAAAAAAAGAAGAGCTATAAGCATATACGCATGGACAGGAGTGCACCAATATATCTGTATAGCTGCACATGCAAATAAGTAGCTAAGAACCTAACACCTCATATATATGTAATACCTACCCTATTAGCACATCCAGCCAACAGCAATATACATCTGTTTGGGGAACTTGCACCTTCTTTCTAGAAAATGCAGTCCAGTCGTTATTTTAATGGGCAAGAAGAAAGTAACTTAGAAATGTCTCACCTTATTAACCAAGACTTTCTTTCCTGCCTATATGTCCTTACATCTCAACAGCCATCTCTACATGCAAAGAAGAATCTCCCTAGAAACCAAATAAACAACAGAAGTGCAAATGGCATGTTCTGCCTCCTAATTCATCAGAAGCACTACCTCAAAAGCTTTATTAATGACAGTGATTCCTGATGGGAGGCAGGGAGAAGGGAACTTTACACTGAATACAGCTTTGTTTTTTACTTATTAGCATGAGTTGCAATGCTGCCAAATAGAAAAAAAAAAAAAAAAAACAAAACCACAAAACCAACTCTCTCATCTGCAAACAAAACAAAACACATGTATGAAAGTCATAGAAGTCACTTTTTCAAAGTAACCTTTTTTCATGTATCTTAACTATAATTGGCTTAAACAAATAGAGTTTCTAATTCAAAATCAAGGTCAGTCTAATAAGTGTAGTAGTGATGGTAGAGTACCACAGATCCATCAGGAAAAACACACTGAGCTATTTTAAGCTGTTTGTTGTAGTAGTATAAGGGGGTTAGAATAAGTGCAATGGACTGGAAATCCAGCCCAGTAACAACCCAGATCTTGTATACTGTGCAAAACAGATCGTAACCCTTGAAAATAAAGTATTTCAGTATGAGCAGAACTCCATCACCAACCATTAAATATGTAAAAACCTTAATGCTGGATTTACCAGCTAGATACATCCTAGATATCTAGTTTGTATCCATCCAACAACAAAAAGCAAATGACACCAATGAATAAAGGCAAATATTTTTCAATAACTGTGGTGTATTTCAACAATTCTGTGAAGTACTTCATCATATGAATACTGCAACTTTCTCTAGTTCTCATTCAAGTCAAATGAAAATACTTCTACCCAATCAAGCAATATGAGATCAAGTCTCCAGAGAAAAATCATTTCTGATTCCATATTGTCCTGGTTTTGGCTGGGATAGAGTTAATTTCTTCCTAGTAGCTGGTATAGTGCTATGTTTTGGATTTAGTGTGAGAATAATGTTGTTAACACGCTGATGTTTTCTGTTGTTGCCAAGTAATGTTTAGACTAAGTCAAGGATTTTTCAGCCTCTCATGCCCAGCCAGCAAGAAGGCTGGAGGGGCACAAGAACCTGGGAGGGGACACAGCCAGGGCAGCAAAATGGCCAACAGGGTATTCCATACCATGTGACGTCATGTTGAACAATAAAACTGGGGGAAGTTGGCCGGGGGGTGGCAGCCTGCTGCTCCGGGACTGGCTGAGCATCAGTCAGCAGGGGGTGAGCAATTGCACTGTGCATCACTTGTTTTGTATATTCTTTTATCATTATTATTTTCCCTTCCTTGTCTGTCCTATTAAATTGTCTTTATCTCAACCCACGAGTTTTACCTTTTTTCCAATTCTGTATCCCATCCCACTGCAGGGGAGTGAGCGAACAGCTGCGTGGTGTTTAGCTGCCTGCTGGGTTAAACCAAAACATATAATAAGATAAAATTTCACAAGGTTAGCTGCAAGGAGCTGTTTTTCCTCTCACCTTAAGGGTACACACTTGGATAAAATGGGTAATGACTTCTGTAAAAAGGCTAGAAGAAAACACTAATAAAACTCTGAGCATTCTATTCCTCCACTCCCTTGATACCCTGTAAGACCACAAGCATCTAGTAATGCTGTACAGCACTGAGGGATGCTTTTTTGCCTATAGCCAATCTCCTGTTTCGCTCAGTCATTTATCAAACTTTTAATGAAAAACTTTCTTGTGAAAATGGGGGCTTTTTTGGTTTTGGTTTGTTTGGGCTTTTTTTAAAGTTTCACTTCAGAAAAATCAAGAGTTATTTGTTCACAGACAAACTTTTTTGCAGTTTTCCATCACCTTTCCTAGCAAATAAGGCTCCAAGACTTTTCAACTTCCAAATTTATATAAGAATACTATAACTTCCAAGGGTAGAACATTTTTGCTAGTTCTCCTTTTGTTTAACAAAATTTCCACTGATTGTCTGTTCAGCGATTTATTTGGTTTTTAAGCAAAAAATTTGGTTTATCTATAATACACAACCATATACCCTAGCTCAGATGCCAAGTTTTCGAACAGTAATTACTGAAAAATACACTAAACGTGAGAACAGGTTGGAAAGAGAACTTATTGCTAACAACACTACTAAGTACACTTTGACCCTACAGCTCATCTTTTCAGGCAAAATTTTCGAATCATTGTTTCCATTAAACGTATTCAGCTGTTGGCAGCCAAGTAAACCAGCAAGATCTGTATTTACTCTTACTCCTGATGCGTACAGTGAATGGACAAATAGAAGTGATATTAACATATTATCACTAAAAGATATTGTCATTGACCACAATAACAGTTGTTCCACTCGGGGAAAAGGAAAAAAAAAAAATCATACTAACTTTAAGTATGTCATGTAGGAATAAAGACTCCCAACTTCAATCTCATTATTTTGTAACTGTTCTTAGCTGACAGCAGAATAAGAAATCAATTCTTTCTCCCTGTAGTTAAACCAAGAGGTATTTTTAGACTCTAAAAAGGCCAATGTCAAAAGTTCGTTTTTTGTACACAACTGAAAAAGAAAATTAATTGAATGGTAAGATGTAGCATATTTAATGAATGCAAATGAACACGAGCTGCCTGCTGTTGGCCAATACATCAGCAGTTATACTTTGCAGTATGTTTAGGAAAATTAATTTCTTGTGTACCTTCTTTGCTAATCAAAGAGCATATAATTAACTTTGTAGAAAAAATTGTCATTTTATTCAGTTCAATCATTTGACAGCACAACTAAAAAAAATAACTGTATTTTATCAAACCACAACCAACAGGGATTTGGAACTACTGGTTCTAGCCTTCCTTTTGATTGCATTTCAGAAAGAAAGTGGGGGCTAGTTATATAGAAAGTACATATGTATACAATGACATCCTTTATGAAGCTATTGTTTTACCAAGAACCCCGTTTCACTTCACAAAAGGGCAGTCTTGACCTCTCAGCAAAGCATCTGAAAGGAAAGTAGCAACAAGTAAATGTCCCCTTGCTGTGCCTACGAAAAGTGTATGCTCCCATCACAAAGCAGCCATACAATCTCAGTTGGTGTGGATGCAAGTGCTGGTGCTATTATATATTCTGCTTACTATCAAGTGGAGAAAACCATCTGTCCATTTTCGATCAAAAGGACCCCCACGAACCTCTCCTCACAGATCACTATAGATTCCTCCCGGACTTTAAACTGATGCCTATCTGTCACAAAAAGTCCTCCTCAAGCCACTTTTACTCAGCAGCTTCATAGGGTTTAGACTGAGGTGACCAATCACAACCTAACAAAAAGATTAGTGTGCCTGAACACACACAACACAATACAGAGATGTGAGTAACCCTCTTTGCCATCTCCAGCAACACAGCTTAAAAAACGCTGAAGGCAGTCAAAGAGAGATAATGCTTGGGCATCTGAAAGAAAGATGACAATTTGAAGAGATATCTGTCTTCATTTGAAAACAAGTGTTCTTTAGAACCAGCAGGAATTTTCCCAGTCAGAAAAATTTTAGCTGCATTAGTCCCTATCCAAGTGCTATTATTAGTAACTAAGCTAAACAATTGCAGTTCATCTCAAACTATGATTAATGGCAACATAATAATCTCGTGCCCCACCAATCTTTTTCTGTAAAGTCTCACACTTTACAAGACAAACACACATGTGATGGGAATATGTGGTCACTAGGCTACTAAGCCAAACATATAAACGACATGCCTCAGGAAAAAAAGAAATCTGGGACCATAATTAAAATCTGGTTCTAGCAAAAATACCAGTCCACAGGAGGGATCAGAGTTCAGACCCTAGCTGTTGTCCCTCCTGCTCTACACAAAGCAAGAAATCAGAGAGATAAAGGACTCACAGCAACATGATCAAGCAAGGAGGGATGATAAGTCAAGCCCATCCCTGTGCCTTTAGGACTTCAGCATCAACTTCTACCACAGAGCATTGGTCTTGACACTTTAATATGTTTCAACAGACACAAATAACATGCAGAGTGTGGTAGCTCCTATGGGCTTTGTGGAACACTGCTACAGCACAAAGGAAGCCAGCACATGCACTATTTTCATGCTTCTGCTTGTGCAGTGTTACTACCAGACCAGAAGAGAGTGATGTAGAATTGGAAAGAGTTATGATCACTCCCTTGTTTAGGGAATAACTTACTACTAGTTCACACCAGCCTCCATCTTCCTATAAATTCCTTCCTTGTCAGCTCCATGCAGCAGGATAACACCCTCTGTCAGGAGGGCAACATGCAGGTCATGCATTCTCCCTGCTCACCATTTTTCAGTAGAAGTTGAGGGTGTGCGATGACTACTTGCCTATACACATCATCTAGGAGACAGCCCAGAAATAAGAGGCACTTACCCCACCTTGTGCCATTGTTCAAGTCCCCAGCCAATCTGTCCTTTAATCCATTAAATCTAGACATCTTAGATGAGTACACAATGTCTACAAAATGTGCTTCAGTAGAAGACATCCCACAGACATGTCACCTTTTTTTTTTCCCTCTTGACATCACTGCATTTGCTAAGCTTTGAGAAGCCTTTTCAGCAGTTTACACTTCAACATATCCTGCTGTCATCCACTGCTCAGACTGAGTGAACAATAAGTACTATCTGAGATAACCCCTAAATTACCAAAATCCACCCTGAGCTAACCTTTCCCAGATGCTGCAGAGAAAAGCTGTATGGTAAAACGTTAAGAGGAAAAAAAAGTAAAACAGCCTTTTAAGACTGTGTCAAGCCTTAATTCTTCTTTATTAGGCTATCTTGGAAGACTGTCTTAGGAAGCTATGAACAAACCAGGCGCTTTGTCTCTACTATGGTGTATTCTTCCTCACTTATCTCAGTCTTTGAAAACTAGATTTTTCTGAGTATGGGTGTTTCTTTTAACAACATAGGCTGAGTTATTCTCCCCTCTGCTAGCACACTCCTGAAGCACGTTGACAATAACTTCTTGGTGCAGGTACTAAGGGAGCTCACTAGGAAAGTTGCCCTCCTACTTTTGTTGTTTGTAAACAGAGGGGGACTTGTGGGTGAAGTGGCGATTGGTGGCTGTCTCGGTCACAGTGACCATGAAGTAGTTGAGTTTCACATCATTGGTGATAGGAGAAAAACTGCCAGCAAAACTCTGACCCTAGATATGGTGAGAGCAGACTTCAGGCTGCTGAAGGAGCTAGTCAGTAAAGTCCCCTGGGAATGTGCTTTTGATGGTACTGGGATCCATGAATGCTGGTCACTTTTTAAGAGCCATCTCTTAAGAGGGTAGGAGCAGGCAATTCCAAAGTGTTGGAAGTCAAGCAAGCGGGGCAGAAAGCCAGCTTGGCTGAGCAGAGATGATCTAGAAGGAAAGCGTATGGACGCTGGAAGCAAGTACAGGCAACATGGGAGGACTACAGAGATGCTCTTCGCCACTGTAGGGAGAAAATTTGTGCAGCCAAAGCTCGATTAGCATTCAAGGTGGCCAGCACTGTGAAGGACAACAAAAAGGGCTTTTTAAAAATACGTTAACAGCAAAAGGAGGATCAGAGATAACATTGGTCCATGACTTGATGAGGTCGGTCACCTCACAAATAGGGACGTAGACAAAGTGGAGACATTTAATGCTTTCTTCACCTCTGTCTTCAACACCGATAATGGGCCCTGGGACTCCAGAGCCCAGGGTTGGAAGACCGTGACTAGGGGGATGATAAACTCCCAGCCAACCCTGAACTTGTTTGAGACTTGCTGCTCCAGCTGGATGGACATAAATCTATGGGGCCCAATGGGATTTATCCCAGGCTACTGAAAGAACTGGATGATGTCATCACAGGACCTCTCTCCATTATTTTTCAATGGTCTTGGGAGCCCAGAGAGGTCCCAGCTGACTGGAAGCTAGCATAAGTCCTCCCAATTTCCAAGAACAGTAAGAAGGAAGACCGTGGTAATTACAGGCCTGTCAGTCTCACTTCAGTGCCCAGTAAAATTATGGAGAAGGTAACTCTGGGCATTTTTGAAAAAAAAAACACTTGAGAGACAACGCAGTCATTGGTCATAGCCAGCACAAATTCATGAGGGTAAAGTCCTGCTAAACCAACTTAATTTCCTTTCATGACAAGGTCACCCACCTAATTGACCAATGGAAGCCAGTAGATGTGGTGGGTTTGGATTTTAGCAAAGCTTTTGATAATGTTTCTTACGGTATCCTTCCGGACAAAACGTCCGGTATATGAGCTAGACAAGTCCATAATACATTGGGTGAACAACTGTCTGATGGGTCGGGCTCAGAGAGTTATTGTAAATGGGGTTACAACAGTTGGCAGCAAGTCACCAGTGGGGTTCACCAGGGCTCAATTTCAGGGCCAGTGCTCTTTGATGGTTCACAAATTATCTGGATGCAGGAATCAAGTGTACATTAAGTTTGCCGACGATACTAAACTAGGAGGAGCTGTGGACTCCCCTGAAGGTAGAGAGGCCTTACAGAAAGAGGTGGATAGACTAGAGAGCTGGGCAATCACCAACCGTATGAAATTTAACAAAGGCAAGTGCCAGATTCTGCTCCTGGGACAGGGTAACCCTGGTTAAACGTACAAATTGGGGACAAGAGGCTGGAGAGCAGCCCAGTGGAAAGAGATCTGAGGGTTTGGGATGATGGCAAGTTGAATACGAGTCAACTGTGTGCCCTGGCAGCCAAAAGGGCCAACTGTGTTCTGGGGTGCTTCAAGCACAGCATAGCTAGCTAGTTGAGGGAGGCGATTGTCCCACTCTACACTGCACTGGTGTGGCCCCACCTCAAGTACTGTGTGCAGTTTGGGGCTCCTGAATAGAAGGAGGACATCAGACTATTAGAGTGTGTCCAGAGGAGGGTGACCAGGATGGTGAAAGGTCTCCAGGGCAAGACTTATGAGGAGCTGGTGAGGTCACTAGGTTTGTTCAGCTTGGAGCAAAGAAGGCTGAGAGATGACCTCATCGTAATCTACAACTTCCTCAAGGGGGGTAGTGGAGGGGAAGGTGCTGATCTCCTCTCTCTGGTGACCAGAGACAGGACACAAGGAAATGGAATGAAGCTGCATCAGGAGAAGTTCAGATTGGACATTAGGAAAAGGTTCTTCACTGAGAGGGTGGTCGGTCACAGGAACAGGCTCCCCAGGGAAGTGGTCATGGCACCAACCCCGTCAGAGTTCAAGGAGCGTCTGGGCAACACTCTTAGTCATATGGTTTAGTTTTAGGTAGTCCTGTGAGGAGCAGGGAGTTGGACTCGATGATCCTTATGGGTCCCTTCCAACTTGAGATATTCTGTGATTCTATGATTATTCCAGATTTTGACAGTCCAAACAGGGATCTTCAACTTTTTCATACCACTGCAAGCAAAGAAACTTACAAAGTGCAGTGGTATGAAAAATGTTAACTAATGTTTCCATAAAGAAAGGAAGGGAACATTTAGGTTAAGCACACAGTGACTTTTCAAGCATAGCGTCAGGAAAGCAGGGAATGTGAAAGCTAGTTCATAGAGTTAAAAGAACAGTCTGAATTAAACAGAGGGATCACTTATTGCACAAGTATGAAAACCTATTTGAGTAGAAAAACACGTGCATATGCAGAATTCAGTCATGTTGGTAAGGAAAATAAGATGAAAGTCCAGCTGTATATATGGGTTGGTTTTTTTTTTTTTCCTATTCCTCAGAACTGATGTTTTGAACACTTCTGTAGGATTTTTTTTAGTAGCTTTATCTAATCACTTCTAAACAATCAACAATCCTCAGAACAATACTCATTGGGTCTGTGAATTGAGATGTGAGAACATGTAACGTTCCCATAAAGATAAATACATTTAATAATTTCTACTGTTCAGACTGTCCCCAAGTGCAGCCAGAACTCTTACAATATTACAAAACTAAATCTGTATTCCTAGAAGTAGATATAGACATAATGTTCTTGCTTGGAAATTGGAAAGAGTAAACAATAAACTGAATGGTAGATAAATAAAAAATAGTATTTGTATGATGGAAAAGCACTATACATCAAAGCTAAAGTAGATGATAACAGCTGCCCATATAAACAGGTATGTACAACTACCCAAAGGAAAAAAACAACCAACAAAATTTAAAAAAAAAAACCAACAAAAAAAACCCACCAAAAAAAAAACCACAAAAAAAACCCACCAAACAACAGTCCCCAAAAAAGCCTGAACAACAACAAGGCCATGCTCCTCTCTCAGATTCCAGAGTAACTACTGATTTCAGTTAAAACCTGTGGGCCTATTAATGTGCCTGAAGTAACGTATATATGCACATATCAAGTCTGATTATTGTCACTCAGAATTCCAGTTAAAGGCTACCTTCAGCTAAAATTAAAATAATGTTTGGATATCAGAAATTGTGGTAGCAGAAGAAGCTACTTCTATCCTTGCGTAAGTGATCTGAGCTGGAATTGCCCACCTGTTCAATTAAGAATGTTCTTCAGGGTTGGGTTGTTTTTATAACAAAACATCCTTCTAAAGAGTTCTCAAAAGGTTACTTCACTTGCAAATTGATGTTTTCACAACTACTTTCACACGTGATGATTCAGCAACCTAAGGAAAGAAGAAAGAGCACTATACAAGATCCCATTTCAGTATCCTCAAAGAAAAGACCATGTGACTGCCAGCAATGATACTTCAATAGACTCTATCTGATTACATCCTGTACTACTGATCAAAATGGAGCACAGAGAGATAATTACCAAAATTAAAAAGGAAAGGAGAGGAATGCCTTGGAGAGAAAGAAATTTCTGCTCCTTAAGACAGTAACTTTATTCAAAATTGTGAATACTTTGTACTTGTCTTTGGCACACTTTAGTTAATGTATTTACATCAATTCTATTTTACAGATGGAAGAACTCAAATATGTTCTACTCCACTTTCACAGTCCTGTAAAGGAATACAATCACAATACAGAACTGTTACTTAGTTGTCCCTGCTGTAAGTCATTAAGCACAATGTTTCCTCTAAGGTGCATTTCTTTAAACTTGCTATGAAAGCTTTTTCCAGAGTGTTCCAGAGTTTTCCAGTTGTTGTAATACACATTGAAAACAGATTAATTTCTCCTCATTGTCCTAAAAGGGACTGGAATTGTTTGGAATACATCAAAAGACCACTTTGTAGCAGCAAATCCATTTTAAGAGACACAAAAAAAAAAGTGAGGATCTCAGTCTTGCTGTATTTCTCCCTCATTGCTGGTGGTTCAGTTTTCAAGACTCATGCTTCTTTTAAACTGGCCACTCTAATGGCTTATGTGCTGCCTCTTAATTGAATATGCTAAAAGAAAGTCCTCCTACTGCACATTAGGATGTGGCTCAGCCTGGAATTCAAACTAAGGAATTATGCAAAGCTGTCCTAAAGTGAAATCCACAACTGTCAGACTTAAATACTAATCTCTCTTCACTAAGATTAGTCTCCCTACACTAAAGAAATACAGCGCACTTACATGCTTGCTGCATTGGAAAAACACTTCATCTTCACATACAGAAACATTTCCAGCCTTCTACAAACATTACTGTCATCATTACAAAGACACCAACCCTAAGTAAGTATTGACAATGGCTGTCTAAGCACTGGTTCATTTTAAACCGATGCTGTGCCACTGTGTCTTTCAGCCTCTCTGGTTCATCAGTATTCTGTGTGCCTACTCCCAGGAACCACTTGGGAAACATATGCAAGATGATCTTTACTGAACTGCAACTTCTTCATAAACAAACATAGAGAGCTACAGCAAACACCACAATCCATTTCTGTGATACCATTGCATTTGTAAGTGCCAACTAAAGCCATTCCCCAAGCTGCATATAATTAACTGACACAAACAACTATCAAGCATCCGCCAGGACAGAGAACAAAGAAAAGCAGAGTTTAAAGCTCAGCACTGCCATAAGGACCACCTCAACAATGACTCCACTTCGGTCTACACTTGAGTATGTCGGCACAGAGCACATCTCCTGGTACAAGGACCAAATTATGAGTCAGGAAGTATTTTTACTGAAGTTTGAGACAGCTATCCTGCCTGAGAGGTGAAGGGTGTGAAACCAACAGTATATTAATCACCTCTATGTCAAGCTGAAGTGACAGTTCCCAACATTCGTCATCCTTCAACTGGCAGTACAGCAGTGGAGGTGCAAACATTAAAGGAACATTTGATAAAAAGCAGCAAAAGACTTGACAGTACAGAGACCCTCCAGCCAACACTTAACAGTATTTTTCATAGTGATGCCATTGGGCATTATCTAGATGTAAACTCTGACTGGAGAACAGAATATTAATACAGAGACTATGGAGTTTATCCTTTTAATCCGCTGTGGCTATACCCCTATGCTCGGGTATCAAAGCTTCCCCTAAGAACATCAAGGGAATCAGAACAGGAGCTTACTCAGAGGGTACGGGCACAGGGCGGGGAGGAAGAGGAAGGGCACCTTCAAGCAGCTGGTTCTCATATTCTTAAGAGATTATTAGAGGTGCCAGCTAAAGGAAATACCTCCTCAACTTAAGATGTATACACTTTGACTTTCAGCACTGCAGTCCTCCATGAAAACCCTACTGTCATCCATCTGAAGCACTGATATATAAGAAACCTTACGTCATTTCCTAGCAAGACAACTAGTACTACCAACACAAGCTAGGCCTTAGTCTATAGCCAGCTATGCTCTTGCTTGTACAGACTGTACATGATCTTAATCACAGAAATATCTTTTTAGAGAGTTTATTTAGTATCCTTCACATTACAGACTGCCATTCTGTTTTCAGATACGCATACACAAATCTGTCACTGAAATGGCAGCCACACCTCTGATAAAAGATTTTGGTCTCTAATTTTCAATACATTTTCCTGGTTTCAAAACTCCTGTGTTCCTCATCCTCCCCCTGTCACCCAACCCCCAATTTTAGAAAAGATCTTTTAAATAGAAGGTTTTCAGCATAATCTTAAGCTCAGTGTGCTAAGAATGAGTTTATACTTATGGAAGGAACCTCATTCATAAGCTAAACCTCTAACATACACTTGTAGTGTGATTTTTTTTTTCTGTGCTATTATATTGAGAGAAGTGATATTGAAAATACTCAAGTGGAAGGTAAAATAAATGGATTTTTCTTAAGACAGCACAAACTGCAAACAGCAGAACAGCAAAGCCCTTAAAACTACTTCTTTTCTACAGCCTTCCTCCCATTATATTTACCACTGTTACTCTACAGCCCCTTACTCCTAAGAGTACTAAAACTCTTCAAAAGGGTAGGAAGAGCCAATTTCATGAGCTAATTGGTTCTGCTTCTTTTTTTAAAAAAAAGAAGAGCAAATAAAACACTTCTCTCCCACAAATCTTTGCTGCTTAGAGGGAGCACCTCCCAGGTACCAACAGACTGAGGTAGTACCAGGAAAAGGCAGAGCCAGCTATTGCAGTCAGCGGGAAGCAGGGGATCAGCCACCCAGCTTTTTGCAGGTTTTCCCTGCTATAGTGAGCTATATTCTACGCTACGTCACCGTGACTTGGCAGGCAGCCTACTGTCCGTCCAAGTTATGGCAGAACGTGAAAGACTACCAAAACCATCATACTGCTATGTTAGACAGTACTGCATTAAAAATAGGACCAAAGATCAAAGAGAAAGATCATCTCATACCCTTCTCCTCAACACTTCTTCAGCTGAGCTTGTAGAAGAGTCACAGAAGGGTAGGGGAAGCTACTGAGAGGGACTAATGTCCATCTTTATTCCCTGTACAGCTCCTTTTCAACCTCCCCAAAAACCTGTGAGTTTATGATCCACTCTCCATTGTGAGCCCAAACAAGGCATATTAAGCAAAGGCAAACATCTATGGAAAAAAATCTGTAAGTCATATTCCTAAAAACCCAAATTTAAATTCCTAAGCACTTAAAAAAAATAAGCAAATCACTAATGAAATTTTCTAATATACTTGCCCAACACACAATAACTGCAAGATGAGTTTCATGCATGACCAGAACTAAGATGATCATTCTAATGCCTAACACAAACTAAACTAAAAGTACTGGGTTTAATAGACCTCCATCTATTTCCTCATGTAATTCATCTGTACACGTTCTAAAGAAAACTACACTTTCTTTATATTTGACAACTACCTGCTCAATTTTTAAGACAGAGTAGGACAAATTATTGTTGCTTAAAGGCTACATTGCTTCTTGGCTGAGCATGTTTAAGCAGAAGTCTCAGAAATCATTGTATTAATTTTTAGAACATTTTAAAAGAAAAAGTAACATCCCAGTTTTATCACCTCTGTTATCACACACTGTCTTCATTCTGTTCATTGTTTCTTTGCCCTACAATTATCAAAGATATGATGACAGCCATTTGTAAGAACATATCTTTCTCATAAAAAGATTTACATGGATGTATAATAACTTCATATTTCTACAAAAATCTCACCAGGCATCATCATCTGTTTCAAAGCCTTCCAAGCACAAGAAGAAACAGTTCTCCCCAAACGTCCATGCAATATTTAGAACTGCATGTAAATGCCTACTCCTATAAACATACAGCTGCACATATAAATGAGAATCAATTTCAGTACCCCCCCCCCCTGAAAAAAAAAAAAAAGGAGAGGAGCAGAAAGGATAAGTTTTATAGCATGCAACACAGACAAGACTGTCTTCCAACATATTTTAAAAGCTGTTTTAAGGTGAGCATAACGATCAGCATTTTCTTCATGAACACAAAGGATGAGACAAGTGGTTTACTTCACAAATAAGGAAACTGTAGCTTGCCTGTTAAGAACTAGGCAACCTATGGAAATGTTTAAATAGTAGATTATTTTAGCTTAGGCACATCTATGCATTAGCAGTTTCTTGCACTACACATTTACCTGTTTACAGAGCTGCACATTTTTAACTGAGGAGACTACCTACATGAGGCCGCTGTGCTTAATCACAAAATTAAGGCAGATCCAACAACTTGTTGAGCCATAACTGACTAGACAGTGCAGTTGTGAACCACATGGAAGGAAATACCTGACAACGATGGCCTAGATACATTTGCTTCAGAGCCCAGAAGCATGAAAAAGGTGATCTCCTGGGGTATCAACCTGACCTGTATTTCTAAGGTTGTTCAAGTCTACATAGAGAAAAAATAGCTATATTTACATGAAAGGTACATAGGAATCTTGCACTTTCAAATTTGGCACTCAGTTCTGAAAATTTGTCCTGACATTTATTTTTATTAAGATCTCACGAACAGCTTCTTCTGCTTAACTTAATCTCATGAAAAGACCTGAGCAGATGAATTTAAGCAGGCACTGCTCTACTGTACGCCTAACCAGCAAAAACATGACAGTCTGCAAGCTTCCAAAAAGAAAGCCCTCAGCATTGTGTTCACTATGGTGTGTATTATCTAACTGCAAGCTGCAGCTTTAATCATACAGAGGGAAAAGTGTTTCTTCCAGCCTGTGTTATTCTATGCCTTCTTATACCTTCTTAATAGTTCTAAGTAAGCAGTCAGATTTCCTTTTTGTGGCTGACTTAGGAAATCAATTGAAACAATGAAGGGGAAAAGTGCTCTGTGTAGACAAGCCTTGCTGAAGAAGCTGTAGTAAGCAACATGACTCAAGTTCTGCGCATGTTAAAGTAAGATGGATGGTTTCACAGGGTTGGTAACTTGAACATACTAATTATATGATTCTATGTGGTAACCTGAAAGGCCCTATAAAGACAGCTTCTGTCAGTCATGCTGTTTTCAAAGCCAGCTGATTTTTACTGCGCTAAGTATATAAAAAAATAGGCAGGTAAGCTGCAGCCAGTAAATTTAGAAGGGAGCGAGAAGGAGGATGAGTGCTGTAATGCAGGTGCAGAAGTGCTGTTCTTCGGGCAACACGTTCCCAAGAACCCACTAACCTTTAAGGAAAGGGGCAGGGGGTGAGTATTGCTGAACAGAATTCAAGTTATCCAAGCTTTAAAGAGTCTTTAAGGAAACAGATGCATATATTTAACAATTTAAGAAAGAAAAAAACAAAAAACCACACACACTAAAAGCATTGCTCCAGAAGTGGGCTTAACAGCCACTTCTCACACTGCAAGACTCGCTGTACTTGAACTGCTTTGACACTTCAGCAGTTTGAGATGGACAGCTGCCACATGGAAGGTAACGTAAGAACATATAATACATGTTCTTATATTAACATTAATCTCATATAATATAAGAACAGTTAATGCAGATAATCAAATCTTCCTTTTAATATGCCTTGTTTGACAAAACTGTGCAAGTTCAATAAATTTTAATTCAAGTCATAGAAAAACCTTTTGTTAATAACACTTCTGTGGTCAAATCAACCTTTTTTACACCACCACTGACATCAATAATATCACAAAAGACAGAAATCTGGTGCAGTCTGTTGTCAATCAGGTCTCCTTTGAGCCACATTATGTTTCATTCATCATGCTGCACACCCTACCTCCTTACCCAGAGGGAAGGGAATTAAAAGGTCACATCTTAGCCAATAAAATATATTTAGCTATTCTGTGGGGAGAAAACAGTATCTCTAATCAGTCATCCAAACAAGACAACAGACTACCCAGAAGGTTGCATGCTGCTGCACATCAATAAACATCTTTATCTAGGAACTGAAATGAAAAATATCAAACCAGTGAAGGTATGAAAGGGGAACTCAAAGCCCTGTCAGAAAAATTACAAAATTAGAGCTGAGCGCTGCATTCAGCAAATAGATGATACAGACATGGCAGAAATAAGTAGTGCTGCGAGCTAGGTTCAGCTAGCACACTCTGGAATTTTAAGTAACAGGGAAAAACACTTTGGATACTTTCTATATCTCTCTATATTTTCTTTTGGGTCTCTCTATTGGTAAACACTGAAGTCAGCTCCTCTTTTCTTTACCTCCAGTCTTTACAGAACTGCTTCACTATAATCATAATTAAAAAAAAAAAAAATAAAGTAATACCCTGCTGATATCTATTTTGGGATTCTTTTAATCCCCAAAATTGATTTCTCCTCCATTCTTTCAGCCTCGCTAATTGAAATGCTCCAGGAAACAGTCCTTATGGAACATGTGGAAATAAGAAAGAGTGCCTAAATGGTACTTCCACTGCATGTCAAAACAAACATTAGGTGTTTAAGAAGACAAAAACAGTACTGTGATGCTAAGAAAATACATTGCATTTTGCCATCCATGCTGCTACCAAAATACATACAGCAGACTCATCATCTTACTGAAGAACTGTCGCTGTAGAACAGAGTTTTCCCACTAGAATTACTATAACCAGAATAAGACCAGCTGGTATTCTCTATCCTCCCAAAAAACCCTTGGCCTATGGCATTTCATCTGCTGAATGAACAGGTTTATATACACACAACTCCAATGAAACAAGCTTTATAACCTGATCGCAGCAAATTGCGTAGTGAAATAGGAGGTACTTCAAATGCCAAACCATAAAGCTCTTTAAGACTGGAGCAGAGAATCAAGATGACATGATTAAAAAACCAGCACAAAATAGCTGGCTAAGAAAGAAGAATGATGACAGTGTCCATGCCTGGAAAGGGTTTGAAGCCACAGGTATCTGAACACAAGGGGAAGAAGGATGCAAGTTTATTGATGGGAAAAAAAAAAAAAAACAAGTGAAAGAGCAAAGGAAGGAACATTGCCTGTGGCACAAAAGAAAAACAAAAGCAAATTTGTTCGGTCAACTTTGCCAGGTACCCATAAATGATGTTTAGCTGATGTTCTGGGGAGAAAAATAAGGAAAAACAAAACCAAAAAAACCCAAGCACACACTAAAACCTGCAAATCCCATCATTTTATGTGCAAGCTATAGTGAACATACATACACAGTGTGTCGTAACAGTTAAAAAAAAAACATTTCTATGTTACGCAGTCTATCCTTTGTCAACGCAGAATTAAAGACATGTACGGCATATAGCCATTCCTACTTACATAACACTGTTCGCTCTTTTTTTTTTTTTTTGAAAGAATAAATTCATTATAAAGGTCTTCCTTAAAAGAGAAGGAAGAAAAAGAGTAATTGCTTCCCAAAACTGGCCAAAAGGGACATGTAAAACCATACACAATCACTTGGTAGCCTTCCTGCTGACCAAGTTTGAACTTTCTGGTACTAATAGACTTGACTCCTACTCCTGCCAACACCATCTGACTCCAGGAGTGGGCTCTGAGGACCACTTACAGAATGAGACATCATGGCACATGACCACAAATGTCGGAACTTGACCCTTACAATACATAAAGGATCAATTCACTAAAACATGCAAGCATGTGTTAATTTCTGTCAAAGTCTACAGGTCCTAGGAATACACGTGAATGCTTCCTGGAAGAGGAAAGACTGAAGAATCCAGAAAAACTTAAGGCTTTCTTAAAACTCTATTGGATTGGGAGTATCCCTGTGCTTTCTGCACGTGTTACTCTTTCCACAGTGGTATAATTCTTGGCACTTGGCAAGAAGTATCCAGCACTGTGCTTGACTGTTCCTCATAAAAGCTGATTATGCTCCCACAGCCATTTAAAGGAAGATTCAAACGTATGAAAGAATTACCTACACACCTACAGGTTTTGTTCATCTTTTACAGTAGAGAAACATTAATTTACAATAAATAATAAATCTGGCAAAGGAAAATTAATTTATTACGCTTAAAATAATTTTAGCCACTCAATTTGCCCCCCAGTCCCACATGCAGAAGGCTAACTGCCAGCAGGAACTGCAGCACTAGTTGCAAGCATGGGATTTAAACTGGTACTCTTGTTAGAGCTGAGGTAATTTAAGAGGAATGTCAGCATGCATTTACTTTTCAAACTTTATTACTCTGCTTTAAGAGGAGAAGGAATGCCTGCTATTGTCATTTTAAAAATATTTACAAAATCTTTGGTATCTGGTTTTAGTCTTGCAGAATTAAAATCAAAACTCTAATCCACGCTGTGTTTCTTTTATAAGAAAACAATAATTAGAAAAACCACATTTAGTGAAAGCAAAGTTTTTAAAGAGAAACGTGACCACTCTTCACTCTAGACAACGTCCAAGGCTATGGTTGAATTAAAAGGAGCTACATGTGGACAGCTCTGCAAGCTATGAGCAGTTGTGAATCTGGCTGCCTTTGGTATCCGAGCCATTCAAACCCGATTTCCTTTGAACGTGCGAGTTCCTACCATGAAGAGCCACAAGGGGATGAACATCTCAAGCTAATGAGATCTACACCAGTTGCATAACTTTAATCCTAAACTAGAGGCCACGTTCTCACCCTCCGGTCTGCAGATTGAATTTCCCTCTCTTCTTTTGGTAGAGAACAATGTAACCTAGTTTTGAATAATCTTTATTTCTCTTTAAAGAGCAGGATGATGGAAACTGCTTTGGTGGCCATTTGGCGGCAGCCTTTTCTCGCAGCATAGGGGTGTTTCAAAAATCACCTCTGTACCACGAAGGCCTTCCAAAGTCATCTCTAACAGACATGTATTTTATTATTACAGAAACCCAGGGAGGAAACGCAGAAGCTGAGCAGAATAAAGCAGCAAAAGGGAACCATGTGGGGAAGTAGAGAGGCAATTTACTCTTTGGCTTCACAAATAGCAGGCAACAGAAAAACCGCTGAGTTACCATGACACTTTTCCTATTAACTCAAATGCCACAGTAGTCCAAATTTGTAATAGCAGCATTAAGGATGAAAATAAAAGCCTATCCTGTCCAGTCAAAAAGGAATTCTAACGAACGAAGTGAACCAAATGAAGAAACAACAATTTATTCACTCTATCCCCTCCTGCTCTGCCTAACGCCTGCTGTTCAGAAGGCGCAGTACTCGGGGGGTGGTGCCACTCAGCCCTTGTTCTCTCAGACAAGGGTCCCAAGACGATGCCATTTTGAGGTAGGCACCTGTCCACCGGCAACAAGCATGAGAGCATCATCTCATTTTAAGCGGTCCAAAATGAGTCTATCGCATGGCAACATCCTTCAGTCACTACAAAACTTGCTTCCAAACTGAAATAGCTACCCAGAGGTGAAAAGCTCCCTATCACATTTCTAATCCCCATACCAGCTAGTCCTCTCTGCAATTTATTTTTTTTTTTATTTTATAACAATTCATATGAGTTTTCCTGATCTTATGAATCTTGCTCCCTTGAAAATGTTTCCCAGATCACTTTATTTTGACTTTCATCTAACGAGGATTTTTACAACGCGTGTGAGAAATATTCTGTTGCTTATTATCAAATAGATAAAGGATACTTCTTAAGAAAAAAGGTCAGATAAAAATTGGTATAATGTGGAGCTCTAGTGGTAGTGGGGAAGTAAAGCAGCACATAACATCAACTGTGAAAAAGTAGATACTGATCTTTAGTATGAAAACAGTAAGAGAAACCATTGTAACAGATGAATTTAAACAAGGAAAAGGAAAAGGGAGAGAGCTTGGCATCAAATTCAACAATGTTTCAGGCTCACAGAACACATCTTTGCATACAATATGACAAGCAACCCTCCTTTTTAGTGCACAAACTTGAATCTTGTAATTTATTGCAGTTAAGCAACAGAGAGAATAAGATCAACACTGTATGCTCGTGTTAGCCTTAAAGGAAAAAACTATATATAGTACAGCAGGAAACCAGTGTTCCTTTACCAAAACTAGCTGGCAGTTGAGTAATTCTAAGTACTCTTTTAAAACGGTCCTAGTCATATATGTCATCCTTTTCATGCTAGCCATGGTAACTCCTATATGAGCCAGTAAATACTCCGCGCTCAATTGTATCATCAGCAAAACACTGTACCAACCACTGTAGTCAGTTTTAACACCAAGATTCGGTAGTCCTTTCCGACCGATGAGTTTGGCAAGAATTAAACCCTAAAATAGAAGAGCTCCTTCCTTATATACACGGTACTATCACACATCCTATTGGCAAACATCATCAGCTTAAGTCT
Source organism: Haliaeetus leucocephalus (assembly GCF_000737465.1). NCBI lineage: Eukaryota > Metazoa > Chordata > Aves > Accipitriformes > Accipitridae > Haliaeetus > Haliaeetus leucocephalus. The sequence continues at coordinate 15,449,037 of NW_010972576.1, forward strand.
CGTTGACAGGCGATATTCCACCTGTAAAGGAGATGTCTTATTCATACAGAGTGGCAGGACACGTAAAACACAGTGTGTGTCTGGTGTGCTTCATTACATGGAGGATGCTGGAATTCCTACCTCACCCTGTGAAACACTAGCATTATTTTCTTATCTTTTAAGACGCCATTTGAACTTGGGTATATATCAGCAGAAGTTTATAAAGGTAAAATAATATTGACAGTTATCAGATTGTCAAAAAGCAGCATGAAAAACAAAGGAAACACTGCATTGTGTGTGCATGAGCAACCGAACCCAGTATTAGGAGGCCCCGTTTCCAAAGTCAGGCAACATCACTGGTTACATAAACACACACAGTTTTGAACCCTCTGTATAAAACCTGCAATCCCTTCCTAGGGGAACTGCTTTCATCCAAGACTACAGAAAAATGAGACTGAAAAGCTCTTGTATACATTACTGCTAACTTGCAACGGACTCTCCACCTATTTCAATCCATGTTATAAATTGTTTGATATTTTACTAGGAACTTTTGTTCCACTTCCCAAGCTGAGCACACAATGCCTTGATTCAGTACTACCCCGTCTAAGAGAGAATACATTTCTTCTTGCTAGGGTAGATCGTTAACTTCTTCGTAAGTGTTACTGTTTGGCTTCACCCAGCCTAACCGGGGTTTTTAACTAGCATCAACTTCGATCCAGTGCCACAGTGGAAACAGATGATTCTGGGCTTTACACCTTTTCCACCCCAGGTACAGCTGTTGATTGAAGAGGCATCCCCCGGATCCGACTCGGGTGTATTTGGAAAACACAGGATACCAACATACACCCCCCACCCCCGAGTCGCAAGCCTCAGAGAGGAGATTTCCAAGCCGTGTCCGTTACCTGGTGGGCAGTTGCACTCTGGAGGCGCTTCTCTCGCTACTCGTATTTTTGCCAAGTGCTCGTAGGATTTCTGCGGGCGAGAGAAGCAACGTGAGGGCCCCCGGGGGGGGGGGGGGGCTCACGCCGCCGCCGCCCGCGCTCCCGACCGGCGCGGACGCAAACCGCGATTGACGGCGCTTCCATAGGCTGCGCAACCAGCGATGACTTCTTCGCTTGGACTCGACCCAAGGTGTCTCGCTGACTTCTCCACCCCCACAACAACAAAAACAAGCCCGACGCCACCGGCTCGCTCCCACCTCCGCCGCAACTGCCCCCTCCGCCGCTTTTTTTTTTAAAAAAAAAAAAAAAAAAAAAAACACAACAGACGCGAAAAGCGTCGGTGGCGTCCGCCCGGGGGACACCCGCGAACCCCCCCAACCCGCCCGTCCCGGCAGCTGGGGGTGCCCCCGGCCCTCGCCTCAGGCCCCGCCGCCGCCCGGGGATGCGGGCTCACTTTCCCCGCTTCTCCCTCACCTCCCGCCCGCGGGGCTGCTCCGGCCGGCCGGCCGCCCCCCTCATCGCCTCAGCCGGCCTCCCGTCGCCCCGCACGCCGTATCATGCCCCGTCCCCGTCCCGCGCACACGCGGCGGCGGCGAGCGGCCACCCCCGTCCCGCACACCTGGGCGAGAAGTCGCTCCACTTTCTCCTGCATCATCGCGTTCAGCTGCTCCAGGGAAAAGCCGGGCAGCGGCGGGAGCGGGGCGGCGGCAGAGAAGCCCCCTCGGGCGCCCTCGATGGCCGCGACCCTGGCCTGGAGGTCGCTGGTCCGCACCCCCAGGTAGACGCAGGAGGCCGCCGCCAGCGCCGAGAGGAGAGCCGCCAGCGCCGAGCCGCACGGCCCGGCCCGCCGCGGGCAGCGGTCCCCGCCGCAGCCGGGCTTCCCGCTGCCATCCCGTCCTGCGGCTCCTCGGCTCTTCCCCAGCATGCTTTTACACCCTTCAGCTGCGGCAGCTTTGATTTCCTTTCCTCCGCCCCCCATGGAGGCAATTAGTTTACAAACAGCGGCAACAAAAGCAGTGACAACAAAGTGCGAGAGGATAAATAAGGAAAACGCAGAAAAAATGGTTTAAAAAAAATAAAAATAAACGCGGCAAGTAGAAGAAAAGCCCGCGGCCGGCTCACACACTTTCCAGGCGAAGCGGCGGCGCGCACCGCAGCCCGCACCGCACGCTGCCCGGCAGCGGGTCGCGACTCAGCCCCGCAGCAGGGGCGGGGGGGCGGGGGGCGAGGAGCCGAAAGCCGGCAGCAGGGCTGGGTGCGGGGGGCGAGCCCCCGCGGCTTCCACCCGCCCTTCCTTCGGAGGGAGCAGCGTGCTCTGCTAACGCTTTGCCACTTGTCAGAGAGGTTTTCAGGCGCGGGGCGGGAAGCGCTCCCCCCCGCACGCACACACCACACACGCACACCCCCCCCCCTCCGCCTCCCGCTCT